>NC_086448.1:509378707-509744332 GCF_028390025.1 Pseudophryne corroboree | reverse complement strand
CAATATTAATCCTTTTGGATCTCTCGGCAGCATTTGATACCGTGGACCATGGGCTTCTGATTGAGCGACTGATACATTTCTGTGGTCTGGATGGCAAAGTCCTAAGCTGGTTCAAATCATTTCTCACAGGCAGGTCACAGAGGGTATCATCTGGATTATACTCATCACCACCAGTGCCATTGCCATGTGGTGTCCCACAAGGTTCTATACTATCCCCCATGCTTTTTGCAGTATACATGCTCCCATTGGGCGAAATAATCAGGCGCCATGGCCTGGTCTACCACTGCTATGCAGATGATACACAACTGTACTTGTCCTTTGCTCCGGGCACTGATAACCCAATAGCAACCCTAAATGGCTGTCTAGCTGAACTACAGGAGTGGATGAGCGCCAGTTGGCTGCGACTGAACCCGGATAAAACAGAGGTCCTTATGATACGACCGCAACATCAAAGGACAAGACTGTAGCATAGCCAACCAACTGGACTTACACTCGGGGATTCAGAATTACAGACCAGTGATCGTGTGCGGAATCTTGGCGTTGTCCTGGATGGTGGCTTGACACTTAAACATCAGATATCAGCCACAATCAAATTCTCATTCTTTCACCTGAGGAACATAGCCAGAATCAAGCACTTAATTCCCTCAGATGATATGCCAAAAGTCATACATGCATTTGTATCATCTCGTTTAGACTATTTTAAAGCCCTCTACCTTGGTCTACCAGCAAAAGAATTGCAGCGCTTACAGCTGGTGCAAAACACAGCTGCCAGGCTATTAACCAACCAGCCCCGTTCTAGCCACATAACACCCATCCTCTACTCCCTTCACTGGCTGCCTGTACGATGGCGAATCATCTTCAAGATTGGCTTACTGATTTTCAAAGCATTACATGACCAAGGCCCAAGGTACCTGAAACAGCTTCTGACCCCATACTGCCCCACTCGTTTACTGCGATCTGTAGATGAAGGACTTTTAGCAGTACCTAGAATCTACCGTAATTCATCTGGGGGTCGAGCTTTTAGTCATGCGGCTCTGACTCTATGGAACTCACTTCCCCGCACAGTGCGAGAGGCCCCAACTATAGAATCCTTCAAAAGTAGACTCAAGACTTTTCTGTTTACTCAAGCATTTCCATAATGTCCCTTTTAGTATCTTCATGCTTCTGTATTTTATGAAAATGTACTTCATTATTTTCTGTACTATATTATGCTATGTATCTGTTAAGCGCCTTGAGTCCTATTGGAGAAAGAGCGCTATATAAATAAAATTATTATTATTATTATTATTAATACTTGAGTTAGCAGAGGGCGGGTCAAATGTAGATTTAGTTTTAAGTTTGACCACTTCTTTCACTGGGGTTGTATCTGAAAAGAACTCGCGTAAATGCATAGTTCGTCCGAATTTAAATTGATCAATACTTTGGGCCTAATTCTGAGTTGATCGCAGCATCAAATTTGTTAGCAGTTGGGCAAAACCATGTGCACTGCAGGAGGGGCAGATATAACATGTGCATGGAGAGTTAGATTTGGGTGGGGTGTGTTCAAACTGAAATCTAAATTTCAGTGTAAAAATAAAGCAGCCAGTATTTACCCTGCACAGAAACAAAATAACCCACCCAAATCTAACTCTCTCTGCAAATGTTATATCTGCCCCCCTGCAGTGCACATGGTTTTGCCCAATTGCTAACGAACTTGCTGCTGCGATCAACTCAGAATTACCCCCTTTGTCTGAAGGGGTTAGCATTACATGTGGGCACAAAAGAGAGCCCTTAAGATAAGAGTCCCAATTGTGCCTCATCCAACACCGTAGTAGATAAATTGAACACCATGTTCAATTCTGTCTGCGGCGACCCCTTCTTCGACTGGTGCCCACCTCGCCACGTATGCGGTCTATGCCGCTTCTTAAAGGGCGGCTGTGTAATGTGTGTCGATCTGAATTTTGATCTAAAAAATTGGATTAAAATCGTCCTTCGTTATAGTCAGTATCGGAAGTGGATGCAGAGGAGCCGTATTCTCTTGTAAGGGGTATTGTTCTCTGTCGTCTATTGAGCCGACTCGGCCTTTCATTGGGTGTAGTATGGTATGCCGGCGGCCGGGGTCCCGGCGACCAGCATACCGGCACTGGGAGCCCGACCGCCGGCATACCAACAGCGTGGCGAGCGCAAATGAGCCCCTTGTGGGCTCGCTGCGCTCGCCACGCTGCGGGCACGGTGGCACGCTACGCTATTTATTCTCCCTCCAGTGGGGTCGTGGACCCCCACGAGGGAGAATATCTGTCGGTATGCCGGGTGTCGGGATTCCCTAAGAGCCATCTGTAAACAGCATGATTTTGATAATCATTGGCAACAGTTGCCAATTTCTTACGTTTGAAGGAAATAAGATCTTGTTTGTACTTGTCAATTTGTGTCTGTAACCTTTCGGTCCAGTTTTGAGATTTATCCTACTTCAAAGTAGCTGTATTGACTGTAATCACAGTTTCTGCCTCAGTCTGTAGTTTTTTCAACTCATGCCCCGCTTCCTCGACTACCAACGCTATCAGGTCTAAAGAACACTTATTTAGCACACCGCACCAACAGCTACAGAAAACTGGGTTGTTCCTGCCCAGGGTGGGTATATTAATTATTCTAACTCCCCATGGTATTTGTTTTTTCCTTAAGTACTCTGATAGAAATTGCCCATGTAGGGTAAGATCAATTTCCTTTTGTTTATGCTTCAATAATTTATAAAAGATATCCGCCGATGACTCGGCTGGTAATGCTTGAAAATCGATCTTATCAAACAGCAATTTTTCAATTTCGTCATCCGTGAAGAAGACTGTCCCTGCCTCTGCCTGGGCTAAAAGCCCATCATCCATTAAGTACACTCCTCCTTGTGCCATACTAAACACTTATGGTTGCTAACCAACCTACGTGTTATTATACCAATCTGTACGGAGTAAATATATCAAATGTACATCACATAAACATAAAACAACAAATACAATGCAAAATTGAACAATGCACTGGTCTATCTAGAACCATCTAAAGTGTGACTCTTTGCAGATTGAAAAGAACCGTCCATGCTCAAGGGATGGGTGTTAGAAAATAAGAACTACTGTAGGTAGGTCTTACATAAACATCTGCTAGAAGTCCTGCACTCTCATCCAAAATATAAGTTCATCAAATGGTGGGTGCTCCCAATGGGCCGAGTAGGTCCACACGTATATCACAAAAGTTCCAGAGATTTGGAGGTGCACTCTCACAAGAAAACACTCGCGACGGCTTCTTATTGAATCACCAATAACTTTTATTGTCAACGTTTCGGTCTGGTCACAGGCCTTTATCAAGACAGGTGATGTAATATGTCACATGTTCAGAGATTTTGACAAGTAAGTATAAACTGCAAATGGACAGTAATTACAATTACAAACAATACGCCTCACAGGCCCCTATAGGTGCCGACCAATCAAAGAGACAGACCCACCACCAACATCCCTAATAGGGGTGACGAAAAACAAAATAGGTGAATCGGACTCTCAAAAATTGTCCTCAGTTACCTTGAGAACAAGTTGTTGTCCAAACGTTCATTCATAGTTCAAAGATCCCATACTGTTAAAATTGCACTAGGAACATAGTCCATACTGTCAAAACAAAGGACCGCATAAGAGGTGCTCTATGTCACCACGTGATTAACAAACTACCAAAGGTATATCAACAATCTATAATACTAAAGACACATATAAAATTTCACTCAATACCTGGCGCTGGTAGCCCTAGGTTACAGATGCAGCGGTGTGGGTGGTAAAGCATCTGTAACCTAGGGCTACCAGCGCCAGGTATTGAGTGAAATTTTATATGTGTCTTTAGTATTATAGATTGTTGACATCCAACTACAGACTGCAAACCTATCCAGGGAACAATAGCATATGAATCTGTAATACCACATAGTTATTCATACAAACACAGCCAAAAGACCACTGAAGATATAAGTACTTACATCTGTCAGGAGGCACAAGCACGCACCGCTGCATGCTGCCTCGCTGCCAGATAGCTCTATTTAAACTCTCCAGGCCGGAAGTGATGTCCGTTCCCGGAAGTCACTCATTTCAGAGTAAAAAACACGTCTTATAACCAAATTTTTACTACCTATTAAACTTAATAATGATTAGGGCTCCCCCAAGCCATAGCTGCTGCCCGGCGCCGAATGCGAGCAGTGCTAAAAGCCAACGTAGCTAACCAAGCGCACATTGTGTACTCACACTTCCATGCACGTCGGAAGTGTCAGTTCCGACACGCACGGAACTGACACTGAAGTGTCAGTTTTGTGAGATGGAAGCAGTGATTGAAATTTCCCCTGAGGGCGCGCCGCTGAGCGCGTCTCCTAACAGCAGTGGTGGAACGCATGGTGAGGCACTTCCGGGTGCTGACGCACACGGAAGTGCGAGTGCGAGTACACGATGTGCGCTTGGTTAGCTACGTTGGCTTTTTACTATTTACTAATATTCGTGTTTTAGCCGTTTTTAAGGGTGTTTGATCTCGAATGGTATCGGGTGCATTTTACTGCAACTTTTTGAATCCTGATACGTTCATTTACTAAGCTGCCGAGTTTTCCACATTTGTTTTTTCCGATGTCGATGTGATTCGTAATGTCAGGCAGTGTTTTACGGGAGTGATGAGTTAAACACTGCCTGACAAAACACAAGGAATCCCGGCCGGATCTATGAGATCCGTGCAGGGCTTCATTGTGTACCTTTAAAAGGTGTTTAAAGTGTTACAAATTATGAAAAAAATTGCGTGGGGTCCCCCCTCCTAAGCCAAACCAGCCTCGGGCTCTTTGAGCCGGTCCTGGTTGAAAAAATATGGGGAAAAAATTGACCGGGGTTCCCCCATATTTGATCAACCAGCACCGGGCTCTGCGCCTGGTCCTGGTGCAAAAAATACGGGGGACAAAAAGCGTAGGGGTCCCTCGTATTTTTTGAACCAGCACCGGGCTCCACTAGTCAGAGAGATAATGCCACAGCCGGGGGACACTTTTATATGGGTCCCTGCGGCCCTGGCATTAAATCACTAACTAGTCACCCCTGGCTGGGGTACCCTGGAGGAGTGGGGACCCCTTAAATCAAGGGGTCCCCCTCTCCAGCCACCCAAGGGCCAGGGGTGAAGCCCGAGGCTGTCCCCCCCATCCAAGGGCGGTTGAGGTTACTCGCGGTCAACCGCTGACCGCAAAGTTCCCACCATTGGATACAATGTAGCGCCTATGCGCTACATTGTATCTTCAGTGCGCAGCCTGACTGTCAGCTCAGGAGCGCACAGCCAATCAGGAGAGTGCCATGACGTGGCGCTCCCTGATTGGCTGAAGGGACCCTCTTTGACAGGAGTCACGGGGGGTCCTGCCAGTCGGGGAAAGGGGTCCCATGTGTAAACATGGGACCCCTTTCAGTGCGTGGATCGGGTTTTTCGGTTTGTTTTTTTGCCAAGTACGTGGATTACATACAGGACACAAGCTACACTGGATTATGTGAGTATAATTTTATTCACAGGTACCCCGAGAATTCTACATGGAGAAGTGGAGCGAGCCTCATGTGAACATAGGTAAGTATGTGTGTATGTAGGTGTGCATGTATGCTATAAAGTTTTACTGTCACGGTGTGTGTGTTCTGTTTTTTGTTGGGTATTTTTTTTGCAGTAGTACTACAGGTACCAGCGGGCCCGTTTTTCCACCGCATGCTGGTACTTGTGGGTCTCCAAGTACCAGCTTGCGGGGGAGGCTTGCTGGGACTTGTAGTACTGCTACAAAAAACAATATTCTTATTTTTACACTTGGCTATCAGCCCCCCCATCTGCCGCCCTTGGATGGGGGGGGACAGCCTCGGGCTTCACCCCTGGCCCTTGGGTGGCTGGAGGGGGGGGGGGACCCCTTGATTTAAGGGGACTCCTCCAGGGTACCCCGGCCAGGGGTAGTTAGTGATTTAATGCCAGGGCCGCAGGTACCGATGCAGGTTCAAAAAATACGGGGGACCCCTACGCTTTTTGTCCCCCGTATTTTTTGCACCAGGACCAGGCGCAGAGCCCGGTGCTGGTTGATCAAATATGGGGGAACCCCTGTCAATTTTTTCCCCATATTTTTTCAACCAGGACCGGCTCAAAGAGCCCGAGGCTGGTTTGGCTTAGGAGGGGGGACCCCACGCAATTTTTTTTTCAAGTTTTTACATTAAACTGACCCTTTCCCATAGATAACCATGCACAGATCTCACTGATCCGTGCATGATTATCCAAACTCGCCTGGAAAAAGCAGGTCTATTTTTTTGCTGCTTTTTTTTAACGAATCGCAAAAAAATACACCCGCAGTTGAGCACTCAGAGACTAACACCCAAATACGAATGAATAGTGAATACCCGTGTTGTATGAAATAACAGCCGCGTTTGACCGATGGTCTATTCATTCGTATTTCTGAACTTTGTCATTCAAACCATTACGAATAGTCCAAACACTGCCGAGATTTGTGCTTAGTGAATTCCCGTGTTGGGACTTAGAAAAAAAAAACACAAATCGGACAAACTCGATTTTTTAGTAAATATTGGCCAGGGTTTATTAAGCTTTATAAGGTAAGAGGGTTTGTATGTTTGTTTGTATGTTTGTTTGTTTGTCTCAGCTTTTCCATCTGTTATACACCCACCTATTGTCCTGAAGAAGGGGTCCATCGAGACTCCGAAATGCTGCATTGATATGGTGCATATCATTGCCTAATTGTGAGATGTATTGTTTTTCATCAATATTACCGCTCTAAAATTCCTGGAGTGCCGTGCTGTGTTTTGAACCATCGTTCATAACTATACTGTGACTGTACAATTTCCAGCAAAGGCACACAGGTACTTAATATTGTTCATTTGAGTGCCGGATTGTGTATACACTATCTATCTATCTATCTATCTATCTATCTATCTATCTATCTATCTATCTATCTATCTATCTATCTATCTTTACACCAAAGAACGAGGCGGCATTCTAAGCTATCTTTTTTAGTAAAATTATTTTCTCTTACGTCCTAGAGGATGCTGGGGACTCCGTAAGGACCATGGGGAATAGACGGGCTCTGCAGGAGACATGGGCACTAAAAAAGAACTTTAGGTATGGGTGTGCACTGGCTTCTCCCTCTATGCCCCTCCTCCAGACCTCAGTTTTAATACTGTGCCCAGAGGAGACTGGATGCACTACAGGGAGCTCTCCTGATCTTCCTGAAAGGAAGTATTTTGTTAGGTTTTTTATTTTCAGGGAGACCTGCTGGCAACAGGCTCCCTGCACCATGGGACTGAGGAGAGAGAAGCAGACCTACTTAAGTGATAGGCTCTGCTTCTAAGGCTACTGGACACCATTAGCTCCAGAGGGAGTCAGAACGCAGGTCTCCCCTAGCGGTTCGTCCCGGAGCCGCGCCGCCGTCCTCCTCGCAGAGCCGGAAAATAGAAGCCAGGTGAGTATAGGAAGACAGAAGACTTCAAAGGTGGCAGAAGACTTCAGAGCTTCACTGAGGTAACGCGCGGCGGTAACGCTGAGCGCCATTGCTCCCTCACAGAACACACACAGCACACACTGTTGGGTGCAGGGCGCGGGGGGGGGGGGCGCCCTGGGCAGCAATGTATACCTCTAAGACTGGCTATACATATATATACACTTTTTGTGGTATTTACAGTGAATCCCCGCCAGTTGTTTTAAAAGAGCGGGACCGAAGCCCGCCACTGAGGGGGCGAGGCTTCTCCCTCAGCACTCACCAGCGCCATTTTCTCCACAGCACACGCTGAGAAGCTGGCTCCCCGGACTCTCCCCTGCTGGTCACCGGTGACAGAGGGTTTTAAAAAGGGGGGGGCACATAATTTGGCGCAGTACATATATAAAGAAGCGCTGTATCTGGGTAATTTTTTCCGGGGTTATTGGCGCTGGGTGTGTGCTGGCATACTCTCTCTCTGTCTCTCCAAAGGGCCTTGTGGGGGAACTGTCTCCAGATTAGAGCTTTCCCTGAGTGTGTGGTGTGTCGGTACGTGCGTGTCGGCACGTCTGAAGCGGAATGCTCTCCTAGGGATGAGGTGGAGCGCATGAGTGGGGTGTCTCCGTCGGCAACGCCGACACATGACTGGATAGATATGTGGAATATTTTAAATGCAAATGTGAATTTCTTGCACAAAAGTTTGGAGAAAGCAGAGTCCAGGGACGGTACAGAGGGTCATGCCCAGCCTTTCCCTATGTCACAGGGGCCTTCTGGGTCTCAAAAACGCCCACTTTCTCCGGTAGTTGACACAGATACCGACACGGATTCTAAATCCAGTGTCGATTATGATGATGCGAGGTTGCAGCCAAAATTGGCAAAGAGTATTCATTATATGATTATTGCTATAAAGGATGTGCTGCATATTATAGATGACCCCGCTGTACCTAATCCAAAGATCCACATGTTTAAAGAAAAGAAGCCTGAGGTTACTTTTCCACCTTCTTTTGAATTAAATGAGTTATTTGAAAGTGCTTGGGAAACTCCAGACAAGAAACTGCAAGGATTCTTATGGCGTATCCTTTCCCGATCAAGGACAGGATACGGTGGGAATCCTCCCCAAGGGTGGACAAAGCGTTGACGCGCCTTTCCAAAAAGGTGGCGCTGCCGTCTCAGGATACTGCTGCCCTCAGGGATCCTGCTGATCGCAAGCAGGAAACTACCTTGAAGTCAATGTACACACATACCGGTACATTACTCAGGCCGGTAATAGCGTCGGCTTGGGTTTGTATCGCTGTAATAGCGTGGACCGATACCTTATCTGCTGATATGGATACGATGGATAAGGAAACTATTTTATTGACCCAGGGCCATATTAAGGAAGCGGTCCTTTATATGAGAGAGGCTCAGAGGGATGTGGGCATACTGGGGTCCAGAACGAACGCTATGGCGATTTCTGCCAGGCGAGCACTGTGGACCCGACAGTGGACTGGTGATGCCGACTCGAAACGGCATATGGAGGTTTTGCCTTACAAGGGTGAGGAATTGGGGAAGGTCTCGCGGACCTAGTTTCCACGGCTACTGCAGGTAAATCAACCTTTTTACCTTATGTTTCCTCACAGCCTAAGAAAGCGCCACATTATCAGATGCAGTCCTTTCGGTCGCATAAATCCAAGAGAGTTCAGGGATATTCCTTTCTTGCCAGAGGTAAGGGCAAAGGGAAAAAGCTGCCAGCTACAATCAGTTCCCAGTAGTGATGAGCGGGTTCGGTTCGTCGTAAAAACGCTGAAAAACGCTCCATATCTGTGCTCAGTGTGCTGCATATATCTGTGCTCACACTGCTTTATTGTGGGGACTGGGGACCAGCAGTATTATATAGGAGGAGTACAGTGAAGAGTTTTGCTGACCAGTGACCACCAGTATTATACGTTCTCTGCCTGAAAAACGCTCCATATCTGTGCTCAGTGTGCTGCATATATCTGTGCTCACACTGCTTTATTGTGGGGACTGGGGACCACCAGTATTATATAGGAGGAGTACAGTGCAGAGTTTTGCTGACCAGTGACCACCAGTATTATACGTTCTCTGCCTGAAAAACGCTCCATATCTGTGCTCAGTGTGCTGCATATATCTGTGCTCACACTGCTTTATTGTGGGGACTAAGGACCAGCAGTATTATATAGGAGGAGTACAGTGCAGAGTTTTGCTGACCAGTGACCACCAGTATTATATGTTCTCTGCCTGAAAAACGCTCCATATCTGTGCTCAGTGTGCTGCATATATCTGTGCTCACACTGCTTTATTGTGGGGACTGGGGACCAGCAGTATTATATAGGAGGAGTACAGTGCAGAGTTTTGCTGACCAGTGACCACCAGTATTATACGTTCTCTGCCTGTAAAAACGCTCCATATCTGTGCTCAGTGTGCTGCATATATCTGTGCTCACACTGCTTTATTGTGGGGACTGGGGACCAGCAGTATTATATAGGAGGAGTACAGTGCAGAGTTTTGCTGACCAGTGACCACCAGTATTATACGTTCTCTGCCTGAAAAACGCTCCATTTCTCTAACGTCCTAGTGGATGCTGGGGACTCCGTAAGGACCATGGGGAATAGCGGCTCCGCAGGAGACTGGGCACAGCTAAGAAAGAATTAGGACTACCTGGTGTGCACTGGCTCCTCCCACTATGACCCTCCTCCAGACTTCAGTTAGAATCCTGTGCCCGGCCGAGCTGGATGCACACTAGGGGCTCTCCTGAGCTCCTAGAAAGAAAGTATATGTTAGGTTTTTTATTTTACAGTGAGATCTGCTGGCAACAGACTCACTGCAGAGAGGGACTAAGGGGAGAAGAAGCGAACCTACCTAACTGGTGGTAGCTTGGGCTTCTTAGGCTACTGGACACCATTAGCTCCAGAGGGATCGACCGCATGGAACCGGCCATTGGTGTTCGGTCCCGGAGCCGCGCCGCCGGCCCCCTTACAGAGCCAGAAGCAAGAAGAATCCGGAAAATCGGCGGCAGAAGACATCAGTCTTCACCAAGGTAGCGCACAGCACTGCAGCTGTGCGCCATTGCTCCTCATACACACTTCACACTCCGGTCACTGAGGGTGCAGGGCGCTGGGGGGGGGGGCGCCCTGAGAAGCAATAAATACACCTTGGCTGGCAAATATATCACAATATATAGCCCCAGAGGCTATATATGTGATAAATACCCCTGCCAGAATCCATAAAAAAGCGGGAGAAAAGTCCGCGAAAAAGGGGTGGGGCTATCTCCCTCTGCACACTGGCGCCATTTTTCCCTCACAGTTCCGCTGGAAGGAAGCTCCCTGACTCTCCCCTGCAGTCTACACTACAGAAAAGGGTAAAAAAGAGAGGGGGGGGCACTAAATTTAGGCGCAAAATACATATATAGCAGCTATAGGGGATATAATTTAGTTAATCCCTGTATTATATAGCGCTCTGGTGTGTGCTGGCATACTCTCTCTCTGTCTCCCCAAAGGGCTTTGTGGGGTCCTGTCTTCTGTCAGAGCATTCCCTGTGTGTGTGCGGTGTGTCGGTACGGCTGTGTCGACATGTTTGATGAGGAGACTTATGTGGAGGAGGAGCAGGTGCCTATAAATGTGTTGTCACCCCCTGCGGGGCAGACACCGGAGTGGATGGACTTGTGGAAGGAATTACGCGAAAGTGTCGACTCCTTACATAAAAAATTTGACGACATGCCAAATGTGGGGCAGCCGGCTTCTCAGCCCGTGCCTGCCCAGACGTCTCAAAAGTCATCAGGGGCTCTAAAACGCCCGCTACCTCAGGTGACAGACACAGATGTCGACACGGATACTGATACCAGTGTCGACGACGAAGAGACTAATGTAATGTCCAATAGGGCCACTCGTTATATGATTGAGGCAATGAAAAATGTTTTACACATTTCTGAGGTGACCCCAGGTACCACAAAAAAAGGGTATTACGTTTGGGGAGAAAAAACTACCAGTAGTTTTTCCCCCTTCTGAAGAATTAAATGACGTGTGTGAACTAGCGTGGACTTCCCCTGATAAAAAATTTGTAATTTCAAAAAAATTACTAATGGCGTACCCTTTCCCGCCAGAGGATAGGTCACGTTGGGAAACACCCCCTAAGGTGGATAAAGCACTTACGCGCTTATCAAAAAAGGTGGCACTGCCGTCCCAAGATACGGCCGCCCTAAAGGAACCTGCTGACAGAAAGCAGGAGGCTCTCCAAAAAGCTATATATACACACACTGGTATTATACTGAGACCAGCTATTGCCTCAGCATGGATGTGCAGTGCGGCAGCAGCATGGTCAGACTCCCTGTCAGAGAACATTGACACCCTAGACAGGGACACTATATTGCTAAACGTAGAGCATATTAAAGACGCTGTCTTTTACATAAGAGATGCACAGAGGGATATTTGCCGGCTGGCATCAAAAATAAGTGCACTGTCCATTTGTGCCAGGAGAGTGTTATGTACCCGGCAGTGGACAGGGGATGCAGATTCCAAAAGGCACATGGAAGTTTTGCCTTATAAGGGTGAGGAGTTGTTCTGGGATGGTCTTTCAGACTTAGTTTCCACAGCAACAGCTGGGAAGTCGGCATTTTTGCCACATGTCCCCTCACAACCAAAGAGAGCACCGTATTATCAGGTGCAGTCCTTTCGCCCCCAAAAGAGCAGACGGGGTAGAGGCGCGTCCTTTCTGCCCAGAGGCAGAGGTAGGGGAAAAAAGCTGCAGCATACAGCCACTTCTCAGCAACAAAAGTCCTCCCCCGCTTCTTCTGCTAAGTCCGCCGCATGACACTGGGGCTCAGCAGGCGGAGCCAGGTACGGTGGGGGGCCGTCTCAAAAACTTCAGCAATCAGTGGGCTCGCTCACAGGTAGATCCCTGGATCCTTCAAGTGGTATCTCAGGGGTACAGGCTGGAATTCGAGACATCCCCCCCCCCCGCCGTTTCCTCAAATCTGCCTTACCAATGACTCCTTCAGAAAGGTAGGCTGTGTTAGAGGCAATTCACAAGCTGTATTCCCAGCAGGTGATAGTCAAGGTGCCCCTACTTCAACAAGGACGGGGTTACTATTCCACAATGTTTGTGGTACCGAAACCGGACGGTTCGGTGAGACCCATTTTAAATTTGAAATCCTTGAACACATATTTGAAAAAATTCAAGTTCAAGATGGAATCGCTCAGGGCGGTTATTGCAAGCCTGGAAGAGGGAGATTACATGGTATCTCTGGACATCAAGGATGCTTACCTGCATGTCCCCATTTACCATCCTCACCAGGAGTACCTCAGATTTGTGGTACAGGATTGTCATTACCAATTCCAGACGTTGCCGTTCGGCCTGTCCACGGCACCGAGGGTATTTACCAAGGTAATGGCCGAAATGATGATACTCCTTCGGAAAAAGGGAGTTTTAATTGTCCCATACTTTGACGATCTCCTGATAAGGGCGAGGTCCAGAGAGCAGTTGTTGGTCGGCGT
This sequence comes from Pseudophryne corroboree, assembly GCF_028390025.1. Lineage (NCBI taxonomy): Eukaryota > Metazoa > Chordata > Amphibia > Anura > Myobatrachidae > Pseudophryne > Pseudophryne corroboree. Next base: position 509,731,384 of record NC_086448.1, on the reverse strand, counting down.
AGCATTATCTCAGGAGATGCTACACCAGCACGGTTGGATTCTGAATATTCCAAAGTCTCAGCTGGTTCCGGCGACACGTATACTGTTCCTAGGGATGATTCCGGACACGGTCCAGAAAAAAGTGTTTCTCCCAGAGGAGAAAGCCGAGGAGCTGTCGTCTCTAGTGAGAGGCCTCCTGAAACCAAAACAGGTGTCGGTGCATCATTGCACGCGAGTCCTGGGAAAGATGGTAGCTTCCTACGAAGCGATTCCATTCGGCAGGTTCCATGCCAGAACTTTACAGTGGGACCTGTTGGACCAATGGTCCGGATCGCATCTTCAAATGCATCAGTTGATAACCCTGTCTCCAAGGACCAGGGTGTCTCTGCTGTGGTGGCTGCAGAGTGCTCATCTCAGAGAGGGCCGCAGATTCGGCATACAGGACTGGGTCCTGGTGACCACGGATGCCAGCCTTCGGGGCTGGGGGGCAGTCACACAGGGAAGAAACTTCCAAGGACTTTGGTCGAGTCAGGAGACTTCCCTACACATAAATGTTCTGGAACTGAGGGCCATTTACAATGCCCTAAGTCAAGCAAAGCCCCTGCTTCAAAACCGGCCGGTTCTGATCCAGTCAGACAACATCACGGCGGTCGCCCATGTAAATCGACAGGGCGGCACAAGAAGCAGGGCGGCGATGGCAGAAGCCACAAGGATTCTCCGTTGGGCGGAAAATCACGTGTTAGCACTGTCAGCAGTGTTCATTCCGGGAGTGGACAACTGGGAAGCAGACTTCCTCAGCAGGCACGACCTCCACCCGGGAGAGTGGGGACTTCATCCAGAAGTCTTCTAACTGATTGTAAACCGTTGGGAAAGGCCACAAAAAGCTGGAAAAATATTGCGCCAGGTCAAGAGACCCTCAGGCGATAGCTGTGGACGCTCTAGTGACACCGTGGGTGTACCGGTCGGTTTATGTGTTCCCTCCTCTCCCTCTCATACCCAAGGTACTGAGGATAATAAGGAGAAGAGGCGTAAGAACTATACTCATTGTTCCGGATTGGCCAAGAAAAGCTTGGTACCCGGAACTTCAAGAAATGATCTCAGAGGACCCATGGCCTCTGCCTTTCAGACAGGACCTGCTGCTGCAGGGGCCCTGTCTGTTCCACGACTTACCGCGGCTGCGTTTGACGGCATGGCGGTTGAACGCCGGATCCTAAAAGAAAAGGGTATTCCAGAGGAAGTCATTCCTACGCTTATTAAAGCTAGGAAAGATGTAACCGTACAACTTTATCACCGCATATGGCGAAAATATGTTGCGTGGTGTGAGGCCAGGAAGGCCCCAACGGAGGAATTCCAGTTAGGTCGATTTCTGCACTTCCTACAGTCAGGGGTGACTATGGGCCTAAAATTGGGTTCCATTAAGGTCCAGATTTCGGCTCTGTCGATTTTCTTACAAAAAGAACTGGCTTCACTGCCTGAAGTTCAGACATTTGTCAAGGGAGTGCTGCATATTCAGCCTCCTTTTGTGCCCCCAGTGGCACCGTGGGACCTCAACGTGGTGTTGGGTTTCCTAAAGTCACATTGGTTTGAGCCACTCAAAACCGTGGATTTAAAATATCTCACGTGGAAAGTGGTCATGCTTTTGGCCTTGGCTTCGGCAAGGCGGGTGTCAGAATTGGCGGCTTTGTCATGTAAAAGCCCCTATTTGATTTTCCATATGGATAGGGCAGAATTGAGGACTCGTCCCCAATTTCTTCCTAAGGTGGTATCAGCTTTTCACTTGAACCAACCTATCGTGGTGCCTGCGGCTACTAGGGACTTGGAGGACTCCAAGTTACTGGACGTAGTCAGGGCCTTGAAAATGTATGTTTCCAGGACGGCTAGAGTCAGGAAGACTGACTTGCTATTTATCCTGTATGCACCAAACAAGATGGGTGCTCCTGCTTCAAAGCAGACTATTGCTCGCTGGATTTGTAGCACAATTCAGCTTGCGCATTCTGTGGCTGGCCTGCCACAGCCTAAATCTGTAAAAGCCCATTCCACGAGGAAAGTGGGCTCTTCTTGGGCGGCTGCCCGAGGGGTCTCGGCTTTACAACTTTGCCGAGCTGCTACTTGGTCAGGGGCAAACACGTTTGCAAAATTCTACAAATTTGATACCCTGGCTGAGGAGGACCTTGAGTTCTCTCATTCGGTGCTGCAGAGTCATCCGCACTCTCCCGCCCGTTTGGGAGCTTTGGTATAATCCCCATGGTCCTTACGGAGTCCCCAGCATCCACTAGGACGTTAGAGAAAATAAGATTTTACTCACCGGTAAATCTATTTCTCGTAGTCCGTAGTGGATGCTGGGCGCCCGTCCCAAGTGCGGACTGTCTGCAATACTTGTATATAGTTATTGTTAACTAAAAGGGTTATTGTTGAGCCATCTGTTGAGAGGCTCTGTTATGTTCATACTGTTAACTGGATATAATATCACGAGTTATACGGTGTGCTTGGTGTGGCTGGTATGAGTCTTACCCGGGATTCAAAATCCTTTCCTTATTGTGTCAGCTCTTCCGGGCACAGTATCCTTACTGAAGTCTGGAGGAGGGTCATAGTGGGAGGAGCCAGTGCACACCAGGTAGTCCTAATTCTTTCTTAGCTGTGCCCAGTCTCCTGCGGAGCCGCTATTCCCCATGGTCCTTACGGAGTCCCCAGCATCCACTACGGACTACGAGAAATAGATTTACCGGTGAGTAAAATCTTATTATCTGTGCTCAGTGTGCTGCATATATCTGTGCTCACACTGCTTTATTGTGGGGACTGGGGACCACCAGTATTATATAGGAGGAGTACAGTGCAGAGTTTTGCTGACCAGTGACCACCAGTATTATACGTTCTCTGCCTGAAAAACGCTCCATATCTGTGCTCAGTGTGCTGCATATATCTGTGCTCACACTGCTTTATTATGGGGACTGGGGACCACCAGTATTATATAGGAGGAGTACAGTGCAGCGTTTTGCTGACCAGTGACCACCAGTATTATACGTTCTCTGCCTGAAAAACGCTCCATATCTGTGCTGCATTGTAGTATATAGTAGGAGTACAGTGCATAATTTTGCTGACCACCAGTATATAATATATAGCAGTACGGTACAGTAGGCCACTGCTCTGCCTACCTCTGTGTCGTCAAGTATATTATCCATCCATACCGGTGGTGCATTTCAGTTTTGCACAGTTTGCTGACCACCAGTATATAATATATAGCAGTACGGTACAGTAGGCCACTGCTCTACCTACCTCTGTGTCGTCAAGTATACTATCCATCCATACCTGTGGTTCATTTCAGTTGTGCGCAGTATATATATATAGTAGTAGGCCATTGCTATTGATACTGGCATATAATTCCACACATTAAAAAAGGGAGAACAAAAATGTGGAGGGTAAAATAGGGAAAGATCAAGATCCACTTCCACCTCGTGCTGAAGCTGCTACCACTAGTCATGGCCGAGACAATGAAATGCCATCAACGTCGTCTGCCAAGGCCGATGCCCAATGTCATAGTAGAGAGCATGTAAAATCCAAAAAACAAAAGTTCAGTAAAATGACCCAAAAATCAAAATTAAAAGCATCTGAGGAGAAGCGTAAACTTGCCAATATGCCATTTACGACATGGAGTGGCAAGGAACGGCTGAGGCCCTGGCCTATGTTCATGGCTAGTGGTTCAGCTTCACATGAGGATGGAAGCACTCATCCTCTCGCTAGAAAACTGCAGTGCCACTCCTAGAAGTACCAGGTGTTTGTGTCGGCCACTTGGGTCGCTTAGCTTAGTCACACAGCTACCTCATTGCGCCTCTTTTCTCTGACGTCCTAAGTGGATGCTGGGACTCCGTAAGGACCATGGGGAATAGCGGCTCCGCAGGAGACTGGGCACAACTATAAAGAAAGCTTTAGGTCTAACTGGTGTGCACTGGCTCCTCCCACTATGACCCTCCTCCAGACTGCAGTTAGAATCTTGTGCCCGGCTGAGCTGGATGCACACAAGGGGCTCTCCTGAGCTCCTAGAAAGAAAGTATATTTTAGGTTTTTTATTTTACAGTGAGATCTGCTGGCAACAGACTCACTGCAGCGAGGGACTAAGGGGAGAAGAAGCGAACCTACCTAACTGGTGGTAGCTTGGGCTTCTTAGGCTACTGGACACCATTAGCTCCAGAGGGATCGACCACTGGACCCGACATCGATGTTCGGTCCCGGAGCCGCGCCGCCGGCCCCCTTACAGAGCCAGAAGCAAGAAGTGTTCCGGAAAATCGGCGGCAGAAGACTTCTGTCTTCAACAAGGTAGCGCACAGCACTGCAGCTGTGCGCCATTGTTCCTCATGCACACCTCACACTCCGGTCACTGATGGGTGCAGGGCGCTGGGGGGGGGGGGGGGCGCCCTGAGGGCAATATAATACACCTTGGCTGGCAAATCTACACCATATATAGTCAGGAAGGCTATATAGGTGTAAAAATACCCCTGCCAGAATTCCAGAAAAAGCGGGTGAAGTCCGCCGGAAAAGGGGCGGGGCTATCTCCCTCAGCACACTGGCGCCATTTTTCCCTCACAGCTCCGCTGGAAGGACGCTCCCTGGCTCTCCCCTGCAGTGTCAAGCTACATAAGGGTAAAAAAGAGAGGGGGAGCACTAAATTTAGGCGCAGTATATATATAATATAAGCAGCTATAAGGGAAAAAACACTCATTTATAGTGGGATCCCTGTGTTATATAGCGCTCTGGTGTGTGCTGGCATACTCTCTCTCTGTCTCCCCAAAGGGCTTTGTGGGGTCCTGTCCTCTGTCAGAGCATTCCCTGTGTGTATGTGGTGTGTCGGTACGGCTGTGTCGACATGTTTGATGAGGAGGCTTATGTGGAGGCGGAGCAAATGCAGATAAATGTGATGTCACCCCCTGCGGGGTCGACACCTGAGTGGATGATTCTGTGGAAGGAATTACGCGACAGTGTCGACTCCTTGCATAAAAGGTTTGACGACATACCAAATATGGGACAGACGGCTTCTCAGCCTGTGCCTGCCCAGGCGTCTCAAAAGCCATCAGGGGCTTTAAAACGCTCGCTACCTAAGATGGCAGACACAGATGTCGACACGGATACTGACTCCAGTGTCGACGACGATGAGACTAATGTATCTTCCAATAGGGCCACACGTTATATGATTGAGGCAATGAAAAATGTGTTGCATATTTCTGATGTTACCCCGGGTACCACAAAAAAGGGTATTATGTTTGGAGAGAAAAAACTACCAGTTGTTTTTCCTCCATCTGAGGAATTAAATGAAGTGTGTGAAGAAGCGTGGGCTTTCCCCGATAAGAAACTGGTAATTTCTAAGAGGTTACTAATGGCGTACCCTTTCCCGCCAGAGGATAGGTCACGTTGGGAAACATCCCCTAGGGTGGATAAAGCGCTCACACGCTTGTCAAAGAAGGTGGCACTACCGTCTCCGGATACGGCCGCCCTGAAGGAATCTGCTGATAGAAAGCAGGAGGCTATCCTGAAGTCTATATATACACACACAGGTGTTATACTGAGACCAGCTATTGCTTCAGCATGGATGTGCAGTGCTGCAGCTGCGTGGTCAGATTCCCTGTCGGAAAATATTGATATCCTAGACAGGGACACTATATTGCTAACCGTAGAGCATATTAAAGACGCACTCTTATACATGAGGGATGCACAGAGGGATATTTGCCGGCTGGCATCTAAAATAAGTGCAATGTCCATTTCTGCCAGGAGAGGGTTATGGACTCGGCAGTGGACAGGTGATGCAGATTCTAAAAGGCACATGGAAGTTTTGCCTTATAAGGGTGAGGAGTTGTTCGGGGATGGTCTCTCGGACCTCGTTTCCACAGCAACAGCTGGGAAGTCTACATTTTTACCCCATGTTCCCTCACAGCCAAAGAAAGCACCGTATTATCAGGTACAGTCTTTTCGGCCCAATAAGGGCAAGCGGGTTAAAGGCGCGTCCTTTTTGCCCAGAGGCAGAGGTAGAGGGAAAAAGCTGCAGCATACAGCCAGTTCCCAGGAGCAAAAGTCCTCCCCCGCTTCCTCTAAGTCCACAGCATGATGCTGGGGCTCCACAGGCGGAGCCAGGTACGGTGGGGACCCGTCTCAAAAATTTCAGCGATCAGTGGGCTCGCTCACGGGTGGATCCCTGGATCTTTCAAGTAGTATCTCAGGGGTACAAGCTGGAATTCGAGACGTCTCCCCCCCGCCGTTTCCTCAAGTCTGCCTTGCCAACAAATCCCTCAGGCAGGGAGGCAGTGTTAGAGGCAATTCACAAGCTGTATTCCCAGCAGGTGATAGTAAAGGTGCCCCTACTTCAACAAGGACGGGGTTACTATTCCACAATGTTTGTGGTACCGAAACCGGACGGTTCGGTGAGACCCATTTTAAATTTGAAATCCTTGAACACATATATAAAAAAATTCAAGTTCAAGATGGAATCGCTCAGGGCGGTTATTGCAAGCCTGGACGAGGGGGATTACATGGTATCACTGGACATCAAGGATGCTTACCTGCATGTCCCCATTTACCATCCTCACCAGGAGTACCTCAGATTTGTGGTACAGGATTGTCATTACCAATTCCAGACGTTTTCGTTTGGTCTATCCACGGCTCCGAGGGTATTTACCAAGGTAATGGCCGAAATGATGATACTCCTTCGAAAAAAGGGGGTTATAATTATCCCGTACTTGGACGATCTCCTGATAAAGGCGAGGTCCAGGGAGCAGTTGTTGGTCGGGGTAGCACTATCTCGGGAGGTGCTACAACAGCACGGCTGGATTCTAAATATTCCAAAGTCACAGCTGGTCCCTACGACACGTCTACTGTTCCAGGGGATGGTTCTGGACACAGAACAGAAAAAAGTGTTTCTCCCGGAGGAGAAGGCCAAGGAGCTGTCATCTCTAGTCAGAGGCCTCCTAAAACCAAAACAGGTGTCGGTGCATCACTGCACGCGGATCCTGGGAAAGATGGTAGCTTCCTACAAAGCAATTCCATTCGGCAGGTTCCATGCAAGAACCTTTCAGTGGGACCTGTTGGACAAGTGGTCCGGATCGCATCTTCAGATGCTTCGGCTGATAACCCTGTCTCCGAGGACCAGGGTGTCTCTGCTGTGGTGGCTGCAAAGTGCTCATCTTCAAGAGGGCCGCAGATTCGGCATACAGGACTGGGTCCTGGTGACCACGGATGCCAGCCTTCGGGGCTGGGGGGCAGTCACACAGGGAAGAAACTTCCAAGGACTATGGTCAAGTCAGGAGACTTCCCTACACATAAATATTCTGGAACTGAGGGCCATTTACAATGCCCTAAGTCAGGCAAAACCCCTGCTTCAAAACCAGCCAGTACTGATCCAGTCAGACAACATCACGGCAGTCGCCCATGTAAACCGACAGGGCGGCACAAGAAGCAGGGCGGCGATGGCAGAAGCCACAAGGATTCTTCGATGGGCGGAAAATCACGTGTTAGCACTGTCAGCAGTGTTCATTCCGGGAGTGGACAACTGGGAAGCAGACTTCCTCAGCAGACACGACCTCCACCCGGGAGAGTGGGGACTTCATCCGGAAGTCTTCCAAATGATTGTAAACCGTTGGGAAATGCCACATGTGGACATGATGGCGTCCCGCCTAAACAAAAAGCTAGAAAGATATTGCGCCAGGTCGAGAGACCCTCAGGCGATAGCTGTGGACGCTCTAGTGACACCGTGGGTGTACCGGTCGGTTTATGTGTTCCCTCCTCTTCCTCTCATACCAAAGGTACTGAGGATAATAAGGAGAAGAGGAGTAAGAACTATACTCATGGTTCCGGATTGGCCAAGAAGAGCTTGGTACCCGGAACTTCAAGAAATGATCTCAGAGGGCCCATGGCCTCTGCCGCTCAGACAGGACCTGCTGCAGCAGGGGCCCTGTCTGTTCCAAGACTTACCGCGGCTGCGTTTGACGGCATGGCGGTTGAACACCGGATCCTGAAGGAAAAGGGCATTCCGGAGGAAGTCATTCCTACGCTTATTAAAGCTAGGAAAGAAGTTACCGCAAACCATTATCACCGCATTTGGCGAAAATATGTTGCGTGGTGTGAGGCCAGGAAGGCCCCAACGGAGGAATTTCAGCTGGGCCGTTTTCTGCACTTCCTACAGTCAGGGGTGACTATGGGCCTAAAATTGGGTTCCATTAAGGTTCCATTAAGGTCCAGATTTCGGCTCTATCGATTTTCTTCCAGAGAGAACTGGCTTCACTACCTGAAGTTCAGACTTTTGTTAAGGGAGTGCTGCATATTCAGCCCCCTTTTGTGCCTCCAGTGGCACCTTGGGATCTCAACGTGGTGTTGGATTTCCTAAAGTCACATTGGTTTGAGCCACTAAAAACCGTGGAATTGAAATATCTCACGTGGAAAGTGTATACGATGGGGTTAATCTATGGTTAGCTCTTATTAACCGTGGCCACTAGCTTTCTCATGCACCCCTGTGTGGACTTTATTATCCTGAACCTGTCTCAGCTGTTTCTTAGCAATCATCTTTGAGCCAGTGCAATAGGTGACTAGTGTGCCTTTAAAAGCCATAAAGTCTGTGGCAGGTACACATTAAATCTAGCAGGCAGATGAGTTGTGTAACAGCAGTGAAGTAGTCAGGTTTTAAGACTCTGTGATAGTGTAGGACCTGCATGAAGATGGGGTACCTTGAAAATCGGTATGCAGGCTTCCGTGCATTGGCCAATCCACCAACTAAACCCCCATCATTTATTTATTGAATTGTTGAGGATAAGTGAGTTTACTTTGGTGAGTGCTGGGTTCTTTGTTTGTATCACGTGGAAAGTGGTCATGTTGTTGGCCTTGGCTTCGGCCAGGCGTGTATCAGAATTGGCGGCTTTGTCATGTAAAAGCCCTTATCTGATTTTCCATATGGATAGGGCAGAATTGAGGACTCGTCCCCAGTTTCTCCCTAAAGTGGTATCAGCTTTTCATCTGAACCAACCTATCGTGGTGCCTGCGGCTACTAAAGACTTGGAGGCTTCCAAGTTGTTGGACGTAGTCAGGGCCCTGAAAATCTATGTTTCCAGGACAGCTGTAGTCAGAAAGACTGACTCGCTATTTATCCTGTATGCGCCCAACAAGTTGGGTGCTCCTGCTTCAAAGCAGACTATTGCTCGCTGGATCTGTAGTACGATTCAGCTTGCACATTCTGCGGCTGGACTGCCGCATCCTAAATCAGTGAAAGCCCATTCCACAAGGAAGGTGGACTCTTCTTGGGCGGCTGCCCGAGGGGTCTCGGCTTTACAACTTTGCCGAGCAGCTACTTGGTCGGGGTCGAACACATTTGCTAAATTCTACAAGTTTGACACCTTGGCTGAGGAGGACCTAGAGTTTGCCCATTCGGTGCTGCAGAGTCATCCGCACTCTCCCGCCCGTTTGGGAGCTTTGGTATAATCCCCATGGTCCTTACGGAGTCCCAGCATCCACTTAGGACGTCAGAGAAAATAAGATTTTACTCACCGGTAAATCTGTTTCTCGTACTCCGTAGTGGATGCTGGGCGCCCATCCCAAGTGCGGATTGTCTGCAATACTTGTATATAGTTATTGTTTAACTAAAGGGTTATTGTTGAGCCATCTGTTGAGAGGCTCAGTTGTTGTCATACTGTTAACTGGGTATTGTATCACGAGTTATACGGTGTGATTGGTGTGGCTGGTATGAGTCTTACCCGGGATTCAAAATCCTTCCTTATTGTGTCAGCTCTTCCGGGCACAGTATCCTAACTGAAGTCTGGAGGAGGGTCATAGTGGGAGGAGCCAGTGCACACCAGTTAGACCTAAAGCTTTCTTTATAGTTGTGCCCAGTCTCCTGCGGAGCCGCTATTCCCCATGGTCCTTACGGAGTCCCAGCATCCACTACGGACTACGAGAAATAGATTTACCGGTGAGTAAAATCTTATTTTTTTCTTTGCATTATGTACTGTTTGGGGACTATTTTTTTGAAGTGCCATCCTGCCTGACACTGCAGTGCCACTCCTAGATGGGCCAGGTGTTTGTGTCGGCCACTTGTGTCGCTTAGCTTAGCCATCCAGCGACCTTGGTGCACCTCTTTTTTTCTTTGCATCATGTGCTGTTTGGGGACTATTTTTTAAATCTGCCATCCTGTCTGACACTGCAGTGCAACTCCTAGATGGGCCAGGTGTTTGTGTCGGCCACTTGGGTCGCTTAGCTTAGTCACACAGCTACCTCATTGCGCCTCTTTTTTTCTTTGCATCATGTGCTGTTTGGGGACTATTTTTTTGAAGTGCCATCCTGTCTGACACTGCAGTGCCACTCCTAGATGGGCCAGGTGTTTGTGTCGGCCACTTGGGTTGCTTAGCTTAGTCACACAGCTACCTCATTGCGCCTCTTTTTTTCTTTGCATCATGTTCTGTTTGGGGACTATTTTTTTGAAGTGCCATCCTGTCTGACACCGCAGTGCCACTCCTAGATGGGCCAGGTGTTTGTGTCGGCCACTTGGGTCGCTTAGCTTAGTCATCCAGCGACCTTGGTGCAAATTTTAGGACTAAAAATAATACTGTGAGGTGTGAGGTGTTCAGAATAGACTGAAAATGAGTGGAAATTATGGTTATTGAGGTTAATAATACTATGGGATCAAAATGACCCCCAAATTCTATGATTTAAGCTGTTTTTGAGGGTTTTTTGTAAAAAAAACACCCGAATCCAAAACACACCCGAATCCGACGAAAAATTTTCAGGGAGGTTTTGCCAAAACGCGTCCGAATCCAAAACACGGCCGCGGAACCGAATCCAAAACCAAAACACAAAACCCGAAAAATTTCCGGTGCACATCACTAGTTCCCAGGAACAAAAGTCCTCCCCAACTTCTATTAAATCCACCGCATGACGCTGGGGCTCCGCGGGGAAAGTCCGCTCCTGTGGGGGCACGTCTTCGTCTTTTCAGCCAAGTCTGGGTTCACTCTCAGGTGGATCCCTGGGAAATAGACATTGTTTCCCAGGGGTACAAGCTGGAATTCGAAGAGGTGCCTCCTCGCCGGTTTTTCAAATCGGCACTGCCGACTTCTTCCCCAGAGAGGGAGGTAGTTTTGGCAGCAATTCAAAAGTTGTGCCTTCAACAAGTGGTGGTCAAAGTTCCCCTGCAGCAGCAGGGGATGGGCTATTACTCAACCCTGTTTGTGGTCCCGAAACCGGACGGTTCAGTCAGACCCATTCTGAATTTAAAATCCTTAAACCTATACTTAAAGAGGTTCAAGTACAAGATGGAATCGCTCAGAGCGGTCATCGCAAGTCTGGAAGGGGGAGATTATATGGTGTCCCTAGACATAAAGGATGCATACCTTCATGTCCCCATATATCAACCTCATCAGGCGTTCCTGAGATTTGTGGTGCAGGATTGTCATTACCAATTTCAGACGTTGCCGTTTGGGCTTTCCACGGGCCCGAGGATTTTTACCAAATTAATGGCAGAGATGATGGTGCTCCTGCGCAAGCAGGGTGTCACAATTATCCCATACTTAGACGATCTCCTGATAAAAGCGAGATCGAGAGAACAGTTGCTGGACAGCGTATCTCTCTCCCTGAGGGTGTTGCACCAACACGGTTGGATTCTCAATCTACCGAAGTCACATTTAGTTCCAACGACCCGATTGCCTTTCTTAGGCATGATTCTGGACACGGAACAAAAGAGGGTCTTTCTCCCGATGGAAAAGGCCCAGGAACTTCAGAGCTTGGTCAGGGACCTGTTAAAGCCAGACAGGGTGTCGGTACATCACTGCACTCGAGTTCTGGGAAAGATGGTGGCGTCTTACGAGGCCATTCCATTCGGCAGGTTCCATGCCAGGACTTTTCAGTGGGACCTTCTGGACAAGTGGTCCGGGTCACATCTACAGATTCATCAGATGATCCGCCTGTCCCCCAGGGCCAGGTTATCTCTCTTGTGGTGGCTGCAGAGTGCTCACCTTCTAGAGGGTCGCAGGTTCGGCATTCAGGACTGGGTTCTGGTGACCACGGACGCGAGCCTCCGAGGATGCAGAGCAGTCACACAGGGAAGAAACTTCCAAGGTCTGTGGTCAAGCCAGGAGACTTGTCTACTCATCAACGTACTGGAATTAAGGGCCATATACAACGGCCTTCGTCAAACGGAGACCTTACTTCGAGGTCTACCGGTTCTGATTCAGTCAGACAACATCACAGCAGTGGCTCATGTAAACCGCCAAGGCGGCACAAGGAGCAGAGTGGCAATGGCGGAAGCCTCAAAGATTCTTCGATGGGCGGAGAGTCATGTAAGCGCTTTGTCAGCAGTCTTCATTCCGGGAGTGGACAACTGGGAGGCAGACTTCCTAAGCAGACACGATCTGCATCCAGGAGAGTGGGGACTTCATCAGGAAGTCTTTGCAGAGATTGCAAGTCGGTGGGGACTGCCTCAAATAGACATGATGGCTTCACGCCTCAACAAGAAACTTCCGAGATATTGCGCCAGGTCAAGGCACCCTCAGGCGGTGGCAGTGGACGCACTGGTGACACCGTGGGTGTTTCAGTCGGTCTATGTGTTCCCTCCTCTTCCTCTCATCTCAAAGATACTGAGAATCATAAGACGAAGAGGGATTCAGACAATTCTCATTGTTCCAGATTGGCCTCGAAGGGCCTGTTATCCGGATCTGCAGGAAATGTTCACAGAAGATCCGTGGCCTCTTCCTCTCAGGGAAGACCTGTTACAACAAGGGCCCTGTCTGTTCCAGGACTTACCGCGACTGCGTTTGACGGCATGGCGGTTGAACGCAGGATCCTAGCGGAAAAGGGCATTCCGGATGAGGTCATTCCTACTCTGATAAAGGCTAGGAAGGAGGTGACATCGAAACATTATCACCGTATCTGGAGGAAATATGTATCTTGGTGCGAAGCCAGGACTGTTCCTCCGGAAAGAATTCCATCTGGGCCGTTTTCTCCACTTCCTGCAAACTGGAGTGAATTTGGGCCTAAAGTTAGGCTCCATTAAGGTTCAGATTTCGGCCCTATCCATTTTCTTTCAAAAGGAATTGGCTTCTCTTCCAGAAGTCCAGACTTTCGTGAAAGGGGTGCTGCATATCCAGCCTCCTTTTATGCCTCTGGAGGCACCATGGGACCTTAACGTGGTGTTACGGTTTCTTAAATCTCACTGGTTTGAACCTCTTCAAACAGTTGAATTGAAGTATCTCACTTGGAAAGTGGTCATGTGATTGGCTTTGGCTTCGGCGCGGCGAGTGTCGGAGATGGCGGCTTTGTCTCACAAAAGCCCTTATCTGATTTTTCATGTGGATAGAGCTGAGTTGCGGACTCGTCCTCAGTTTTTGCCTAAGGTGGTTTCTTCTTTTCATATGAACCAACCTATTGTGGTGCCGGTGGCTACTAGGGACGTGGAGGATTCCGAGTCCCTGGATGTGGTCAGGGCATTGAAAATTTATGTGGCCAGAACGGCTCGGGTTAGGAAAACAGAGGCCCTGTTTATCCTGTATGCAGCCAACAAAGTTAGCGCTCCTGCGTCTAAGCAGACTATTGCTTGCTGGATCTGTAACACGATTGTAAGTATAAATATTTTGTTTGACACTATCACTGTTATTCTGATGATGGGGTTTAATTCCCCTGAAACGTTTAAGCTATGATGTGTCGATTTTTCAATAAACCTTTCACCATTTAAGAAGTCTTGGAGTGCGTCCTCGTTCTTTGGTATATGCAAGTGAGGCCATCATACCAAAGGAGGGCACACAAGCAAGGTTCATGTGGTAGGGTACATGCTGCCCTGTTGTAGTGCCGGCTTTGGACTAGTGTATACAGACGGGTCTACATTTATCTTGACCTTTGATAGGATTAACTGAGACTGGCCAGTCGGACTTAATCCCCTGCTGTAATGACTTAAACCCCTGCTGTAGTGTTCTCTGTATTGTATTGCAGTTGAGAACAATAGATGAAGGGTTTATGCTAATAAATCAAGTTGTGCCTAAGCGCAGAAAATTAGTCAAGATAACCGTGGACCCATCTGTGTATATATATATATATATATATAAATATATATATATATATATATATATATATACACATGTGTGTGTGTGTGTGTGTGTGTGTGTGTGTATATATATATATATATATATATACACATATAAATTCCTGTGACGGCGGTGGTGGTGGGCCATTGCTGCTATCGGCCATGGGCATGGGGAGGGAGAACAGGAGAATTATATTTCCTATGTCCGGAATGTGAGTAAGGGGCACTACTGTGTGGCCATATTCCCTTTTCAGCCTTTCCCTTTCTAATATGGGGGAGCGCCAGTGCGTTACTTTGCCAGGGGCGCTCGGACCCCTAGATACACCCCTGATAATGATGTAAAACAGTTCTTTATTGCATTTGTTTGATCAGAATAACTTACTTGGATAGGCCAAAGAAGGTATCTGATGTCTCCGCTTATGCCTTCTTTACTGAACATTTGTTCAGTTCCCCCCGTTGTAAATGAGAGCAGCGCTAGTTTATCCTGCACAGCACAGAAGATATAGTAAACATGATCAATTACAAGGAAACAATGCCTTACATTTTCACATACAGTACAACCTCCTGTAACGATTCTTGTAAACAACTTTGTAATACACATGCGTATGTAATTTTGACAGCAAGAATGACTGACAATAATTAAAGTTGATGCAGAGTTGATGTGGTAAATGTTATCGCATTGTGGGCAGTGTCGTAACTATAAAATAGGGGCCCCCCCGGCCAAAAAGTTTCAGGTACCTGCTTGTTATCAGGTGTTCTGCTCGTTGCCAGGGCATCAAACCCCCAGCCGCCGCTGTCGTGGGTCTGCGGTCCTGTCACACCTGCCCCATTAAAAATGTCCCTTACAAAATGGCTGCCGCCTCCTCTAGCATCCTTAATAACTGTCTCCTCTGAGGTGGGGGCCATTTTGGGAGGGATATTTTCAATGGGGGCAGGCACGATAGGACTGCAGACAAGTATTTGCAGGTTCAGGCAGTGGCGTAGCAGTAGCCCGTGCTGCACATAGAGTAATGTACAGATGTTTGGTACTTTGCGCATGTGTCGACTCTGTTTTGGGGGAGTGACGAGGCAAGGATCTTCGTTGGAAGAGTTTGATTTCCAGGCCTCTTTGTTGGATCTGCAGCGGCCGGATTGTGCGATCCCATGGGTCACGCAGCCGGCCGATGGTATTGCAGCTGATCCGAAGCTGCTTCCTAGGACGCACCTCGGATCACTAGTGCAGGCAAGAGGTGTCTACTTATATCAGACTCCCCCTGCTGCATTACCATATACAGTAAGTGCTATCTCTGGTGCTTCCATGTAAGCAGAAGTGATAACACCTCCGTCCACATCTGAATCAGGCCTTGTGTGCATATATTCACTCGTACACAGAGTTGTATTCATTTTAGCGTCTGAACCACCCCAATCCTTATGGCTAGTTTCATAGCCTTTATCAGTTTCAATGCGCTACAGTACCAGCCTTATCTGTTACATTAAAGATCCTTCTGAAAATTGGTGTACAGCTCAGTATAACCTGCATTAAACTTAGCCATGTTATCCCTTTAGCCGCAGGTGAAGATGTGTTTAGTTTGCATATGTTTGTCCTGATGTGCCATAAAAACATGGCAAATCTACTGCCAATTGCTCTACACTTTATTAGTGTAGTCAATACTCCCCCGGTAATGACATGATAACTGGGATAGCACCTTGAAATTCAGTCCAATTGAATAAGTTTCAGTTACTGCAAATATAAAACAAAAACAAAAGAAAAACAATTCTTCTAAACATGCAAATGTAGTCATAGATACTGTAGATAAATGTTGTGTGAGGAACTGCGCCACTCGTTATATACAACTTCTATATGCTGGTAGCTGCTATTGAACGAATCATGGGTGTACTGTTATCACCCACTCTATGAAGTACTGATTACCATGGAATGTTCAGTGCATACCCAGCTTATAGTATACAGATACAAAATTGTGCCGCCATACAATTCCAATAAATAATCACAATGAATATGAAAAAATCCCCCAAAAATTATTAAAATTATATTGTAAAAGATAGGTAGGTAGTTCATGTATTTATATTACGTATTCTGGAGTACAATACTAGAAAGAAAAGGATTGTCTCTTTGTTGGCGCACTTACAAGAGAAAGAAGAATATATTTAAAATATAACTTTTAATTTCATATGATTAAAATGCCTGAGAACGTGAAAAATCATGAGACAACAATCACAAACAATACATAGAATGAAATAAAATAATGAAATGTTATCAAATCCTCGTATGTGTCTTTATTATATTTATTTAATTTATAATTTTTGAATGTGTGCTGCAATGACTTAAAGATAACCGTAGATTATTGGATCATCAAATCAAACCCTTATTACCTAGGATACCTTTATTAATTCAAAACATAGGTGGGTATAGTATTGTAACCAATAATCATTACAATTTTACGGTAGGATTTTTATTCCGTATTCATAATTTTGCACATATACATGGAACCGAACTGCAATTATTCTACACACAGTGTCAATTAACAGTTATTACCGTATATAATTTAACAGTTATAGCTCATTGGTGGCTCATCTTTTATCTGTCTCAATGGTTACCATAACCTATGGCCATTGTAACACGATCCTAATAAATGGCCATTATTAGCACTGAAGCTGCAGATTGCTACTGTACCCTCTGTTATTCTAACCACTCTTATAGTTGTAAATAGAGCTGTAGGGTTCTATATCCTTTATTAAAAATGATGAGCTACCATATCCATATCCTGCATAATATAACCCGCAGGAGATAATGGCATTCACTTTTAAAGGATAACCACACCACCCTATGAGCCTCTGTTAACCTCTCATATGTGCACTCCTCTGTTTATTTATTAAGCAGACTGTCCTGCAGAGGGCATGTATATGCCAGAAATACAGTGATATCACATTGATTTAAGTTAAATAAATATGGGCTGTCTGCAGTGTGTATTCATAACACTAACTGTCCACAGCCTGAGTATTGCACTGGTTCAATGTAGCAGGAATAGCTCATATGTATCTCTTTCATGTAACTTTTCTACTGCCGTGTTAACAATTGCAACAATACATAATCTTTATGATGTTGTCATAAACATTGCAACAGTTACACCTGGAGCTGCAGATTTCTATTTCCTCTATTAAAGATGAACTACTATGTCCATTTCTTTACATAGATAATTCTACAGGAGGTGATTGCAATCAATTTTTAATATATAATGCTCCTCCACATGAGCTCCTTGCCGTTTAAGTAGAAATGAGCTGTGTTTCTATGTGCGTTTGTTGCACAGACTTGCCACAGCCTACATTAGAGTATGCCTTGGAATGTGATTTTAATATATAGCTCCTCCACATGAGCTACTTGCTGTTTAAATAGAAATGAGCTGTGTTTCTGTGTGCGTTGATTGCACAGAATTGCCACAGCCTGCGCTAGAGTGTACATGTGTATTATACTGATTTAGATTACCAACACATATTACTATATACGATATCACTGTGTATCACTGTTGCACTCCGTCCCCAGCCATCACTAAGCTGCATCTGCATGATAAGCTGGTTTGATTTAGTCAGGTGTACTTGTGTTCCTATATATGGATTCTGACACTACCACACGTTAAATATACAAGTCCCATTACTGACTAAGTTTTAATAAATCCTGTTGTGGTAAGCATCGGTCCCCTCCACTTCCCTGACTATAGACAAGTTACATGTATTGTACAATAATATCACATGAATAGATTAAGCATTGCACACACAATCATTTGTTAATGCGGACACATAGTGAGTGAGCTGGCGTGCTAACGCCGCTCTGAAACGCCCACGTGCACGTTTCACTTTAGCTTCGTCAGGGCAAACCCGATTGCCCTGCTCTGAGATACTATAACGGCTGGGAAGGCCAATCGCGGCTCAGTTTTGCGGTCATGTGATCTCCCATCTAGGAGACGTACTCACGCGTCTCCTTTCCCCCGTCTCTGATTGAACAAACAGCGCCTCTCATATTATGCATAATCCAGTATGAGTGGTTGGTATACATTGTAACTAGGACCCGAACACTGAATGAATAATAATTCATAGTAATAAATAAAAGAAAAATGTGTATGAGAGCTGCGTTTTATATATTTATATCTGAGTTGGTAACATTACTAAACAGTGATTGTTAAAATCACTGACACTTTATTCTGAAAGAAATCCGGACTGAGGAAATTATATATTGATGCAATAAGCAAAAATCACTGCTATCAATTATATGGAATTCTACATATGTTGATATAATTTTCAAAAATTAAGATTATATCTCCAATGGATTTATAAATAATAACTCAGATAAGTGTTAGATCTGCAAGTGCAAGTGTTATAAAATATTTAATAACTAGAAATATACAAAGCCGTGATGTATAATGAGTATATAAATACCCTAATTGTGACATTTGCTATAAAGTGATATGAATTTGAAATGTGATCATATACTTAAAAAATATAAAAATAGTGAAATGTGACCAATATTGCAAAGAATATGAAAAAAAGTGACAAGTGAAAAAAATAAAAATAAGTGAGTGTGTATATGATGTGTGTAATAATAAGGACCTAACCATACTTTGTCTTGATGTTATATCCATCACTAATTTAATAACGTGATATTGACTCTGGGAGTAAATCCTCAGATTTAAACATCTGTGCATGTTACGCACACCAGTGCTAACAGGAGTATACCGGTGTATGAACAGAGAGGGAAGCGAAGCAAACGAACTCACAGACAGTATAACATAACATACACAGGAGGTGATGGAATAACTAATAAACACAAAGTGAACGGAGAAGCCCAAAGGCTCAGGAATTGGGTGTCTCCCTAGTGTCAGGAATGCTCAGATGGAATAGAGCGGACAATGAAGCGATGTGTAGTGATTTAACATGTGGAGCACCTGAAATGATGTTGCTAAGAGCAACAGAAAAAACCCCAAAGGGTTACCAACGGGTGTGGGAATAAACTCCTTGGTCAGAGATAGAAATATAGACACAAGGAGAGTATCCACAATCCTAACCCCCACTTGCAGGGCACAGGTTCAGCTTACTGCCACTAAACTGACACCTGGACGCCCTGCACAGTGAGGGAGGATTAAGCAAGCAGGTCTGAGAGTACAGCCTCAAACCTGCTGGGTTCACAGAATAGCAAAAGAACCCCAGCAGGTCAAACAACTGACTCCAGTCTTACTGCTAGGTCCGGATTGGCAGAATGAAGTACCGAATCCCAAGGCCTATTCGCAGTAAGCAACAAGTAAATACAAAGTCACACAGTACTAGCTAACTCTCTGGAACTGACTAACAAACAAAGATTCAGCAGCATTTGCCTAGCCTGAGAGGATGGTTTATATAGCAGGTGCTGTCCACGCCCCACTCAGACCTCACAGACTGTGAGCACAAAACCAGCGCCGGATTCCCTGCCGTGCACATAGCCTGTAACCACTACACAGTAAAAACCCGGACCGGAGTATCAGCTGCGCTCAGGTTACTTCGCTAACACTTGCCTCCCGGTTGCCATGGCGACGTGGCAGCACACAGCAGGAGATCCTAACAGTTCCCCCCCTCTGACGAGGGGTCAAAGAACCCCTACCACCGGGTTTATCGGGGAACTGCGAGAAGAAAGAGCGTATCAGTCTGGGGGCATGAAGATCACAACTGCGCACCCACGACCGCTCCTCCGGGCCATACCCCTTCCAGTGCACCAAAAATGACAGCCGACCTCGAACCATCTTGGAGTCAAGAACCCTTTCAACCACAAACTCCCTCTGACCCCGTATCAGAAGAGGAGAAGGTCTTCCACTGGAAGAAGGATTACTAACCGCCAGTTTTAAAAGGGAACAATGAAATGTTTTATTGATACCCAATGAACGGGGCAGATCTAACTGAAATGCCACCGGATTGATAACCCTGGTGATCTTATAAGGGCCGATGAACCGGGGACCAAACTTATGAGATGGCTGTCTCAACTTCAAATTCTTGGTGGACAACCAGACGAAGTCTCCTAATTTGAAGCTGCAGGGTCTTCTCCGCTTATCAAAAACCCTTTTGGTCACTAATGACACAGACACAAGGGCTTTCTTCACTTTCCTCCAAATACCCCTAAGGACCGAAACAACAGAGGAACCACCAGACGTGGAATCCAGGGGGTCAAAAGAATTGGCCTTAGGATGATGCCCATACACACAAAGGAAGGGAGAGATCCCTGTAGCAGAGTGAGCCGCGTTGTTATAGGCAAACTCCGCCATGGACAGATGAGCAACCCAGTCAGTATGACACTTGGAGACATAACACCTGAGGAACTGCTCCAAGGACTGGTTCACCCTCTCAGTCTGCCCATTAGACTGTGGATGGTAGCCTGACGACAAGCTCACAGAAATCTGGAGATCAGAACAAAATGCCCTCCAGAATTTGGCCACAAACTGGGATCCACGGTCAGAGACCACATCAAGTGGCAACCCGTGGAGGCGCACAACATGCTGCATAAATAACTCAGACAGGCGTCTGGCCGATGGCAACCCAACCAGTGGAACGAAATGTGCCATCTTCGAAAACCTGTCAACGACAACCCAAATGGCTGTCATCCCCGAGGATTTGGGCAAGTCCACCACAAAATCCATGGAAATGTGGGTCCATGGCTTAGACAGAATAGAGAGTGGATGTAATGGGCCGACAGGAACCCCTCTAGGAGTTTTATTTCGGGCACAAACGTCACATGCCCGAACCCACTGATCCACATCCCTAGCCACCGAGGGCCACCACACCGCCCTAGACAGCAACTCCCGAGTTCTGGCAATGCCCGGATGCCCTGCCGACCTCTTGGCATGGAATTCCAGGAACACTCGCTGTCTTAACCTAGGAGGCACAAACAAGAGACCTACCGGAAGGTCTGGAGGAGCCTGCTCCTGTGCTCTAAGGACTAATGACAAGAGGTCCTGGGTAATGCCCACTTTAATACATGATGGGGACACAATGGGCAATGGCTCCTCAGTGGTCCTTGAACTGGAGCAAAACTCTGCGAGAGCGCATCAGCCTTGATGTTTTTTGACCCAGGGCGATATGTTATCAAAAAATTAAAGCGAGCAAAAAACAAAGCCCATCGTGCCTGCCTGGCATTGAGCCGCTTTGCTGACTCTAAATATGCCAGATTCTTATGGTCGGTGAGAATTGAGACCACAAACTTAGCCCCCTCAAGCCAGTGTCTCCACTCCCCGAGTGCATCCTTTATAGCCAACAATTCCCGGTTACCCACATCATAATTCATCTCGGCAGACGAAAATTTACGGGAAAAGTAAGCACAGGGATGAAGGCGATTATCAGACACCCCCATCTGAGAGAGCACTGCCCCAATACCTATCTCAGAGGCATCCACTTCTACCACAAAAGGACGCTCTGGATCTGGGTGTCGCAGCACCTTGGCCGAGACAAATGCCCTTTTGAGACGGGCAAAGGCCGCTTTGGCCTCACAAGACCAGCGAGCAACATCCGCCCCTTTCTTAGTGAGTGCCACCAAGGGGGCCACTATAGATGAAAATCCAGCGATAAACCGTCTATAAAAATTTGCAAAGCCCAGAAAATGCTGAAGCGCCTTCAAACTAGTGGGCTGCACCCAATCCAGGACTGCCTGTACCTTAGAACCCTCCATTTGGAAACCTTCTGAGGAGATAATATACCCTAGAAATGCGATTTGCTGGACTTCAAACTCGCACTTCTCCAGCTTCGCCCCAAGCTGGTGGTCTCTGAGTTTCTGGAGGACTAAGCGTACATGCTTCCGATGTTCCTCCAGGGAATGAGAGAAGATTAGGATGTCATCTAGATAAACAACTAAGAATCTATCCAAATATTCCCTGAGCACATCGTTCATGAATTCCTGGAAGACTGCCGGGGCATTAGAGAGCCCAAAAGGCATCACCAAATATTCATAATGCCCTGAGTGGGTATTAAAGGCAGTCTTCCATTCATCCCCCTCTCTTATTCGGATTAGATTGTAGGCACCGCGTAGGTCAATCTTAGAAAAAATGGTGGCAGTACGAAGCTGGTCAAACAAAACCGAAATGAGAGGCAGTGGGTACGAGTTTTTAATCGTGATACGGTTCAATTCCCTGAAGTCGATGCAGGGTCGCAACGAACCGTCCTTTTTACCCACGAAAAAGAACCCCGACCCAACTGGGGACTGTGAGGGTCTGATAAATCCCTTAGCCAAGTTCTCCTGAATGTACTCTGCCATAGCCTGAGTCTCAGGACGTGACAGGGAGTACAACCTGCTCTTGGGAAGCTTAGCATCCGGCAACAAATCAATGGCACAGTCATAGGGGCGATGGGGAGGTAGTACCTCCGCAACTTTTTTGGAGAACACATCCGCAAAATCTGCATAACATCCTGGCAATCCTGGCAAACTTAGCTGCGAGAGCCTGACTGGAAGGCTCAAGCAACTCCTGAAACAATCACTACCCCAACTAAGAATCTCCCCAGAGACCCAGTCAAATTGAGGGTTATGGGCCCTTAACCAGGGTAACCCCAAAACCAATGAGGCAAAAGAACAATTTTTCAGAGTATGTGGCTCCAATAAACAAAGGAATTTGGCTGGTGCAGGAGGTAATTTTACCCTGGGACAATGGTTCCCCGTTTAACCCACAGATCTCAATCTCTGATGCCAAAGGTACTGAGGGAACAGAGTGTTCCAGGGCGAATTGACGGTCCATGAAAACCCCATCGGCCCCACTGTCAACAAAGGCCTCAGTCTTGACAGTTTGACCGAGGATCTCCAAAGTCACCGGAATGAGAAAAGTATTTTTAGGAAATTCTGACTTCTGGCCTGACAGGATATTTCCCATCACCCTCAGGCCCTGAAGTTTTCCGTTTTTTCTGGGCATGATACTACAACATGACCTTTATTCCCACAGTACAAACACAAACCCTGCTGTCTCCTCCACGTCTTCTCACGCGAGGAGAGGCGGGTAGCCCCAATCTGCATAGGCTCCTCGGAATATTCCTCAGAGTCTGAGGTTCCCTTGGGAAAAAAGGAAACTGCGGTCTCCCTTTCAAGCCTACGCTCTCTCAGCCGTCTATCCACCCGGATGGATAACTGCATGAGCTGATCTAAGCTATCAGGCGAGGGATATTGTACCAGTTGGTCCTTTATCTGGTCAGAAAGGCCCCTTCGGTACTGGTTTCTCAGGGCTGGGTCATTCCACTGGGTATCATGAGCCAACCTCCGAAACTCCGTACTATAAACCTCAGCTGGCCGTCGCCCTTGCTTAAGAACCGTAATCTGAGCCTCGGCTGAAGCCATCTTGTCAGGGTCATCATACAAAATGCCCAGTGCCGTAAAATAAGCATCAACACTTTTAAGCGACGGACAGTCAGGCTGTAACCCATATGCCCAGACCTGTGGGTCTCCTTGAAGCAAGGAAATCACCATGCCCACCCGCTGAATCTCCGACCCAGAAGACTGGGGCCTAAGCCTGAAATATAGCTTACAGCTCTCCTTGAAACAAAAGAACTGCGAGCGATCTCCAGAAAAACGATCCGGGAGATTTACTTTCGGCTCCTTATTACCAGTTATTTATATAGCGCACACATATTCCGCAGCGCTTTACAGAGAATATTTGCTCATTCACATCAGTCCCTGCCCCAGTGGAGCTTACAATCTATATTCCCTACCACATGTACACGTAGACACATTCACGCCTAGGGTAATTTTGTTGGGCGCCAATTAACCTACCAGTATATTTTTGGATTGTGGGAGGAAACCGGAGTACCCGGAGGAAACCCACGCAAGTACGGGGAGAATATACAAACTCCACACAGTTGGGGCCATGGTGGGAATCGAACCCATGACCTCAGTCCTGTGAGGCAGTAATGCTAACCATTACACCATCCGTACTGCCCCCCCCTGAACTTGCCGCTGCTGCTGCGGGAGCTCCGCTAGCGGCCTGCGGGGTGTTCATTTTAATGGACATCTCATTAAATTGTCGAGTCAGGACCTGCACCTGATCGACCACCTGTTGCAAAGTATTTTGAGGGGTATGCTCCATATTTCCACAAAATTTCAACAGGAGTAAGGCTGCTGAATATGTTACGCACACCAGTGCTAACAGGAGTATACCGGTGTATGAACAGAAAGGAAAGCGAAGCAAACAAACTCACAGACAGTATAACATAACATACACAGGAGGTGATGGAATAACTAATAAACACAAAGTGAACGGAGAAGCCCAATGGCTCAGGAATTGGGTGTCTCCCTAGTGTCAGGAATGCTCAGATGGAATAGAGCGGACAATGAAGCGATGTGTAGTGATTTAACATGTGGAGCACCTGAAATGATGTTGCTAAGAGCAACAAAAAAAACCCCAAAGGGTTACCAACGGGTGTGGGAATAAACTCCTTGGTCAGAGATAGAAATATAGACACAAGGAGAGTATCCACAATCCTAACCCCCACTTGCAGGGCACAGGTTCAGCTTACTGCCACTAAACTGACACCTGGACACCCTGCACAGTGAGGGAGGATTAAGCAAGCAGGTCTGAGAGTACAGCCGCAAACCTGCTGGGTTCACAGAATAGCAAAAGAACCCCAGCAGGTCAAACAACTGACTCCAGTCTTACTGCTAGGTCCGGATTGGCAGAATGAAGTACCGAATCCCAAGGCCTATTCGCAGTAAGCAACAAGTAAATACAAAGTCACACAGTACTAGCTAACTCTCTGGAACTGACTAACAAACAAAGATTCAGCAGCATTTGCCTAGCCTGAGAGGATGGTTTATATAGCAGGTGCTGTCCACGCCCCACTCAGACCTCACAGACTGTGAGCACAAAACCAGCGCCGGATTCCCTGCCGTGCACAGAGCCTGTAACCACTACACAGTAAAAACCCGGACCGGAGTATCAGCTGCGCTCAGGTTACTTCGCTAACACTTGCCTCCCGGTTAAAGGTCTGAATGAGAACAACAGCTATTTACCTTTTTTATAATCATAAAGGTGAATATCAACCATCTTATGATTAGATCTTTGTCATGTTGTCAATAGTCCTATGTTACGGTGGTACCATTTGGTAAAACTACCATGTATGGTAGTAATAGCATATTTTTTTCTGAGCTCTTAATCATGAGAGACCTCATATATTTAGTAATAATTGAATACAATTTTCTGTTGACTGCGTGGATTGTATTCTGGGGTCTTAGTAAATTATGGTATAATATAGATCTTCATTACACTTTAGTATTGACATATTGGTTTTAAGATGCAGCTGGAAAAATAAAAAATCAATTCTGCAATGTATTAATAGGAATTCATAATTTGGATAGGTTGACATTTTTAAAATTAATTAGTACAATGCACTATAGTGATATAAACCACTTAGGAGACATCAATAATCTCCAAAGCATGTATAGAATTATTTATTAAAGGCAATACAATGAGAATGCACAGATGTTTAAATCTGAGGATTTACTCCCAGAGTCAATATCACGTTATTAAATTAGTGATGGATATAACATCAAGACAAAGTATGGTTAGGTCCTTATTATTACACACATCATATACTCACTCACTTATTTTTATTTTTTTCACTTGTCACTTTTTTTCATATTCTTTGCAATATTGGTCACATTTCACTATTTTTATATTTTTTAAGTATATGATCACATTTCAAATTCATATCACTTTATAGCAAATGTCACAATTAGGGTATTTATATACACATTATACATCACGGCTTTGTATATTTCTAGTTATTAAATATTTTCTAACACTTGCACTTGCAGATCTAACACTTATCTGAGTTATTATTTATAAATCCATTGGAGATATAATCTTAATTTTTTTAAATTATATCAACATATGTAGAATTCCATATAATTGATAGCAGTGATTTTTGCTTATTGCATCAATATATAATTTCCTCATTCCGGATTTCTTTCAGAATAAAGTGTCAGTGATTTTAACAATCACTGTTTAGTAATGTTACCAACTCAGATCTAAATATATAAAACGCAGCTCTCATACACATTTTTCTTTTATTTATTACTATGAATTATTATTCATTCAGTGTTCGGGTCCTAGTTACAATGTATACCAACCACTCATACTGGATTATGCATAATATGAGAGGCGCTGTTTGTTCAATCAGTCACGGGGGAAAGGAGACGCGTGAGTATGTCTCCTAGATGGGAGATCACATGACCGCAAAACTGAGCCGCGATTGGCCTTCCCAGCCGTTATAGTATCTCAGAGCAGGGCAATCGGGTTTGCCCTGACGAAGCTAAAGTGAAACGTGCATGTGGGCGTTTCAGAGCGGCGTTAGCACGCCAGCTCACTCACTATGTGTCCGCATTAACAAATGATTGTGTGTGCAATGCTTAATCTATTCATGTGATATTATTGTACAATACATGTAACTTGTCTATAGTCAGGGAAGTGGAGGGGACCGATGCTTACCACAATAGGATTTATTATAACTTAGTAATGGGACTTGTATATTTAACGTGTGGTAGTGTCAGAATCCATATAAAGAAAGACAAGTACACCTGACTAAATCAAACCAGCTTATCATGCAGATGCAGCTTAGTGATGGCTGGGGACGGAGTGCAACAGTGATACACAGTGATATCGTATATAGTAATATGTGTTGGTAATCTAAATCAGTATAATACACATGTACACTCTAGCGCAGGCTGTGGCAATTCTGTGGAGCATTATATATTAAAAATTGATTGCAATCACCTCCTGTAGAATTATCTATGTAAAAAAATGGACATAGTAGTTCATCTTTAATAGAGGAAATAGAAATCTGCAGCTCCAGGTATAACTGTTGCAATGTTTATGACAACATCATAAAGATTATGTATTGTTGCAATTGTTAACACAGCAGTAGAAAAGTTACATGAAAGAGATACATATGAGCTATTCCTGCTGCATTGAACCAGTGCAATACTCTGGCTGTGGACAGTTAGTGTTATGAATACACACTGCAGACAGCCCATATTTATTTAACTTAAATCAATGTGATATCGCTGTATTTCTGGCATATACATGCCCTCTGCAGGACAGTCTGCTTAATAAATAAACAGAGGAGTGCACATATGAGAGGTTAACAGAGGCTCATAGGGTGGTGTGGTTATCCTTTAAAAGTGAATGCCATTGAGGGGCGTGGCCACGGCGGTGAAGGAGTAGGCAGCAGATCCCGGGAGCTCCCCGTTCAAATACCTCCTGTACCCATCCTGACTCCCTCCGGAGTGTCTACCCCCCAGTGTTGGTCCCCCCTCACCTCCGAGCAGCGGCGGGCACCCTCGTCCGCGGTCTCCGTGTGCTGGCTGACCGCGGCGGACAACTTCCGGAAATTGCGGCCTGTGACTCCTCCGGATCCCCGGCCTCGAGTTTGGCGCTCCCGGCCGCGCGACTCCCGGGGCCTCTTGACGGACGGGCGGCGGTGTATGGCTGCAGGAGGCGCCTTGGAGGACACAGCTATCCCTCCTACGCCTGGCTGGATGAGGCCCAGGACAGGTACTCCAGGGGAAGGGGAGAAGTGGAGAAGTGCCTGAGAACCCGGGGGCCATTTTGGGTGCAGCTCCACACATAGCCTTACTGCACAGCTCTCCCAGTCTACCCTGCAGGGGCCGCATATAGCTTGGAACTGTTGCTGCTCTAATATCTCACAGTGTATTACACACCAATATTCTACCTTTGCCTCCTGGAATTTGCTGCAGAATATTCTCTCCTCAATATTACCTTTGGTTTTACTTTTACACAAAGCCTGTGCTTCTTATCCATTGATATTTTGACCTAAAGATCGGGCAAGGTTGCTTTCCGACACTGAATACATACAACCTCGCTGCTGCTGCCTTCTGATTGCACTTCTATATTGCAACCCTATCCGGGGGTGTGTGTGACTGCTCCTTGTTCAATATGGTCAGGAACGGCCAGAGTGCGGCCGCGGCCAAACTGGAGAGATTTGTTAGGCAACCCAACCCCAGGGGGTTATCAGCTCCTCCTCAGGGAGCCTCTCCAACACACCCAAGCTCCCCCTCTGCATCTACTGCCAACTCCCCAGCGGCAGCTGAGGCGCCGTCTATTCAGCAGGTGCTGGAGGCTATAGCGGGCAGTGAACAGCGTCTCTCCGATAAGATGGAAAAGGTGCAGTGCGACCTCTCCTTACTCCGACAAGATGTTCAGCGTATCCGTGAGAGAGTGGGTGAGGCGGAGACACGCGTCTCCAACTTGGAAGATATGTGTGGCCCCCTCAGGCAATCCGTGTCCACGGTGACCCAGCAAGTTTCCTCCCTCCAAACCAAGCTTCTAGACATGGAAGGTCGGCTGCGCAGAGATAATGTAAGATTTGTGGGCCTGCCTGAGAGAGAGGAGGGCTCGCAGCCGGAGGACTTCCTCGAATCCTGGCTTAAAGAGATGTATGGCGCTGAGTCCTTTACGGCCCAATTCACGGTGGAGCGTGCACATAGGATACCAGCTCGGCCGTTACCTCCTGGCGCCCCTCCTCGCACCTTCATCGCCAAATTCCTGCATTATAAGGATCATGACTCGGTTCTCCGCCTGGGTCGTACGAAGGGCCCGTTGGTCCGTAATGGAGTCAGGGTGTCGGCCTTCCCGGACTTTGCCGCAGACGTCCAGAAGGACCGAGCCCAGTTTATGCCTATTAAACGACGTCTGCGAGACCTCAACCTCTCATACTCCATGCTGTTTCCCTCTCGGCTCCGGGTTGTGGCGGATGGGGAGACCAAGTTCTTTAATTCTCCTAGAGAAGCGGCCCAATGGCTGGACAGATTTGCGCCGGGTGCTCGTCAGCTGGCTCCGGACTCAGTCCCTGCGTTGAAGATGCTGGGACCTTGACTACCGGAGGAGACGACCATAGTTCGGGGAGCCCCCCCTTTGCTTTGGTGGCTCAAGACTTTTCACGTTCAAGTGGAACTGGTTAAAGAGGTTTAGCTGAGAATCTAGGCCTTCTTAGCATTTGGTAGTTGGGGTTGGTTGTTTGGGATATAAGTATGCCGGTGTTCGGGGTGGTGTACGGGGAGGGGAAGGATGGTTGGGGAGCTGCCAGTTGCGGCTCCTCTTGTTGTTTTCGGTTTTCTTTCTTTAGTTTGTTATTTTTCATATCTATGTATTTTCTGAAACAAGGATGTTTATTATACCGGATGGTATGGCTTACAACGCAGGGCTTCTATAGGATATATGTTGCTGTTGCTAATAGTGCTGATTCTCAGATATATTTTGAGAGATGTCTATCCGTGTGGCACTTAGAGGTTACATGGGGTCATGATTAACCTGAAATTTCTGGCATGGAATGTCCGAGGTTTGAATAATAAAATCAAACGCTCTTTGGTTCTAAATATGATTAGGAAATATGACCCGGATATTGCATGCCTCAGCGAGACCCACTTAGAGGGAAATAGGTTGTTATCTCTACGACGGGCTTGGGTGGGATGGGCTTACCTTGCCTCTCATTCCTCCTTCTCCAGGGGTGTGTCTGTTCTGATTAAAAAATCGGTGCAATTTGAGTTTATATTGATCAAAACTGACCCGTATGGAAGATTAGTATTCCTGGAATGCAAACTGAGTTCCCAGCCCTATTACATTTTAGCGGTGTATGTCCCCCCTCCTTTTTCATATGCTGTGTTGCAGCAAGCTCCTCTTTTATAGCTTCCTCTCCTACCACCCCGGTGATATGTCTGGGCGATTTTAATAATATACTAGATTTGTCTTTGGTTAGATGGCATTCTCCGAATGCTGCGGTGGTGGGTAGTGGTTCTACCAAGTTTGCTGATTTCTTGGATAGCTTGCAGTGGGTGGACGCGTGGAGGCTTCGTCACCATGCGGCCCGTCAGTTCTCCTGTTTCTCCAGCACCTATGGCTCCTTT
This sequence comes from Pseudophryne corroboree, assembly GCF_028390025.1. Lineage (NCBI taxonomy): Eukaryota > Metazoa > Chordata > Amphibia > Anura > Myobatrachidae > Pseudophryne > Pseudophryne corroboree. The sequence continues at coordinate 509,701,475 of NC_086448.1, read as the reverse complement.
TCTAGAATAGACCTGATACTGGTGTCCCCCGCCCTCGTCCCTGTGATCACTGACGTCCACTACGAGGCCCGAGGGGTCTCTGACCACTCCCCTTTGTTGATGACTCTTGCTGTGGAAAGTCAGAGGGGGCACTCTTATTGGAAGCTGCACCCTTCTTGGCTGACCCAGCTGGGTGACTGCAGTGACCTGGAGACTCAGTGGGTGGGTTACTTTAACAACAATTTGGGGTCTGCCCCGGGGACGATGGTTTGGGACTCATTTAAGGCTTTTTTGAGGGGTTCATATATTGGACGCATAGCAGCTCATAAAATATCCTCTAGGGAAAGGGAAAAGGCCCTTGAGAGTGACGCCAGAGATCTGGAATCCCAATATTTGCTGGATGGTACCCCCACGACGAAAGCACGCTGGCTGGTGGCTCGGTCGGCTTGGCTGGCCCACCTGTCTGATAAAAACTCACGGTCCCTCCTCTTTAGGGCTACTAATATTTATATGCAGGCTGATAGGACAGGTGGCCTCCTGGCCCGTCTGATACATCATGATCGTCCTGGGGCTACGGTCACCCAAATGTCCGACAGTGATGGCTCCTTTGTTGACACCATGCCGGACATTGCGCAGCTATTCCGATCTTATTACACTAAGGTTTATAGCTCACAGTTGACATGCTCTACTCTAGATCTCTCATATTATCTGGGGGGTATTCCACTGCCTGCACTCTCCTCTGAGGCCCGTGAGGTACTGGAGGCGCCTTTGACGCTCGCGGAGGTGACTGCGGCTATTGGGGTGTCCACTAATGGCAAGGCTCCGGGGTGTGACGGAATTCCCTCCGAAGTATACAAAAATCATCTTGATTTCTTCGGGCCCAGGCTCCATGCCTTATACTTAGATATATTTGCCAATAACAAACTTCCCCCCTCTATGTCAGAGGCAGTTATAATAGTGATTCCAAAGCCCGGTAAAGACCCTAGGTCTCCATACTCCTATAGGCCGATATCTCTGATTCCCACCGATGCTAAGATCCTGGCAAAGATATTGGCAGTACGGCTTAACACAGTGATCACCTCCCTCATTCACCCGGACCAGACTGGCTTCATGCCAGGGAAGTCCACGTCTATTAACCTACGTAGATTGTATACCATTTTACAACTCCCACATGACTCCCCTTCTGACTCGGCTGTGGTCTCGCTGGACGCAGCCAAGGCCTTTGACAGCATTGAATGGGCTTATTTATGGGAGGTGATGACTTGTATGGGCTTTGGGCCCAACTTTATCAGATGGACTAAATTACTGTATCAACATCCGAGTGCCAGGATCTTGGTGAATGGCTATGTATCCCCATCCTTTCAATTGTCCCGTGGTACTAGGCAGGGCTGCCTCCTATCCCCCACACTGTTTGCCTTGGCCATCGAGCCCTTGGCCTGTCTGATAAGATCGCACCCAGATATCGTGGGAATCTGTACGGGCCCACGTGAGGATAGGATAGCTCTTTATGCCGACGACATGTTGTTGTTTTTGCAAGATTACACCAAGTCAATGCTGATAGAGTTAATAATTAGCCACTATATTGGGTTATAATAATCAAATGCTTTTTATATAAGAAAGTAATGTGTTTAAATAAAGCTTGGACATATTCTAAACGAAGGTATATGAAGTATAAGCTAAGAAATCTTCATACTGGTTTTTAGAGAAAAACTAACATCTGGTATTCATTATATATTGTCCACGAAGACAGGAAATGGCTGTATGCAGTCTATGGAAAGAATGTAGGAACAATAAACAGTATGTGCTAAAGAAATGCTAACGTAGCAGAAAAGAATTGGCAATGTATGAGATGATTATGCTATAGGATTTACTGGATATTGTGCAATGTATGTTACGAAATGAATGGAAAATAACTGTGCCCCCTCCTTTGGAGAGAGAAATGTGAGCTGGACAATTAAAACCAGATGTATACTGTATGCCTATAAATATGTGTTTTTTAACTCAGTAAAGCAGAATACTTGTGAGACATATCCTGTGTGTTTGTTTCATTGAGTGTTCTCCCAACGCGTTGGCCCCTGCTTCAAAGAGGTGACTTGATAATTGAAGGACTTTTCTTTAGTGACCAGACTGCGCTAATGAGGCTAGCGCTATCAATCATGGGGGCATCGTTGCCGGAATGACTGATTCAAGAAGAGACATCTAATGAATATTTTCTGTTTTGGAATTGACCGGCTCTCACAGACTCTGATAATTCCCGGGTGAGTAATCATTTTAACTCAAAATCAGATTCTCTGAGTGTCGCTCTAGTACATTATAGAGAAAAAGCTTTCATTTATGTCCTTTTTGACCGTCATCATAGAACCCGATTATCTTGTCACACATCCCCTAGACTAACTGAATTATGTTGTATTGCTTAGCTTAAAGGTGTATTGCTTGTTGCAGCTTAAAGCAGATAGGGCGTATTGCTTGTTGCAGCTTAAAGCAGACAAGGCGTATTGCTTGTTGTTGTTTATATGTTTATGTGTTGTATATGTGTATGAATGTTTGGACCAGCCTTTACGGGGACTGTTTGTTTAGCTGGAATTTGGAGTATCACCGGCCAACGGTTACCGCCTCAATGAACAGCTTACTGTCTTGTCTGTGTCACGTATCTGTCTGTTAAACTGTCTGTTTTAAGTATAAAAAAAAAAGGTGTAAAGTGTATAAAGGTGGTTAGTCCATAAGATCATCAAAGATGGCCCTTGGCATTTGTTATTAGAGGCTTGTCCTGTCTTCTGTCAATGGCAGCCCCTGGGTGAATTATGAGAAAAACAAACAAACCTGGCCTTTACAATTGATCAACTCAGTGTTATATGTTGTACAAGTCTATTGTGGTTGAAAGGTTGTTTCGAATTTTTGTCAATGCTTTATTAGCACATGCGACCGCAGAGCAACCAGTGCTGTGTTATGGTACAAAGGAATACCTTGGTTGAAACTTTATGCAAAACTAACCAGTGAATTTTTTTCAACATAGATAAGCATCTCAGCATGAGAAAGGTGTTTTTACAGAATTGTGATTATTGTGGGATGTCATTTAAATGCTCAATTGTTATCAGAAATGAACCATATCTTTTATGCTTAGCTGATTAACCTACTGATCATTTTAAAAATACCAGCAGTGTGTCCAACAAGTTTTCAGATATGTTAGAAGACTGAATATGGGGGGTCATTCCGAGTTGTTCGCTCGGTAAAAATCTTCGCATCGCAGCGATTTTCCGCTTAATGCGCATGCGCAATGTCCGCACTGCGACTGCGCCAAGTAAATTTGCTATGCAGTTAGGAATTTTACTCACGACTTTTTCATCGTTCTGGCGATCGTAATGTGATTGACAGGAAATGGGTGTTACTGGGCGGAAACAGGCCGTTTTATGGGCGTGTGGGAAAAAACGCTACCGTTTCCGGAAAAAACGCAGGAGTGGCCGGAGAAACGGGGGAGTGTCTGGGCGAACGCTGGGTGTGTTTGTGACGTCAAACCAGGAACGACAAGCACTGAACTGATCGCAGATGCCGAGTAAGTCTGAAGCTACTCAGAAACTGCTACGAGGTGTGTAATCGCAATATTGCGAATACATCAGAATACAAGTTTGTTAAAAACAGCGCCCCAACTCAAAAGTGCAGCAGTGGTGGTCCCGGTGATCCCACTCACCAAAATACGTTCAAGACAAGTGACAACAAATGTGGACCACCTTGCGCACCCTCTTGATAACCGAGATAGATGACGGGATTAACAGGTATAAAATTATATCAAAAATATCCACAATGTTCCACTCTCCCCTTAGTTTACTGGGGTATTATAACAATATAGTCCAAATATAATTTCAACGAGTGGATTCCAACTTCAAATGGCCAATTTCTTGTTCTCTTAGTCTCGCTTTTCTCCAAATGGGCAACCAATTTCGTGTGGAACCCAAAAACAGAGGAAATGGAAAATATAGTGTAATATTGCTTTTATTCAAGAAATTTTAAAATTTATATAAAATTTCCCACAAATGGTTTAAAATGAACTTAAATGCATATACAGCAGTGGTGGGCAGAACACCTGCGAAATATTAAAAAGGGTTATCCGAATCACTCGGTATCGAATCATTTCAAAGAGACACATGCTTGTGACCATAAATCTTTAAGAAAAGTAATAGGGATAAAAACAGTGAGTAATCACTGGAGGAAACAAAATACAGAGGAAGCCCTAGCACAAGCATAAATGAAATGTATTTTTGATATGGGGACCCTAGCTCCAAAAGGACTAAATTTAGAATTTGAGCTAAAATGGTTTTTATAATATTTCATTTGGACTGGAAGTCTTTTGCACTATTGTGTTTTTTTATTTTTATGTATTCTAAATTAATTTATAATTAATTCTGGCCAAAAAAGAGATTTTTATTAGTGCAATATCAAATTCATTATAATAATGTTTAGAATTTAATATGCATGAATTATTACATATGGATTATTGTTATATGCACTGATATTTAAGCTGTACCATTGTTTTTCATATAATGTTTTTTATACGGCGTTTGGTTTCTGCATATGAATGTAAAGTTGCACTTTTATAATAGATGTACTGCATAGGGATCAGATTAGCACAGTAATATGGCAAATCCGGTTTTTAATTCAACCTCTGCTTTTTAGTGAGCAATTACGTGAAGGAGAGGCTACAGGAAGCGGCCTGCGTTCCACGGGTCCGGAACGCAAGCCGGAAGTAGTATACAGAGGAGAGGAAGCGGCGTGCGTCTCATGGTATGGAACGCACGCCGGGGAGAAGAATGAGTTTGAGAGCGGAAGCGGAAGTGGCGTGCGTTCCAGGGTTTGGAACGCACGCCGCAAAAAACGAGATATAAAAGCTCGTTTTCGGCGTATCTCAGTTTTTAAAGTTGTTTGGAGAGCTTTTTGAATCCCCTGTACATATTACAATAAAAGGGGAAGCATTTAGATTGAAAACTAGACAGCAAAGACTCCGTTAGGCTGGGTGCAGTAAACAACCAATCAGATCACTCTGGGGGGCATAAGAACCCAGAGCAGTACAATCCACCTTACACCTTGAAAAAGGCTCCCTTGAGAGCAGAAACGCGTTGGTGATCTGATTGGGGGAGACTGCATTGAGCCGGTTTTGATCTCTTGGATACTGCAGATCCTGAGATTGATACAGCACCTGGAAAGATCGAGGGGAATCCTTGGTACAAATAATATGCTGTTTAGGGTGGACATTTCTTGACACCCCACGGAATCCGGTACGCATTTTAACCCAGTCTTTTGTGGATTGCTGTATATGCATTTAAGTTCATTTTAAACCATTTGTGGGAAATTTTATATAAATTTTAAAATTTCTTGAATAAAAGCAATATTACACTATATTTTCTATTTTCTCTGTTTTTGGGTTCCACACGAAATTGGTTGCCCATTTGGAGAAAAGCGAGACTAAGAGAACAAGAAATTGGCCATTTGAAGTTGGAATCCACTCGTTGAAATTATATTTGGACTATATTGTTATAATACCCCAGTAAACTAAGGGGAGAGTGGAACATTGTGGATATTTTTGATATAATTTTATACCTGTTAATCCCGTCATCTATCTCGGTTATCAAGAGGGTGCGCATTGCGAATACATCGTTCGCAATTTTAAGATGCTAAGATTCACTCCCAGTAGGCGGCGGCTTAGCATGAGCAAATCTGCTAAAATCCGGTTGCGAGCGAACAACTCGGAATGACCCCCATGGTGTTTAGATTGCATGTATTGTAAATGTGATATATTACAGTCAGACAAGTTAAATTAATCTTCAGAAGAAACAGGAAAAAGGAGATAAAAGTGTGTGTCCAGACAAAGCCTAAGCCAGTGATACATAGTTAACTTCTCGCACAACTAGACATATCCCTCTTCGCCGCAAGTGGATACGGCCACACCCATAGGGCTTAATTACCCCAATGGGAGGGAAAGGGAGTAAGATGGAAACGCGTTCACCTATAGAGATTGTTGTGATGAAAGAAGGGAAGAAAAGCATCAAACACATTGATGTCATTCTTAAAAGGGCCAATTTTCCAAAAGACTGAATATTAGACCCACAGGCTTGGAAAAGATTTCAAGTCACAGATGGTCACTGGTTACAGAGAAAGGGTTATCTGGACACTGTAAATATATGGCAAACTGTTTCACAAGAAGTTGAAGATGAAAAAACAATTATAAGGGAAGATTATCTGTCTGATGTAATGCCACAACCCTATGCTCCAATAATACATAATACCATTGACAGTGGTATACCCACTGAAGGTGTAGCAGGGGGGTCAGCTCCCTCAGTAGTACCAGTACAAGCAGAACAAAAGACACCTGCTGTTACAGGAGGCTTATATCCCTCACTAGTACCAATGCATGCAGAACAAAATGCACCTGAAAAACGTTATTTAAATGCTTTAAGTTTTGTAGAGAACCCAGAAGGTACGCTGGTCCTTAGAGATGTAAACCAGTACCCTGAAAGAAAGTGTCCTATTTGTGAGAGATGTGTCCCGGAGGGCAGTGAAAAATGTCCATTTTGTGGTAACTGGGTAGACCCAAACTCAGGGCCATGTGAATCACAATATGTTAAAGAAGGGGGAAATGTAAAATCACAAGTTCCGTGGATGTTAACTAGATTGTGGGATTTCAATAATAGTCCTGATAAAAATCCAAAAGCAGTACCTGGTGATAAATACCACGTACTGCCTATCAGAGTTAATAGCCATCCTAATCCCAGACATACAACTGACAGGTTACCTAGTGCTGATGATTATATTGCAGAATATGTGGAACAGGAACAATACATACCCTGGCTCCCTTCAGAGGTTATGCGTACTGTAAATGACTTACCAGATATCAGAAAAAGTCCAGCTGAATTTGAAAAGAAGATTAAACAAGCTACTGTTGTGTATAGACCATGTTGGGTTGACTTAGAACAGATTCTTAAAGCCTCCATAGGAATAGGTGAATATAATAAAGTTTTAGCTATAACCACCCAAGCTGCAGATGGTGATAGAGGGGAAATTAAGGCAGCTCCCTCTGAAGCTAACCATTATACTCTAGCTTCAGGCTTGCAACTGTTATATAGAGTACAAGTCAGGTGTGCGCAGATCAGAGACACTGCCCCAGCTGAACCTGATCTGGTACCAAAAACCCTCAGCATAAGGGAATACTATGACAAATTGTCAGTTAAACAAGAAAATTAAGGATTTCCCATTGCAGAGGCTAACAACGCCAGACTGTTCAAGACCAGGTTCCTTAATGGACTTAGACCTGAATACAGGCAGCAGTTGTATGCTGTCCGACCAGAAGCAAATTTGATGAACATTACCTCACTAGTAGAAGTCCTAGAAGGGATTGAAGATAATGAGAAAGAAAGGAGGGATAAGAGAACTTCCAAAGCACCAGCTGTTACTATACATGTAGTGCAGGCTGCCCAGTCTAACACCAAGACAATTAAGGTCCAAAATCAAGGTAAAGGTGTTAATAACTCCAGGCCCTACACCACAAGAAATGTGCAGGGTGAAGACATGACTGGTAAATGTTTTTGGTGCAAGGTTTCAGGTCATCAGAAGAAGGAATGCAGAAAATACCAGGCATGGCTGAAATCTAAGGACTCTGTCCCAGCTTTCACGGTACAACAGGAATGACTGAATCCTGCTCCGGGGTCCACCTACTCAAGTGACACCTACACTGACCCCATTAAAGGTACTGTTATGCTTACTCTACCTACAGGAAACACCCTAGAATGCCTTTTGGACACTGGAGCAGCAGTCACTGTACTTAAGAAAACTGAGGTCCCAGAAGAACTCTTAACCAGCCACTATGTTGAAGGGACAGGGCTGGGAGGACAGCCCCTCCCTCTTCAGAGAAGTAAGCCAACTTCTCTCCGTATAAATGATGAACTTACACCTGTACCCATTGAATTTTTGACTTCACCCACATGCCCAGTGAATCTGCTGGGAGCTGATATCCTTAACATCATGCAAGCTACTATCCAGTATACCCCACAAGGAATCAAGTATACCAGCAACATTCCAGCTATTATGAAGCCCAACATTGAAGCAGCAATTGAAGTTTTCCTACTACAAGAAACTGCCAAGCCCAGCTCAGAATTAACCCTTCCAGAATGGGGTACTTCTCAAGTCCCGGACAGACTATGGTCAAAAGGAAAGATGGATACTGGACTACTACGAGTTCAACCTGTCCACCTGCAGCTCAAGCCCGGAACCATACCTGTCTCAATCAGGCAGTACCCCCTTACCACTGCACAAACTGAAGCCATTGCAAAGCAAATCCAAGCCTTTCAAGAAAATGGGATCATTGTCCAGTGTAGATCCCCATGGAACACTCCATTGTTTCCTGTGAAAAAGAAAGGTGGTCAAGGTCAAGGTCAAGATCAAGGTCAAGATGGAGCACAAGAAGTACAATATAGACTTGTTCATGATCTAAGAGAAGTCAACAAGAGACTGGTGATCAATTCTCCTATTGTGCCAAATCCTCATACCTTGCTGAACCAGATCCCACCTTCAGGGGCCTGGTTCACGGTAATCGATCTGGCCAACGCCTATTTTTCAATTCCGATCACAGAAGAATCACAGGCAATGCTAGCCTTCACTCATGATGGAAAACAGTACTGTTGGACCAGACTCCCACAAGGAGGAGCAACCAGTCCATCAGACTACACTGAAGCGATGTCACTCATTCTACAAGCATGGAGACCATTGTTCCCAGACAACACACAGCTCATACAATATGTAGATGATCTATTGCTAGCTACAAGTACAGAAGACCAATGTAAACAAGAGACTGTATCCCTGTTAAGATTTCTGGAAGAGCAAAATTGCAGAGCCTCCAAGGAAAAGCTTCAACTGTGCCAGCAGAGGGTCATTTTCCTTGGTCACTGTATCTCACAAGGAACCAGACACCTCACTGAAGAAAGAAAATGGCTCATTCTACAAACCAAAGTACCAAAGACCATCAAACAGACCAGATCATTCTTAGGTCTTGTCGGCTACTGCAGAGAGTGGATACCTCATGCTTCTATCTACATGCAAGTTCTGTATGATAGTACGAAGAAAGATGTACCAATCTACACCACAGAGCAAGTTGAAGAAGCAGTTTGGAAACTCAAGGCTGCCATAGCATCTCCACCAGCATTGGGTCTGCCAGACTACACCAAACCATTTACTCTTTATTGCCATGAGGAGAAAGGCCATGCACTTGGAGTCATCACGCAACTGCATGGAAGCAAGCAACGCCCAGTAACTTATCTTTCAAGCAAACTGGACAACATTATCCAAGGAGCACCCACCTGTATCAGAGCAGTCGCAGCAACAGCAGTTCTCAAACAGAAATGCATAGACATTGTGCTCAATCATGAACTAATCATCCAGGTACCGCATGCAGTGACTGAAATATTACAGCAAGCCAGAACCAAGCACTTATCAGCCGCAAGACTCACCAAGTATGAAGTAGCTCTACTAAGTGCTACAAATGTCACCATCAAGAGATGTACCACCCTCAACCCAGCAACACTACTACCAGCCCTATTGCAGGAAGAAGGAGCAGAGTGTGAATCCCTAGATTCAAAAGAAGGGAGAAGAGGGACATATATCTCTAGCAATGGTACCCAGAGTAACCAGGATGATGAGGACCACGTGAACTATGGGAATGCAGAAAGTGATGAAAATATTCACAATAACATTTTTTCCCATGACTGCATGGCTCTGATGGAACAAGAGACTCAACCACTACCTCATGTCACAGACACAGCCCTTCCTGATGCCCAGCACAACCTCTATGTGGATGGATCAAGATACTATGATAATGGAACCCCATATACAGGGTATGCTGTTACAACAGAGACTGATATAATCAAATCAGGAAGTCTACCAGCACAACTATCAGCACAAGCTGCAGAACTAATAGCTCTCACCAAAGCTCTGGAGTATGCAGAGAACACAACAGCTAACATATACACAGACTCCAGATATGCCTGGGGAATTACGCAAGATTATGGTCAGATTTGGAAGAGCAGAGACTTCAAAACAGTTATAGGAAAACAGATACAACATGCAGATCTGATAAAGAAACTATTTGAAGCTCTGGACAAGCCAATCGAAGTAGCCATCATAAAGATCCAAGCACACACTAAGAATCAAACTAAAGAGACAAGAGGAAATAATTTGGCAGATGCCGAAGCAAAGAGGGCAGCCAAGAGCCCTGACAAATCAGTAGTACAAGTAATGCTAGCTGAAAGTGAAACCCAGAATCCAGCACACATGGCTGATCTACAACAACTCATCCTCTTCCAGAATCAAGCAGGTCCCTTAGAAAAAGCCACATGGCAAAGGAAGGGAGCCATACAAGAACATGATACAGGACTCTGGAAGACAGAAGATAAGACATGTTTGCCAAGAGTGCTATATCCAGCTATGTGTCAAGTAAGCCATGGAATCACCCATGCAGGAAAAGACCAAATGACAAAACAAGTCAATCAAAGATGGATAGCCCCAGGATTCCAAGGGGCAGCAGAGAAGCATACACAAGCATGCTGGATATGTGGAATCTCAAATCCAGGAAGGAGAACCAAGTCTCCAGCAGGAGCCATTCCAAAAGCCAATATGCCATTCCAAAGATTACAGATAGACTATATTCAGATGCCAACTCATGGCCCTTTCCACTATGTACTGGTCTGTGTTGACACCTTCTCATAATGGGCAGAAGCCTTTCCAGTAGCCAAAGCCACAGCAAAGATCACAAAGACACTGGGAAGGGATGGGTTGACTGTTTGCCTTTGGCACTGTTTAGTCTTAGAACTACACCTAACAAAAAGTCAGGATATTCACCATATGAAATCTTGTTTGGTAGTATACCTAAGATAGGATGTTATTATCCACAAGAATTGCAGCATAAACATGGTGATTTAACTGCTTATGTGAAAAGTCTGACTGAGAGATTAACCCATCTTCATGTTGTAGCACACACTTCTCTTCCAGACTCTACAGCAGATCAGAATCCACATCATCTCCAGCCAGGAGATTGGGTGTACCTGAAAAGACACGTGAGGAAGTCCCTGGAGCCCAGATATGATGGTCCATTCCAGGTGTTACTAATTACCCCAACGTCTGTGAAGTTGAAAGACAGAGAGGCTAGGGTGCATGCATCACATTGCAAACTTTTGAAAGTTAAGTTTGGATAAGAAACAAGAATGTACAGGTTACTAGGCCCCAAGCCAGATAAAGCACTTTGGGGAATAATATTGGGTGCCCCACTGGTAACAGTAGGAACTATTCTTGCCATATATGTCGTAGTTGGGGAAAAAGATTGTATATGTAATAAGAAACTGACATGTCAAAACCACACATACAAGAAAAACATAAGTGATGAAATAGGGCGACACAAAAGAGAGTTACATGACATTTTGGAGAAAGGAGGAGGCAGTGAAGTGAACGTCACACATCAGGAAAGGGAAGTAGAAAACCCTATCCATGAATGCAGAAATCTGTCACTCACCCCAAAATGTATTTGTGAGCACTGTGGACATCCACCAGAGGAGTCATGTACAGAATGGTGTGAGGCCCCTAGTGGATCAGACCAAAACATGTTGCTACAGTTGCATCAGTTAGTAGGGAATGCCCTTGACACAACAAATTGTTGGGTCTGCTCTCATGGTCCCACTTCAGCAGGAGGGGGAGAGTGGACATTCCTTCCCATCACATTTGAGGAATGGGAGGAATTTCAAGAAGACTACACTGATGAAGTATTATTTAAGGCAAGATCAGATAGATATTTAAACCAGAAACCACCTAAGTTGCTGGCACATCTAGTCACCCCAGAGGTATTCTTTTGTATTGAATTTGGAAAAAGGGAAAGGGAAGGTGTGGTTGACCAGACAGGTTCAACATTATCCATCAAATGTCTACCTAGGGACATTTTACCCTTGTACTACAGCCCCATTCAGAGTGGGTGGTGTAAAGGGGGATACAAAGCCAGGAGAAGCTCCATACCTCATAACCCTTACAACCTATAGAGGGACACCACTTGAAGGGAGATCAATGATCAACATTGGAGTATGGCCAGGACCAGATTTCCCTAACTGGATGAATGAGACAGGAAGCACCCCTGCTCAGTTAATAGTACATGGAGATGCCAGAGTAGGATTAGAGAACCTAAAAAGAATGTGGGACTATATACCCCCTTGGCTTCCAAGAGATCTGTATTTTCTATGTGGAAAATATGCCTATAAGTGGCTCAACTATGGTGATTATGGAAATTGCACCCTAGGACGCATAGTACCATCATCAAGAGCAATAGATCATGAGGAGCTGAAAGAAATGATTAAAAACCAAAAAGGTCAAGTGAAAAAGTATAGTCCTATGCACAGAGGTAGGAGAGAGGTAAAGCAAGCAGGGAGAAATGCAAAGAAACTAATCTATGCACCCTGGCATGAGAGAATGGGATTTTTGGATCTCTTTGGGTCAAACTCATATTATAGAGTTGAATCTCTTGCAGGACTCTTGGATGACATTACTGAAATCTATGATAGTACCTTCAGATATGTAGGGAAAGAAATCCAAGAAATAAAGAAAGAACAGTTACAACATAGGCTTCTGATCGATTACTTAACAGCACAGACAGGAGGCTATTGTATGACCTTGTATACACAGACAGGAAAGTTGTGTTGTACTTTTATTACCAATGAAACAGACAATGCTCAAGAAATGGTGGAAAAACATGTACAAGAGATAGAAGATGCAAAACTGACATATGCCAGCAAACATAACATCCCTGACACTCTAGAGGGTGAATGGGGTTGGTTATCATGGCTAAATCCAGTTTCATGGTTTAGTGGAATTAAAGGATGGATTGTAGGAATACTAATGTTCCTTCTAAAAGCTATTGGAATTGCAATTATATTATATCTGTGTTTTAAGATACTGCTTTGTTGTTTTTCAGTCTGTCAGAAACGAATAAGGAAAGCCTTTGAATCCTCCAGATATAAGACATTGCAGAAGAGTCTGGCAAAGAAAGTCCAACAACAGTCTGCCCTAATGGATATGAGCCAACGGTCTACCAACCAAGACCAAGAGAAAGACATCAACCCTGTTACAGATAGGGTGTAGCTTCCTACCTATAGGGAGATGGGTAGCCACTGGTATCATTGGAGTAGACTGTTATTGCATAGACTTGTTAGGAAAATGCCAGATAAGCTTGTAATGTTTGTTTATTATAAAAAGGAGGGAAAATGATAGAGTTAATAATTAGCCACTATATTGGGTTATAATAATCAAATGCTTTTTATATAAGAAAGTAATGTGTTTAAATAAAGCTTGGACATATTCTAAACGAAGGTATATGAAGTATAAGCTAAGAAATCTTCATACTGGTTTTTAGAGAAAAACTAACATCTGGTATTCATTATATATTGTCCACGAAGACAGGAAATGGCTGTATGCAGTCTATGGAAAGAATGTAGGAACAATAAACAGTATGTGCTAAAGAAATGCTAACGTAGCAGAAAAGAATTGGCAATGTATGAGATGATTATGCTATAGGATTTATTGGATATTGTGCAATGTATGTTACGAAATGAATGGAAAATAACTGTGCCCCCTCCTTTGGAGAGAGAAATGTGAGCTGGACAATTAAAACCAGATGTATACTGTATGCCTATAAATATGTGTTTTTTAACTCAGTAAAGCAGAATACTTGTGAGACATATCCTGTGTGTTTGTTTCATTGAGTGTTCTCCCAACGCGTTGGCCCCTGCTTCAAAGAGGTGACTTGATAATTGAAGGACTTTTCTTTAGTGACCAGACTGCGCTAATGAGGCTAGCGCTATCAATGCCCATTCTGCTGCGTGTGATAGAGAGCTTTGGTGCTCACTCGGGTCTTCAAATCAACTGGTCTAAATCATACATTATGCCAGTCATAGGCCCCCCTCCTACTGTTCCCAAAATCTCCCTGCCATTATGTTGGACAATACAATTTAAATATCTTGGAATCCAAATAACTAACGACCCTTCTGATTTTATCCCTCTGAACCTGGACCCGACCATGCAGCAGGTCATGTGCAAATCCAAAACTTGGTGTAAGCTTCCACTGACGGTGTCTGGCAGGGTTCTCATTAAAATGATCATACTGCCCAAACTTTTATATATTATTCTCCAGTCCCCTGTATATATCTATCCATTATTCTTTAGGAAATTGAATAGCATTTTATCCTCGCTGATATGGGCTAACAAACGACCTAGGATACAGTTAAATACCCTTACCAGGCAGCGCTCTGATGGCGGCCTGGCTATGCCTAATTTTCAGATATATTACTACGCTGCTCAGCTGACTCATATTAGTGTATGGGCGCAGGATTCTAGCGCTGATTCTTTACATTGTGAGTTTATTCGCTGCTATTTTCCTCACCTCTCTCCTATGCAGGTGCTGCTGAGTGGGAGCATAGCTCGGTTTCTTCCCCCTATTATTTTCCAGGCCTTAAAGATATGGCGGGCCCTGAGGGATCTCTTGGGGTACGACGACCTGGACCCAGATACCCCCCTTTGGTACTCTGACTGGCTTCCTGAATTGCATGCGCTTGAGGAGGTATGGGCCCCTAGATCTGTGGTTTCTATTTCCCAACTTTACCTAGATAGTGTACTCAAATCCTTTCAGCAACTGAAAGATGAGTTTGATTTACCCAACTCCTACTTTTTCAGATACCTTCATCTTCGTCATGCCCTCCAGTCCCAATTTGCTGAGTCCCCCCCACGAATCCTCCCGTTTCCCATCAAGACCTTTGTGAGTACATTGGGTCGAGTTAAGATGGTCTCCCTTGCGTATGGATATCTTCTTACCAAACTCCATACGGACCCTTTGACACGTCTCCGTGGAAAATGGGAGGAGGATATGGGTCTAATAACTAAGGAGGACTGGGCCCTTGCTCTGGAATATCCTGCTACAGTTACCAAGTCTCTCAGGTATCAACAAATTCAATTCTTCATTCTACATAGAACATATATGACTGCAGCTAGACTGGCCACTTTTGGGACTGGCGGGTCTAGCCTCTGTCCTAAGTGCGGGATGGATGTGGGAACATTTTGGCATCTAGTGTGGGACTGCCCGAGGCTGCGGGTGTTCTGGTTGGGGGCAGGTCGATTCTGGAGAGCACAGGAGTGACTGGCGGCTTGCTTACCCCACAATTTTGTATTTTGGGGATGGGATGCTCTACTTCTGTGTCTGATACGGTGGGTCTATATGCTCGCAATGTATGTGCCTTGGCTAAGGTTTGCATTGCAAGGCTCTGGATGGCCCCTAGTGGCCCTTTAGTTTCTGCGCTCAAGACCCTAGTTAACGATACAATATCCAAGGAAAGATATATATATATGAAACAAAACGCATCAGCCAAATTTGAAAGAGTCTGGTCTCCATGGCTGGAATCTCCCCACTCCCACCTGGTCCCTCAATCATAGTGGGCACTGTAGTGCTATTGTGTCACTGAATTAATGTTTAATGATGTATGCTCAGATGTTTGGCTGCTGAGCTCTGCGTGTTCGCCTAAATACATGCTCGACTGAAGAGGTCCTGAATTAGATGATTTCTCCTTACTATGTTTCTTTCTATGTTTTTTTTTTTTTCCTTTTCTCTTGTACCCTTTTTTGGTTCTTTTTTGTGTGGGTTAGTTTAAGGGTAAAAATCAAAAAGCTTAATGGGGATTTATATACTAGTTACGGATCTTGCAAGTCCAAATGTTTCGAACAAATGTATGTCTTTGCTCATTTCATCATAGACACAGCCTGTTACTCCACTGCTGTAAACTTATCTCATGGGTGATGATGTGATTTGTTTGGTATATGTGATGTGCCATTGCTATGCAATTTCTGTAACTGAATCTCCATTCTATTGAATAAAAAAGGGGGGGTTTGTGCAATTTAGCAAGCTATAGTAGTACTATCCCTGGGAATTAATTACGGGTTATCTGTGTGGGGATATTTTTCCCTCTATTGGAGGGTGCTTAAGTTAGTGATATTACAGGGATCACTTTTACAGCACAGTCTCTCATGAGAGCTCAACAGTAGCTAATAAAGCACTGATTAATTCCAATAATATTTCATATAGCTTGCTAAATTGCACAACCCCCCCCCCCCTTTTTTTTGCCTAGGCAATAAATTTATTGAAAATTGGCATCACTTTGATGGCCTAACTCCATAGGCAAAATATATTCAGCAACATTTTTACACTTATATTTTACAAATTCTTCTCTGCACTTTCAGGCTATCAGTTTAGATACCTTGCCTGTTCATGGTGCCTATTTTTAAATATGGAAATAAAAGTTTAAAATAGTTTTAATATAGAACAATCATTTCAAAAAGAGTGCGCCACACACTAAGCCTCCTTTAGTGGTAGGCCCACTAGTGGCCTACACTAATAATCTCTAAAAAATACTGTAATTTAGCTTAGTGGCGCACCTCCAACCCTCATTGATTCTCATAAGGGCCTCTTTTTTGCCCTGATTCTAATTCTTTTTCTAAATGGTTGGTTTTCCCATTGATACCCTTTGATTGACTCTTATCTACCTATGCAGTGTCTTTTGGACCTCGTGTCCCCTCTCTAGGAAATTCTTATTTAGGAACATATACACCATCTAAAACAAATATAATCTGGATTATGGTAATTCTGAGTCTTATATATTGAATTTTTATTGGGATATTAATTATAGAGTTAATTGTGATCTCTTATAGTGGCTTTTGCAGCAACGCATGTATGGTGTGCACATATAAATATGAGCTGTATACGGCTATATACTTAATAAGTGCAGATTATTTAGTTGATTATTTATTTAATAAGGATGTTATTTTTATATCAATGTTGAGGCCTCTAGGGGCTAATGTGCCTAGTTCATAGATCATCTTTGTTTCTTCTCTAGACAGGAGGTTTTCAATATTCCCTCTTCTCCATGGTTTTGTAATCTGTTTTAATCCAACAAATTGTAGGAGACTAGGATTCAAATTGTGTTTTTCTTTGAAGTGGATGGGTATACTATGGTTATCCTCACCATTTTTTATATTACATAAATGTTCTTGTACCCGTACATGAAGTTTTGTCTTAGGTTTGCCTACATATTGTAGGTCACATGGGCACTATAGCATATATATCACTTCCGTAGTGTGACAACTCAGTCTTCCTTTGATAGTCATAGTTCTTTTATTAGCAAAGGAGTTGACTTCCTTTATAATACTAGTAGAATTTTGTCTGGTCATTTTACACGCTGTACAGATGCCACAACGGGAGAAGCTGTTAATCTCTTTTCTTTGTCTTTCTACTGTATTCAAAGAGTAGTGACTTTTTATCAGAGAGGTCTTGATAGTAGGAACTCTTCTATACACTATTCGAGGATGTTCTGTTAGTAGTTCATTTAAATCTTCATCTGTTTGTAGAATGTGCCAATGTTGCTTTAGGCTTTTTTCAAGTTATTTACTCTGTGTTGAATAATCCAATATGAACAGGATATCCTTCCGTTCTTCTGTATCCCTGATCTTGTATTTCAATAAATCCTTTCTGTCCAGTTTTCCTATTCTTTCTCTTTCATTCTTGAGATGTATTTGATTATATTTCTTCTGTACAAAGTTCTCCATCATATTGTTCGCTTGTATTTTGAAGTCAACTTCTCATGAACAATTTCTTCTTATTCTTCTAAACTGTCCTCCTGGGATATTCTTAATCCATTTTTGATGGTGATTACTTGTTGCATTGAGGTAACTGTTGCAGTCTGTGGGTTTAATATAGTTTTTAGTTTCCAGTTTATTGTTATTTGAAAATATGATTAGGTCTAGAAAGTTAATGGATTCCTCACTGATGGAATACGTGAATTCCAAATTAACTGTATTCGTATTCCGCTGGTTCAGGAATGCTTCAAGGTCTTCTCTCTTTCCTTTCCATATTATGATAATGTTGTCTATGAATCTTGCCCAAAGCTTCAGATTGTTCATCAGGGGTGCGTTACTCCATATCCTCTTATTCTCCCATTCAGCCAGGAATAGGTTGGCATAAGAAGGCACGAATTTGCTGCCCATCACTGTTCCCTTAATTTGGACATAAAAATCTTCCCCAAACTGGAAGTGTCTGTGTGTGTTATATGTTTGTATTTGTGTTGTATGTAAATGTAAATACATGAACTACCTACATATCTTTTACAATATCATTTTAATACATTTTTGTGGGATTTTATCATATTCATTGTGATTATTTATTGGAATAGAGCACAGTGCTGTATGGTGGCACAATTTTGTATCTGTATACAATAAGCTGGGTGTGCGCTGAACATTCCATGGTAAGTAGTCATAGGTACTATTTGTTGGCAGAGTGTTGCGATGTCAGATATGGATCTTAGTTCACACAATGGCACTTAACCAGAATGGAGTTTTATTCAGGTAACAGTGCGCTGTATACAGAAGAAGTTCTGCAGCAGCAGGAACTCACAGTAATCTGGTAATGCAGTACAGCGGTCTTACATACACAGGGTGAGGCTGCAGGCAGACAAGGTCACACACACAGGAGAGCAGAAGCTGCACGTCCGTGCAGTTTGTCTCTCCCAGGAAGAACCACGGAGGAAGCGCGCGGTCCCACTGGACAATGTACCTCGGGCGCCTCCTCTCACATTGAGCTGTCACTAGAGGGTAAACGCTAGAGGAGGTAAGCTGCCTCTAGCGCTGGAACGGGGACAGACCACGGAGTGATCCACTCTCTAACACTGTTCTGACCTAGGGAACAACTTTATAAAAAAATAAAAGTTGATAAAAATTTAAATGAAAGAAAAAACTGTCAAACATTAAAATTGGTTAAATAATCACACACTTATTTTGAGTTACTATAGCTTTGGCTAGTCTTGCTATACTTTCTCGATGAGGGCACCATTTCTTAGTCAAGGTCAAGTTATGTTATTTCCTCCCTGTCTGTAATTAATAGGTTTATATGCCGTCCACAATAAGCTACCAAGTCGAAGATTGGAGTGAAGTAAGGACATCATGTTGTGTAGATACATCCACACGAGGAAGACAAAAGCCTCAAACACAAGTGGTATTACTATTAATCAGCTTACTACAAGGGAGAGAAAAGACGCACCTACAGGAATGCGCCAATGTAGAGCAGATTTCATTATAGATACTGATTTGATTTTGAGAAGGGTTGATAAGCATTTTTTAAGTGACCCACAAGCCAGCTAAGAGGGCAGTGACTGGCTACTGTATATATGTTCTGGTCTCCAAAGGCAAACACCTTGATCTCCACAGTGCACTCTCAGAATACTGGATACACTGAACCCTAACCCAACTTAGAACAAAATGTGGTCCTACTCCAGTGTATCCAAATTCCATAGGGTTACTAAGCAACCACTATCAGGGACATTAGAGGACATATTGTGAATGAGGTGGAATTAATGTATTAGGTGTCACAGGCCAAATCCTCACAAGATCCATGGATTGCACCTACATAGTTGATAGTGCAATTTGTAATTGTTAGCTTATTCTGAATGCTAGCATACCACATCCCCCTGATCTGACTTATGGACAGTAATGAGTCATGAATTAATGTCCATCTTAATTTCTGACTGTGTAAAACTCAGTTTGAGAGGAAGTTTAAAGGACCATGTGAGTTGTGTCATTAAAAGGGAACGGAGGATGGAGTTCCTTTACAAAACCTTACCAATAATTGGGAACCATTTCAGTGGGTGACCAAGAATATTGTTGACCTCTAAAGAAGCCCAACAAGGCAAGATAACAAACATAAACCAATTGACATTGGTACATTTGGCCAGCAACTATCCAGAAGCAGTAGCATTTTTCATCCCAGACATGGTATGTGTTTCCCAGGCTTGATAGACAATTTTAGTCAGGTTTCATAGTGAGATTCTCACTACCAAACCTTCCACTTTGAAGGGGAGCTGATGCAGTGCCTTGGAGAACTGCTTTGTATAGAAGTAGAACTATTTAAATCTGTCCCACTGTTTCCCATACCAATGGCCTATTTGAGTGGTACAATGGAACCCTCAAACACATGCTTTTGGTGCTGCAGGAGTTTACTGACTGTTTAGAAATTTACCTATAGTAATACTCTGATTCTGGATTATGTAGTAAATCTATAGTACAAAGTGCAGAGATAATTAAGTATGGCACAGACTCACCGGTCGCTAGACGAAGTTAGACTAAACAAAGTATGAACATCTTACAAAAGGGAATAGAGATGGGCATAGGGCAAAATTAACTTGTTCTGGTCCCAAACCTACAGATAGCATTTCTATACTGCATGGTCATCCAATGCCATGGGAACATGAGTACACAGTATTATGAGCAGTGTGCTGCACTCATTGAGATCCAGATTTTGAACTTTATTAACCTTATAACTGACGACCTTGTAGGTTGAAAAGGGCAGCTACAGAAATTGCAGATATAGAAAGTGGAGAATTTGGAAGACAATCAAAAACTCAAGTTGTCACACATCATGTACAGTAATTCTTGGACCTCCCAAACCATTCAAACAACCCTTTACTGGAAATTTAAAAGGAGCATGACAGGTTTAAAAGCTAGTTCCGAGAGGTATCTACGCAGAACCACATACTTAATTTATATGAAAAAAATTCAGACTGGTATCTCCTTAAGCGATTATCATCGGATATATGATAGACTGTGATCTTTTATGTCCTTCCATCGTCTCTATATACCTTCAATGCATTGAATTGGACTTTCACTTTTTTCTTATTGTCCTTCTAGGAGAGGACTAATATTTGATGCCGTGTGATCTCCCCTCCCTATCCTTCCCTCCTGTGTCTTGTTTCTGTGCTTCCTTCCCCGTTTTTCAACTTACTTTTATTAGTTGTGAAGCAACATATATTGAAATTTCATCTAATGTTTGCACTATTCATCTTTTTTCTACAGAGAGTTGTAAGTCCTTTTACTGGGGTGTTTGAAAGACATGCTATTGGCCAATATTTTCTAATCCTCTCCAGTAGATAGATATTCTCATGTTTTCTTGTGTAAAGTTAATACTTTGTTGAATGTACAGTGAAGTATAATATCATATAATACTCTGGGGTATATTTACTAAGCTCCCGATTTTGACCGAGATGCCGTTTTTTCATCAAAGTGTCATCTCGGTCAATCTCGGTCATTTACTAAACACGGCAGTGATGAGGGCATTCGTAATTTTTTGCTAGTTCAGGTAAAAAATTACGAATGAATACACCATCGGTCAAATTACGCCTGTTTAGATACGAATCTCGGTCATTTACTAAGCAAAAAAACACAAAACACTGCCGTGAAAAATTACAATTCGCAAAAAAGTCCTAAAAAAAAACAGACCTGCTTTTTTTATTCGTGATTTGAGATGCATGCAGGGATCCATGAGATCCGTGCATGTATATCAATGGGAAGGGGTGGGAAAGTGTTTTTTGTTGTTAAAAAAAATTGCGTGGGGTCCCCCCTCCTAAGCATAACCAGCCTCGGGCTCTTTGAGCCGATCCTGGTTGCAGAAATATGGGGAAAAAAATGACAGGGGTTCCCCCATATTTAAGCAACCAGCATCGGGCTCTGCGCCTGGTCCTGGTCCCAAAAATACGGGGGACAAAAAGAGTAGGGGTCCCCCGTATTTTTAAAACCAGCACCGGGCTCCACTAGCTGGACAGATAATGCCACAGCCGGGGGTCACTTTTATACTGCGCCCTGCGGCCGTGGCATCAAAAATCCAACTAGTCACCCCTGGCCGGGGTACCCTGGGGGAGTGGGGACCCCTTCAATCAAGGGGTCCCCCCCCCCCAGCCACCCAAGGGCCAGGGGTGAAGCCCGAGGCTGTCCCCCCCCATCCAATGGGCTGCGGATGGGAGGGCTGATAGCCTTTGTTGAAAAATAAAAGATATTGTTTTTAGTAGCAGTACTACAAGTCCCAGCAAGCCTCCCCCGCATGCTGGTACTTGGAGAACCACAAGTACCAGCATGCGGCGGAAAAACTGGCCCGCTGGTACCTGTAGTACTATTACTAAAAAAATACCCAAAAAAACACAAGACACACACACCGTGAAAGTATAATTTTATTACATACACACATACATACTTACCTTAAGTTCCCACGCAGGTCGGTCCTCTTGTCCAGTAGAATCCAAGGGGTACCTGTTGAAAAAATTATACTCACGAGATCCAGTGGTCCAGGCTCCTCGGCAAATCCAGGGTTAATCCACGTACTTGAATAAAATAAAAAAACGCTGTCACGACCACGAACTGAAAGGTGACCCATGTTTGCACATGGGTCACCTTGCCCCGAATGCCAGAAAGCCACTTTGCCTTCTGGCTAAGTGGGTTTCTTCAGCCAATCAGGGAGTGCCACGTTGTAGCACTCTCCTGATCAGCTGTGTGCTGCTGTCCTCACTGACAGGCAGCACGCGGCAGTGTTACAATGTAGCGCCTATGCGCTCCATTGTAACCAATGATGGGAACTTTCTGCTCAGCGGTGACGTCACTTTAGGTCAACCGCAGGGCAGAAAGTTCCCATCATTGGTTACAATGTAGCGCATAGGCGCTACATTGTAACACTGCCGTGTGCTGCCTGTCAGTGAAGACAGGAGCACACAGCTGATCAGGAGAGTGCTACAACGTGGCACTCCCTGATTGGCTGAAGAAACCCACTTAGCCAGAAGGCAAAGTGGGTTTCTGGCATTCGGGGCAAGGTGACCCATGTGCAAACATGGGTCACCTTTCAGTTCGTGGTCGTGACAGCGTTTTTTTTATTTTATTCAAGTACGTGGATTAACCCTGGATTTGCCGAGGAGCCTGGACCACTGGATCTCGTGAGTATAATTTTTTCAACAGGTACCCCTTGGATTCTACTGGAGAAGAGGACCGACCTGCGTGGGTTACATAAGGTAAGTATGTATGTGTGTGTGTATGTATTTAATAAAATTATACTTTCACGGTGTGTGTGTCTTGTGTTTTTTTGGGTATTTTTTTAGTAATAGTACTACAGGTACCAGCGGGCCAGTTTTTCCGCCGCATGCTGGTACTTGTGGTTCTCCAAGTACCAGCATGCGGGGGAGGCTTGCTGGGACTTGTAGTACTGCTACTAAAAACAATATCTTTTATTTTACAACAAAGGCTATCAGCCCTCCCATCCGCAGCCCATTGGATGGGGGGGGACAGCCTCGGGCTTCACCCCTGGCCCTTGGGTGGCTGGGGGGGGGGGGACCCCTTGATTGAGGGGGTCCCCACTCCCCCAGGGTACCCCGGCCAGGGGTGACTAGTTGGATTTTTGATGCCACGGCCGCAGGGCACTATATAAAAGTGACCCCCGGCTGTGGCATTATCTGTCCAGCTAGTGGAGCCCGGTGCTGGTTTTAAAAATACGGGGGACCCCTACTCTTTTTGTCCCCCGTATTTTTGGGACCAGGACCAGGCGCAGAGCCCGATGCTGGTTGCTTAAATATGGGGGAACCCCTGTCATTTTTTTGCACATATTTCTGCAACCAGGATCGTCTCAAAGAGCCCGAGGCTGGTTATGCTTAGGAGGGGGGACCCCACGCATTTTTTTTTTAAAAATTACATTGTTTACTTTAAAAAAAAAAAAAAAAAAACCCCAGCACGGATCACACAAATCCGGCCGAGATTGATTGTAAAAAAAAACGGCAGTGTTTTGCTAATCACTGCCGTTAAATTAGGTAAAAAAACACGAATGACATCGACATCGGAAGCAAAGAAAAACACGAATACGACAGCTTAGTAAATTAGTCGTAATCCATTCAAAAAGTTGCAGTTTTACACTGTCGATGTCATTCGTGATTGAACTTTGACCTTTTTTCGGAAATTACGAATCTTAGTAAATAAACCCCACTGTGTTAGGTATACTTATTTGGAGAAGTTGTTAAGTCAGCTGGGGAGGGCTTACTATGTATCACAAATAACATTGTCAAATACCTGTGACCAAAAGATGCCAAAGGATTTTCAGCAACAATTTTTGTTATTTGAGTTCATTAATGTAATTTGATAAGCAGTCACAACAGGCAAGTGTCCCCATCACATTGGGACATACTGTACACCACTACAAATGGTTAATGTGTTATATGTGGAGGAAGAGAATCCACTACCATTCTACTATAGGCACTTTTGCTCTAGTAATGTCTACTGACCTAGTGTGTGTGAACCAACCTTCCTTGTGCCAGTGTTTGCTGACTACTGTACACTGTCTGGCTCCTGCCATCTTTCCTGTAGAGATTCCAGGTCCTTCTCCATTCTGTTAACTAACTTGTCTTACTTATTGCTCTATATGGAATTTGCCTAGATATTGCAAAGTTCCTGTATGTATAACTTACCTAGGACCCCATCTAACAATGAGACATACAACCTTTTGCGCTCGCTTAACTTACCACTGTTTGCCACTGTACTGCTTACACTATCTATAGATGGTAATAGCAATATGATCCCCATTGCTGGCAATGGGGACCCAACAGCAGCCTTTTATGCTTCAGCGAAGCCTTCCAGGCTTTGTCGGGTCTCCGCCGGGTGAAAGTTTAATGCACAGACTGGCCGCTGTGAATGCGTATGACACAGCAGCCTGTTACTAGTAGCGATAGGCTGCCAGTACCAGAGCGGAGGAATCCACTGAGGAGGGGAATGTTACTGGACCTCACTAGAGCGGTATGCAATGCTACATACCAATATCATAATCATTAGTATTACTGTAATACTAAACAAAATATGCTACTGGTAGTAAGTACCGTTGTTAAATCAGACCCCTAGTTCTCATTCCTTGTTGTTATTAGGTGAGTTTGCTACTGCATCAGCATTCTATGATTTAGCATTGGTGCTCTTGTTTATCAGTGTTGCTGTTATGGTTATTCTTGTGATTACTCTCCAAGAGTTCCGTACATGCAGTGCCTCATACCTTGTTAGGGATTTTGTCTTCTGCTTATATAAGCTGGGGTTAGGTAATTTAACTCAGGTAGATATGTCTTAGATCAATTAAACTTTGGTTAGGCAGAGAATGATGTGTGATGTACCAATATGGTTAAAACATGTCATATGTTTTATAGTACTTGGCATAAAAACCTTAAATTTTGCACTCTTAAATTGCGTGTGCCATCTTTTGCCACATGCACAGTACAAGTCACGCAGGATGTGCTCCTCACAGGTTGAAGTCTGCATCAGCCAATAAGTCTTTCTCCCATATGATATATTCTGGTTGTCCAACACACCTTAAATAATCCAGTATCGTAACAGCCTGATGAATCAAAGGCAAACCCTTGTACAAAGACCCGATCTATCCATCCCTTCATGATAGCAGGGAAACTGAACCAATATAACGGAAACTGAAAGCAAATAACACAAGCAAGATACACATTTATCATTTTTCAGCAATAAATAGGCGCAAACAAAAATATTATTATTCAGTGCACACCAATGGTATGGTCTAAACAATGAGCCTGGTGCAGAGGCACAGTCAGCAATAATATGTTAATGTCAGCCTTCCCTCTGTAAACCAGCATGCGATGTAGAGTAAAAGCGCTGAGACGCCTATTTTTAATTTCCGTAGCCAGTGCAAATGTGTCACTGGTTCTAAACACTCCACTATCATTTACACCATCAAACTTGCAACACCCTATGGCAGGCCTGGCCAACCTGTGGCTCTCCAGCTTTTGTGAAACTACACATCCCAGCATGCCTTGACACAGTTGTAGCATTCCCTAGTAGCAAAACTGTGGCAGAGCATCCTGGGACTTGTAGTTTCACAACAGCTGGAGAGCCACAGGTTGGCCAGGCCTCCCCTATGGGCTGCTTAGAGGTTTATTCTCAAATCCATCTAAACACAATCTCTGTGGCTGCGGAGCTGCATCTGGGAACACATCTGCATTCACTGACATGCCCATGACATTCCATAAACCGCCCATGAGATGGCATTTTTTGCAAACACCTTAGGCCACCTCCCAATCACCTCCCAGGTATACCCATGGCTGTTCCCCGCAAGTTCTACTGCAAGCAAATGTGTACAGTCCGGGGGATGCATGCACCATAGGCATTTATGGACTTTTTGCACATGCGCAGTTACTCAGCTGCACAAACATCTGCATTGCGTCCACCTCTGCATCAGGCCCAATATATCTATCATTAACGGGTAGCCAAAGCACTATGATTGGTAGAGCTCTGATGTTATGCTCATGTTTATATACTATGTTGTGTATTTCTTTAAATGTTATACTATTATTCAGGGTTCAATACTGATAAACATATTTTCTCATACGTCCTAGAGGATCCTGGGGACGACATCAAGACCATGGGGTATAGACAGGATCCGCAGGAGGCATGGGCACTCTAAAGACTTTTCATTGGGTGTGAACTGGCCCCTCCCTCTATGCCCCTCCTCCAGACCTCAGTTTTAGAAATGTGTCCAGGCAGACTGGATGCACTCTGAGGAGCTCTACTGAGTTTCTCTGAAAAGACTTATGTTAGGTTTTTTATTTTCAGGGAGATCTGCTGGCATCAGACTCCCTGCTTCGTGGGACTGAGGGGGCAGAAGCAGAACCAACTTCCTCAGCGTTTCATGGCTCTGCTTCTGGCTGACAGGACACCATTAGCTCCTGAAGGGTACTGAACGCTAGCCGTGTCTAGATGCTCACTCCCACAGCATGCTGTCACCCTCCTCACAGTGCCAGAAATCAGAAGACAGGTGATTATGAGAAGAATGATCTTCAGTCAAGTAAGTGACGGCTGAGGTGCGGCGCGGCTGGCGGGAGCGCAGTGCGCCATTGCTGCCCACACACATAGGCACTACAGGGTGCAGGGCGCGGGGGGGCACCCTAGGCAGCAAGGAAAATAGCTCAAACTGGCTAAAAGGGGGCATAAGTTGCCGCTGGCACAGCCCTACCCCCGCCAGTATAAATATTACAGTGTTTGTATGAGTGTAATGACGCACCATTG
The DNA here is from genome assembly GCF_028390025.1 of Pseudophryne corroboree. Lineage (NCBI taxonomy): Eukaryota > Metazoa > Chordata > Amphibia > Anura > Myobatrachidae > Pseudophryne > Pseudophryne corroboree. The sequence goes on along the minus strand of NC_086448.1, from coordinate 509,674,529 downwards.
TGGGGGCGGAGCTTCTTCCTCAGGCAGCCAGCACACTACTCTTCCTCAGGCTGCAGAGAACACGCTGGTCCTCTCCTCCACTTCTGACAAGTACAGGGTGCTATAAAGAGGGGGGGGGGGGCACAAAGCGATTGTGGTGCATTTGATAGTGTATATTACTATTTAAAAGCGCTTTTGGGCTGTGGACATACTGTGTTCACAGGCAATACTGGCGCTGGGTTTGTGAACTGTCTGCTCCTATCCTGTGTCCCTCTGACAGATTTTACTGTGGGTCTGTCCCCAAAATAAGTCCCAGTGTGTCTGTGAGTGTGGTGTACACGTGTGAGGCATGTCTGAGGCAGGGAGTTCCTCCCCGGAGGAAGCCATTTTAGGGACACAGAGTTGTAATGTGGTGGCGCTACCGGCACACCAAGAGCCTGCATGGGTGAAAGAGCTACGTGACAGCATGCATCTGATTAACCGTAGATTGGATAAGTCTGAATCTAAGGCTGCATGCTGGAGAAAATCTGTGGAAGATGTGATTTTTCAGGATGCTGTTATTCCTTATGCGGGCAGCCCCTCTGGGTCACATAAGAGACCGTTTGCAAATGTTATAAACACTGATACCGACACGGATTCTGATTCTTGTGTCGACAATAGTGAATCCAGAGAGATAGATCATAAATTGGCAAAAAGTATACAATATATGATTGTGGCTATAAGGGACGTGTTGGAGGTTACAGAAAGCACTCCTGTACCTCAGGAGAAAGCTTATTTATGTAAGGAAAAGAAATCCAAAGTCACGTTCCCTCCTTCACACGAACTAAATGCTCTGTTTGAAGGGATGTGGGTGAATCCTGATAAAAAAATTCGTATTCCCAAAAGGATTCACATAGCTTATCCTTTCCCGGTTGAAGACAGGAAAAAATGGGAGTCACCCCCTGTGTTAGACAGTGCACTTTCCAGGATGACAAAGAAGGTAATTCTCCCTACTCCTGGCATGGCTTCTCTTAAAGAGCCGGCAGACCGCAAAATGGAAATTACATTGAAATCCATTTATGTTACCAATGGTACACTGCTCAGACCCACTATTGCCTGCGCATGGGTGAGTCGCGCTATTGAAAAATGGTCAGAAAGCGTGTCATCAGAAATTGACACGATTGATAAAGATGAGATACTCCTTAAGTTAGGGAATATCAAGGACGCTGCCGCCTACATGCTGGAAGCAATGAAGGATATTGGACTCTTGAGTTCACAAGCCGCTACCATGGCAGTATCGGCTAGGCGGGCGTTATGGATTCGCCAGTGGAACGCGGATGCAGATTCCAAAAGAAACATGGAGGCTCTCCCATATAAAGATGAGGCCTTATTTGGCGATGGCCTGGATGCGTTAGTCTTGGTGGCTACCGCAGGTAAGTCAACATTTTTGCCCTCTGCGCCTGCACCGGCAAAAAAGACCTATCACCCGCAAATGCAGTCCTTTTGGCCCAATAAATACAAAAAGACGAGAGGTTCCCCCTTCTTTGCAGGAAGGGGAAGGGGAAAGAAGCCCACACCGGCGCCAGGTTCCCAAGAGCAAAAGTCTACCCCTAATTCTGCCAAATCCCCAGCATGACGCTGGAACTCCCTTGCGAGAGGCCGCTCGGGTGGGGGCACGTCTCAAACTCTTCAGCCAGGATTCGATTCTGTCTGGCCTGGACCCCTGGGTGTTGCAAATAGTATCCCAGGGATGCAAACTAGAGTTTCAAGATGTTCCCCCATGCAGATTTTTCAAATCGACCTTGCCAGCTTCTCCGCCAGAGAGAGAAGCAGTAACAGCGGCAATCCAAAAAATTATGTCAAGACCAGGTCATAGTCCTGGTACCGTTGTCACAACAAGGGCGGGGTTTTTATTCAAGCCTTTTTGTTGTTCCGAAGCCGGACGGCCCGGTCAGACCGATCCTAAATCTAAAAAATCTGAATATCTTCCTGAAAAGGTTCAAGTTCAAGATGAAATCACTTCGGGTGGTGATTGCCAGTCTGGAGGAGGGGGACTACTTGGAGTCGGTGGACATAAAGGATGCTTACCTGCATATTCCCATTAATCCTCCTCACCAGGCTTATCTGAGATCGCGATTCAGGATTGCCATTACCAATTCCAGACGTTACCTTTCGGTCTCTCCACGGTGCCGAGGGTATTCACCAAGGTGATGGCGGAGATGATGGTCCTCCTTCGTCAGAAAGGAGTCAATATAATCCCTTATCTGGACAACCTCCTGATAAAGGCGAGATCCAGGGAGCAGTTATTACAAAACATATCCCTCTCCCTGTCAATACTCCAACAACACGGGTGGATCATAAATTACCCAAAGTCACAGTTGGAACCGACGACAAGGTTGTCTTTCCTCGGGATGATTCTGGACACAGAAGTTCAGAGAGTATTTCTTCCACTGGAAAAGGCTCTGGAAATCCAGAAAATGGTAAAACAGATATTGAAACCATCAAGTGTGTCGATCCATCAGTGCATTCGGTTGTTGGGGAAGATGGTGGCGGCCTACGAGGCCATACAGTTTGGCAGGTTCCATGCCAGAGTATTTCAGTGGACCTGTTGGACAAATGGTCGGGGTCACACCTACACATGCACAGAAAGATAATCCTGTCGTCAAAAACCAGGATTTCGCTCCTGTGGTGGTTGCACAGCTCTCACCTGCTAGAGGGGCGCAGGTTCGGCATTCAGGACTGGGTCCTAGTAACCACGGATGCAAGTCTCCGAGGCTGGGGAGCAGTCTCTCAGGGAGAAAACTTTCAGGGACGTTGGTCACATCAGGAAGCCTGCCTTCACATAAACGTGCTGGAGCTAAGAGCCATTTACAACGGCCTTCAACAAGCGGTACAGCTTCTTCAAGACCGTCCCGTGCAGATCCAGGCAGACAATGTAACAGCAGTCGCATACATAAACAGGCAGGGCGGAACGAAAAGCAGAGCGGCAATGGCAGAGGCGACAAAAATCCTCCGCTGGGCAGAAAAACATTTACAAGCTCTGTCGGCAATATTCATTCCGGGAGTAAACAACTGGGAAGCAGACTTCCTCAGCTGACACGATCTCCATCCAGGAGAGTGGGGCCTCCACCAAGAAGTCTTCGCAGAGGTGACAAGTCTTTGGGGAGTTCCTCAAATAGACATGATGGCGTCTCATCTCAACAAGAAGCTTCAGAGATACTGTTCCAGGTCAAGAGACCCTCAAGCAGTAGCAGTGGATGCACTGGTGACCCAGTGGGTGTTTCCGTCAGTGTATGTTTTCCCTCCACTTCCACTGATCCCAAAAGTACTCAGGATCATAAGAAAGACAATGGTTCGAGCAATCTTCATTGCCCCAGACTGGCCAAGAAGGGCTTGGTACCCAGATCTTCAGCAGTTACTCATAGGAGATCCTCGGCCTCTTCCTCCTCGGGAGGACCTGCTGCAGCAGGGGCCGTGTGTGTACCAAGACTTACCGCGGCTACGTTTGACGGCATGGCTGTTGAGCGCCGTATCCTAGCCAGGAAGGATATTCCTAAGGAGGTCATCCCCACCCTTATTCAGGCCAGAAAGGGAGTAACGTCAAAACATTACCACCGTATTTGGAGAAAATATGTGTCTTGGTGTGAATCCAAGAAAGCTCCTATGAAAGAGTTTCACTTAGGACGTTTTCTCCATTTTTTGCAGGATGGTGTGGAGACGGGCCTACGATTGGGATCAATCAAGGTCCAAATTTCGGCCTTGTCAGTGTTCTTCCAAAAACAATTGGCCTCTCTTCCAGAGGTTCAGACCTTCGTGAAAGAGGTTCTGCACATCCAGCCTCCATTCGTGCCTCCAGTGGCACCATGGGACCTTAACGTGGTATTGCAGTTCCTTCAATCGGATTGGTTTGAGCCTCTACAAAAGATAGAGTTGAAGTTTCTCACTTGGAAAGTGGTGATGCTTTTGGCATTGGCATCTGCAAGGTGGGTGTCTGAATTGGTGGCCTTGTCTCACAAGAGCCCTTACCTGATTTTCCATGAAGATAGGGCAGAGTTGCGGACTCGCCAACATTTTCTTCCAAAGGTGGTTTCTGCTTTTCACATAAACAAGCCTATTGTGGTGCCAGTAGTTACTGACACATTCACTGATTCAAAGTCTCTAGATGTGGTTAGAGCTTTGAAAATCTATGTTGCTAGAACAGCTCGTATACGGAAAACAGAGGCTCTGTTTGTCCTGTATGATCACAACAAGATTGGCTGTCCTGCTTCCAAGCAGACTATTGCACGTTGGATTAGAAATACGATTCAGCAAGCTCATACTACGGCTGGATTGCCGTTACCGACGTCGGTAAAGGCCCACTCCACTAGGAAGGTGGGCTCATCCTGGGCGGCTGCCCGGGGGGTCTCGGCATTACAAGTTTGCCGAGCAGCTACTTGGTCAGGGTCAAACACATTATCTAAGTTCTACAAGTTTGACACCTAGGCCGATGAGGACCTAAAGTTTGGTCAATAAGTGCTGCAGGGTCATCCGCACTCTCCCGCCCGTACTGGAGCTTTGGTATAGACCCCATGGTCTTGATGTCGTCCCCAGCATCCTCTAGGACGTATGAGAAAATAGGATTTTGATAACCTACCGGTAAATCCTTTTCTCCTAGTCTGTAGAGGATGCTGGGCGCCCGTCCCAGTGCGTACTTTACCTGCAGTTTAGTTATTACAGTTACACAAGTTGTGTTATCTTGGTTTCAGCACGTTGCTGCAATTAGTTCATGCCTGTTGGCGTGTGTTATGTTGAATGCCATGTGTGCGGCATGGTTGAGGGTGTGAGTTGGTAGATATCTCACCACTAGTTAAGTAATTCCTTTCCTCGAAATGTCAGTCTCCCTGGGCACAGTTCCTACAACTGAGGTCTGGAGGAGGGGCATAGAGGGAGGGGCCAGTTCACACCCAATGAAAAGTCTTTAGAGTGCCCATGTCTCCTGCAGATCCCGTCTATACCCCATGGTCTTGATGTCGTCCCCAGCATCCTCTACGGACTAGGAGAAAAGGATTTACCGGTAGGTTATCAAAATCCTAGTTTTATAATGACAAACTTTGTCTTCGCTATAACATATTATATAGAAAAACTAATAAAAATCTATAAGTTTGTAGTGATCAAGAGCTAAATACTCTTCTCATTAACAGAGAAAAAGAATGTGTGTAATGTGAGGCACACAGATGATGATCATGATAATGTTAAAAAATAAACTTTATTCATTTATTATTTCAAATATAGTGCTTGATATGCTTTTATGTTATTTTGTTATTGTAAGTGTTTTACATTAAAGGTATTTTACAGTTTAGAGGGTAATACGCCAGATGCACTTTTCTCTCCTTTCTCCCCATGTTAATGATGACACCTTCACATTTGAAAATGTGGGAGAAGATCTGATGACTTTAGTGTGTCTGTGGGCGTCTCTGTACACAAGACAGTGGCCGAGGCATTAGCATATTTTTGCAAATCTCCCGAAATAGTGAAATAGCGGAGCACGTGCAACTGTCAGCACTTCTGAATCAGTATCCCTAATTGTACGGAGTCTAGCTAGACTGAGCCATTTGGCATTTCCTCACTGTCTTAAGAAAATACCAAATAATTCAGTGCAGCCCGACTCTATGTAGCTTGTGTGATGCAAATGTCTTCTGCACATCTAGAGCACATCTCTGAGGTCATCACACAAAAAATGTCTGTCAGGGGTGCACATGTGATATTTGGATGTTTTTTTTATATCATTGTACAGGAACTCTTCCTTTCCCGTACACCAAGTGATTAAGCCAACAGTTATGATGTACTTTCTAGTATATATTAGAGATGTGCACGGGTTTTGGTTTTAATTAGAGATGAGCGGGTCTGGATTTACTCGGTTCTTTACGCCAGAATTATCGCTATTTCTTATTTTTTGGATTTTTCTTATTGGTTAACCAAAACACGTGACGTCCAATAGCCAATAAGGAGATTCGGGTAAATCCGATTAAATCAGAGTAAAACCGAACCCGCTCATCTCTAGTTTTAATTCATAATTGCGTTTTGGTTTTGGTAAAATCACCCTCAAATGTTTTGGTTTAGATTCAGATATCTGTACGGTTTGAAATCAATAAAAATCAATAATCCTAATCATTGATAAAAATCGATGCAAAATCATATAATTTTTTTTAAATCCAAAACCCAAATTCCGAACCGCAGGAAGATTCAAACCAGGACTTGGTTCGGATATCCTTGGGATATCCAGACCCGGGTTTGGTTCGGTTCAGATCAACAATATTCGGGTGAATTCAGATTTCTGGAGAGCCAACCCGCACATCTCTAGTATATATGTTTCTGAACACCTTGTTTAAAAGTGAGATATTGAATGTCTCTACTTATGTCTCATAGTGAGATTCATTAGTGATATAAAAATTATATTAATATACTCAAAGTGATCATTCAAAATAATAATCAGAGTAATAATTCTGAGATGTTAATAGTGAAATCACTCTACCTGAAAGATGACTAGATCAGCTTCTTGAACTTTTTTCTGTTCCTTAAGAATGTCCTCACATAAACAACCTTTCTTAAAAGCTTCCATTGTTTCTATTCCATAACTGAAGTGCTGTGGATTACAGAGGTCTCCTATCATGCAAAAAAGGGTAACATTTTTACACATATCTGTATTACAAAACAAGTATAAAATGTTAACTGCAGTCCGGGAATCAAATAAATATGAACTAGTTTTTTCTCATGTGTATCCACTACACAGTTTTTCTATTCTCAAACAGTAGCGACTTTCATAATTTAACAATCCTCTAGACAGGCCTAGTGGGCAACTCAAACTATAGTACCCTGACAAAACCCTAAAGAAGAGGTTTGCTGAACTTATTCATATTTTCAGATTCTAGCCCTTTCTACATATTCCTTTTATATGTAGACATTACAGTTCCTTTACATATGGACTCAATCAGGGCTGTCATCAGGGGGGGACTGCCGGGTATTCCGGCTCCTGACATAGAAGGGGGCCCACACCAGGCCAGACAGTGAAAGCAGAGCTGCATGAGTAAGAGATGGATGTGGTGGTGGTGGTGGTGGGGGGGTAGATTGGCGCATGTCGGGAACAGTATTGAGTTGGGTCCTGGAACAGCACTTAGATTCAGTAGGGAGGAGGGGGTTGGAGCATGCTGGGAACAGCACTGAGAGTCGAAGGGGGGGGGGCTAGGTTGGTGCGGGAACAGCACTGAGATACCTGGGGGGTTGTATGGCATGTGCTGGAAACAGCACTGACATTCAGCAAGTGGTGGGGCTTGTTTAAAAAAGGAACGGATGCAAAAGTTGAGTTTCTTTGGTCTGAGTCTGGGGAGGCAGCTGGATTGGCACATGATGGGGGGCTGCCTGGAGGGGCACATGAGGGAGGGCTAACTGGAGTGACATATGAATGGGGGGCTGGCTGGAGTGACACATGAGAGGGGGCTGGCTGGAGTGACACATGAGAGGGGGGCTGGCTCAAGTGACTCATGGGGGGCTGGTTGGAGGGACACATTAGTGGGGGCTGGCTGGAGTGACACATGGGACTGGTTACAGTGACACGCTAGAGGGGGGCTGGCTGGAGCGACACATGGGACTGGCTGGAGTGACACATGAGAGGGAGGCTGGCTAGAGGGATACATTAGGGGGTGGCTGGCTGCAGCGATACAATGGGACTGGCTACAGTGACCCATGACGGGAGCTGGGAGGGTCACATAAGGGGGCTATAGTGACACATGAGGGGAGCTGGAGTATATCATTCGGATGTGGCTTTTTCATTGTATTTGATACGGAGCTGGCTTTTTCAATGTATTTATGTGGATGTAAATTTATTAGGTTGCATCTATATGAGGTGCGGGGAAGCTACCTATTTTGTCAGTCCCAGGCCCCACAATTTCTGATGGCAGCCCTGGACTCAACTAACTCCTGGTGATACCAAGGTTGGGGGAATCATCAAAATCCAACATGTTTGACAATCTCAATATGCCTATTCAGACCAAAAAATTATGAGAATCAGTGAGTCTGGTATTTTTAACATGATGTATGATGTAAAACTACTTAATTAGAATTTTAATAAACCCTCCCCTAAGGGGATAAACAGGGGGTTGACATAATGATGTCATTACCGATGCATGGCTTGCGTTGCTTGAACGATAATGCCCAAATGGACAATCGGATCAAAATTTGGATTGCACCTCCAGTGGGTAGAATTTCATAAACTACAGAAATGGTCCTGTCACTTTTTACCGTATCTGCTACAGGTGCTCCTCGGGTAACGCCAAGAACCATGGATTAATATTTACTTACATTAAGACATCTCAAATTTACATCTCTATAGATTTACCAAATTTTTAACACTCATTTATATTTACAACTGTGAAAATTAGAAAGTCCTGTGCGAAGAACGGGTAAAATTGCTAGTTTAGAGATAAATGCCTATGCACCTACATTATTATTATGTGCATGTTTCACTTCCCTACAAACTGGTTACATTTCTTGTCACTACTACCACATTACCTCCCATATTTCCTGCAACAGCACCCTTAAAAGAATAAACCTCTATTATGGCTTGTATAAGACCAAATGACAACTAAGTACCAGTGAGCACATTTCTCTTTACGTGATATGTTGCTGCTAAATATGACAACCATGACTAGATACTAAGTAAATTCTAGGAATTTGGTGTTACATCACAATCACCCATCAAAGCGAATAACACTTAAAAAAAGACAGCGTTGACTGACATTTCTGAATAGTCTTAAGTATATTGTTTTATCAATGTAAAATGTTAATGAAGTTAATACCTAGTTCATTACATGTTGGCAGGGGTTGCACCGCATGGCTTATTAAAGATGCATGTTAGTCATTTAGTCTTCCATACGTTGTATTGAGGGGAAGTTCTTAAAGGGGCTACCAGATGGCTGCACCTATGTGACCATTTAACTTATTGCTTGAAGCATTGTACTATAGCCCAATTTGGGTAGCCTGAAGAGCTCCATGCAAATACCTGTAGTCTTCCTTGCATTTCCAGAAGGCAAAGACTTCTTTACACTCCACAATCATCATTAGACCATTAGATGGCTCACTACCTGTATATGTGCAGTATAAATGGAGATTTCCTTAGCATGTATACACACTGTGCTCAGCACTATAACTGTATTAGCCTAGGGCATCTGGAACCCTCAGTCAGTCCCTAACAAAAAAAAAACACTATCCATTTAGTCTGGTCACATGATGGGAAAAACACCATAGAAAAGCCTGTGTAGAGTAGGTATACATTTTACGAAACTGCACCCAAAGGATAGCAGTCACATTGGCATCAATTCTTTGGGTGCTTGATCACCCCCAATAGATGGGCTGCCACAGTTACCAGTCATGTATGAGCATGGCATTTTTTCGTTATATGGGGGAAGGGCTAAAGTGTGCATTACCACCAATTTTAAAAAGTTGACACCTATGGTAGAGGGTTGCTTTAAATAAATGTATGCTTTGTGGATGATGGTGATATGTCCATGGAATATGTTGTTGGGAGTATTTTTTGCCTGTAACACAGGAAAGAGTTGCTAAATGTACAAAGGCAACTTAAAGAAGGCTAAAAAGGGAGAAGGAAATTCCCAAAGTTGAGACATCATTAAGTATGGGGTGTTGTAGAGTCTAAGATAATCTCCTAACATATTATTCCCACATGCATAAAACAAACACATGGGGGGTAAATTTACTAAGATTCGTGTTTTCCCGTTTGAGGTCAAAGTTCAATCACGAATGACATCGAAAGTGTAAATATGCAACTTTTTGAATTTATTACGACTAATTTACTAAGCTGCCGTATTCTGCATTTTCGGGTTTTCCGATGTCGATGTCATTCGTTTTTTTTTCCAGTTTTTTACGGCAGTGATTAGCAAAACACTGCCGACTTTTTCAAAATGAATCTCGGCCGGATCTGTGTGATCCGTGCTGGGGTTCATTTTTTTTTTTCTTTCAATAAACACTGTAAAACTTAAAAACAAATTGCGTGGGGTCCCCCCTCCTAAGCATAACCAGCCTCGGGCTCTTTGAGCCGATCCTGGTTGCAGAAATATGGGGAAAAAATTGACAGGGGATCCCCCATATTTAAGCAACCAGCATCGGGCTCTGCGCCTGGTCCTGGTTCCAAAAATACGGGGGACAAAAAGAGTAGGGGTCCCCCGTATTTTTAAAACCAGCACCGGGCTCCACTAGCTGGACAGATAATGCCACAGCCGGGGGTCACTTTTATATAGTGCCCTGCGGCCGTGGCATCAAATATCCAACTAGTCACCCCTGGCCGGGGTACCCTGGGGGAGTGGGGACCCCTTCAATCAAGGGGTCCCCCCCCCCAGCCACCCAAGGGCCAGGGGTGAAGCCCGAGGCTGTCCCCCCCATCCAATTGGCTGCGGATGGGGGGCTGATAGCCTTTTGTGAAAATGAAAAGATATTGTTTTTAGTAGCAGTACTACAAGGCCCAGCAAGCCTCCCCCGCATGCTGGTACTTGGAGAACCATAAGTACCAGCATGCGGAGGAAAAACGGGCCCGCTGATACCTGTAGTACTACTACTAAAAAAATACCCCAAAAAAGACAAGACACACACACCTTGAAAGTAAAGTTTTATTACATACATCCACACAAACATACATACATACTTACCTTATGTTCACACGAGGGTCGGTCCTCTTCTCCAGTAGAATCCAAGGGGTACCTGTTGAATAAATTCTACTCACCAGATCCAGGGTCCCAGGCTCCTCGGAGAATCCTTTTGTAATCCACGTACTTGATTAAAAAAAAAAAAAACGGACACCCAAGCCACGCACTGAAAGGGGACCCATGTTTGCACATGGGCCCCCTTTCCCCGAATGCCAGAAACCCACTCTGACTGATGTCTAAGTGGGTTTCTTCGGCCAATCAGGGAGCGCCACGTTGTAGCACCCTCCTGATCGGCTGTGTGCTCCTGTACTGACTGACAGGCAGCACGCGGCAGTGTTACAATGTAGCGCCTATGCGCTCCATTGTAACCAATGGTGGGAACTTTCTGCTCAGCGGTGAGGTCACTTTCGGTCAACCGCAGGGCAGAAAGTTCCCACCATTGGTTACAATGGAGCGCATAGGCGCTACATTGTAACACTGCCGTGTGCCGCCTGTCACTCAGTACAGGAGCACACAGCCGATCAGGAGAGTGCTACAACGTGGCGCTCCCTGATTGGCTGAAGAAACCCACTTAGACAGAAGTCAGAGTGGGTTTCTGGCATTCGGGGAAAGGAGTCCCATGTGAAAACATGGGGCCCCTTTCAGTTCGTGGCTCGGGTATCCGTTTTGTTATTTTATTCAAGTACCTGGATTACAAATGGATGCTACGAGGAGCCTGGGACCCTGGATCTGGTGAGTAGAATTTATTCAACAGGTACCCCTTGGATTCTACTGGAGAAGAGGACCGACCTGCGTGTGAACATAAGGTAAGTATGTATGTATGTTTGTGTGCATGTATGTAATAAATCTTTACTTTCACGGTGTGTGTGTCTTGTCTTTTTTTGGGTATTTTTTTAGTAATAGTACTACAGGTACCAGCGGGCCCGGTTTTCCGCCGCATGCTGGTACTTGTGGTTCTCCAAGTACCAGCATGCGGGGGAGGCTTGCTGGGCCTTGTAGTACTGCTGCTAAAAACAATATCTTTTCATTTTCAAAAAAGGCTATCAGCCCCCCATCCGCAGCCAATTGGATGGGGGGGACAGCCTCGGGCTTCACCCCTGGCCCTTGGGTGGCTGGGGGGGGGGACCCCTTGATTGAAGGGGTCCCCACTCCCCCAGGGTACCCCGGCCAGGGGTGACTAGTTGGATTTTTGATGCCACGGCCGCAGGGCACTATATAAAAGTGACCCCCGGCTGTGGCATTATCTGTCCAGCTAGAGGAGCCCGGTGCTGGTTTTAAAAATACGGGGGACCCCTACTCTTTTTGTCCCCCGTATTTTTGGAACCAGGACCAGGCGCAGAGCCCGATGCTGGTTGCTTAAATATGGGGGAACCCCTGTCAATTTTTTCCCCATATTTCTGCAACCAGGATCGGCTCAAAGAGCCCGAGGCTGGTTATGCTTAGGAGGGGGGACCCCACGCAATTTTTTTGGAGAAAATAATCACTTTCCCACCCCTTCCCACTGATATACATGCACGGATCTCATGGATCCGTGCATGCCTATCCAATCACGGATAAAAAAAGCAGGTCTGTTTTTTTTAAGCACTTTTTCTCTAACGTCCTAAGTGGATGCTGGGGACTCCGTAAGGACCATGGGGAATAGCGGCTCCGCAGGAGACTGGGCACATCTAAAGAAAGCTTTAGGACTATCTGGTGTGCACTGGCTCCTCCCCCTATGACCCTCCTCCAAGCCTCAGTTAGATCTCTGTGCCCGAACGAGAAGGGTGCACACTAGGGGCTCTCCTGAGCTTCTTAGTGAAAGTTTTAGTTTAGGTTTTTTATTTTCAGTGAGACCTGCTGGCAACAGGCTCACTGCATCGAGAGACTAAGGGGAGAAGAAGCGAACTCACCTGCGTGCAGAGTGGATTGGGCTTCTTAGGCTACTGGACATTAGCTCCAGAGGGACGATCACAGGCCCAGCCATGGATGGGTCCCAGAGCCGCGCCGCCGGCCCCCTTACAGAGCCAGAAGACAGAAGAGGTCCGGAAAATCGGCGGCAGAAGACATCCTGTCTTCACCAAGGTAGCGCACAGCACTGCAGCTGTGCGCCATTGCTCCTCAGCACACTTCACACTTCGGTCACTGAGGGTGCAGGGCGCTAGGGGGGGGCGCCCTGAGCAGCAATAAAAACACCTTGGCTGGCGAAAATACATCACATATAGCCCCCAGGGCTATATGGATGAATTTTAACCCCTGCCAGAATCCATAAAAAAGCAGGAGAAAAGTCAGCGAAAAAGGGGCGGAGCCTATCTCCTCAGCACACTGGCGCCATTTTCCCTCACAGCTCAGTTGGAGGGAAGCTCCCCTGGCTCTCCCCTGCAGTCACTACACTACAGAAAGGGTTAAAAAAGAGAGGGGGGCACTAATTAGGCGCAGTATTAACAATACAGCAGCTATAAGGGGAAAAACACTTATATAAGGTTATCCCTGTATATATATAGCGCTTTGGTGTGTGCTGGCAAACTCTCCCTCTGTCTCCCCAAAGGGCTAGTGGGGTCCTGTCCTCTATCAGAGCATTCCCTGTGTGTGTGCTGTATGTCGGTACGTTTGTGTCGACATGTATGAGGAGAAAAATGATGTGGAGACGGAGCAGATTGCCTGTAATAGTGATGTCACCCCCTAGGGGGTCGACACCTGAGTGGATGAACTGTTGGAAGGAATTACGTGACAGTGTCAGCTCTGTATAAAAGACAGTGGTTGACATGAGACAGCCGGCTACTCAGCTTGTGCCTGTCCAGACGTCTCATAGGCCGTCAGGGGCTCTAAAGCGCCCGTTACCTCAGATGGCAGATATAGACGCCGACACGGATACTGACTCCAGTGTCGACGGTGAAGAGACAAATGTGACTTCCAGTAGGGCCACACGTTACATGATTGAGGCAATGAAAAATGTTTTACACATTTCTGATAATACGAGTACCACCAAAAAGGGGTATTATGTTCGGTGAGGAAAAACTACCTGTAGTTTTCCTGAATCTGAGAAATTAAATGAGGTGTGTGATGATGCGTGGTTTTCCCCCGATAACAACTGATAATTTCTAAAATGTTATTGGCATTATATCCTTTCCCGCCAGAGGTTAGGGTGCGTTGGGAAACACCCCCTAGGGTGGATAAAGCGCTCACACGCTTGTAAGGGCTCTACCCTCTCCTGAGATGGCCGCCCTTAAGGATCCTGCTGATAGAAAGCAGGAGGGTATCCTAAAATGTATTTACACACATACTGGTGTTATACTGCGACCAGCAATCGCCTCAGCCTGGATGTGCAGTGCTGGGTTGGCGTGGTCGGATTCCCTGACTGAAAATATTGATACCCTAGATAGGGACAGTATATTTTTGCCTATAGAGCATTTAAAAGATGCATTTCTATATATGCGTGATGCACAGCGGAATATTTGCCGACTGGCATCAAGTCTAAGTGCGTTGTCCATTTCTACCAGTAGAGGGTTATGGACACGTCAGTGGTCAGGTGATGCGTATTCCAAACGGCATTTGGAAGTATTGCCTTATTAAAGGGAGGAGTTATTTGGGGTCGGTCTTTCAGACCTGGTGGCCACGGCAACAGCTGGGAAATCCACGTTTGTACCCCAGGTCGCCTCTCAACATGAGAAGACGCCGTATTATCAGGCGCAGTCTTTTCGTGGACAAGCGGGCAAAATGTTCCTCATTTCTGCCCCGTGACAAAGGGAGAGGAAAAAGGCTGCAGAAATCAGCCAGTTCCCAGGAACAGAAACCCTCTCCCGACTCTGCCAAGCCCTCAGTATGACGCTGGGGCTTTACAAGCAGAATCAGGCACGGTGGGGGGCCCGTCTCAATGAATTTCAGCGCGCAGTGGGCTCACTCGCAAGTAGACCCCTGGATCCTTCAGGTGATATCTCAGGGGTACAAATTAGAATTCGAGACGTCTCCCCCTCGCCGTTTTCCTAAAGTCGGCTTTACCGATGTCTCCTTCTGACAGGGAGACAGTTTTGGAAGCCATTCACAAGCTGTATTCCCAGCAGGTGATAATCAAGGTACCCCTCCTGCAACAGGGAACGGGGTATTATTCCACACTGTTGTGGTACCGAAGCCGGACGGCTCGGTGAGACCGATTCTAAATCTAAAATCTTTGAACACTTACATACAGAGGTTCAAATTCAAGATTGAGTCACTCAGAGCAGTGATTGCGAACCTGGAAGAAGGGGACTACATGATGTCTCGGGACATCAAGGATGCTTACCTTCATGTCAAAATTTACCCTTCTCACCAAGGGTACCTCAGGTTTATGGTACAGAACTGTCACTATCAGTTCAGACGCTGCCGTATGGATGGTCCACGGCACCCCGGGTCTTTACCAAGGTAATGGCCGAAATGATGATATTCCTTCGAAGGAAGGGAATTTTAGTTATCCCTTACTTGGACGATTCCCTGATAAGGGTAAGATCCAGGGAACAGTTGGAGGTCGGTGTAGCACTATCTCAGGTAGTGTTGCGGCAGCACGATTGGATTCTCAATATTCCAAAATCGCAGCTGGTTCCGACGACTTGTCTTCGGTTCCTAGGGATGATCCTGGACACAGTCCAGAAAAAGGTGTTTCTCCCGGAGGGGAAAGACAGGGAGTTATCCGAGCTAGTCAGGAACCTCCTAAAACCGAGCCAAGTCTCAGTGCATCAATGCACAAGGGTTCTGGGTAAAATGGTGGCTTCCTACGAAGCAATCCCATTCGGCAGATTCCACACAAGAACTTTCCAGTGGGACCTGCTGGACAAATGGTCCGGGTCGCATCTTCAGATGCATCAGCGGATAACCCTGTCACCAAGGACAAGGGTGTCCCTCCTGTGGTGGTTGCAGAGTGCTCATCTTCTAGAGGGCCGCAGATTCGGCATTCAGGACTGGGTCCTGGTGACCACGGATGCCAGCCTGCGAGGCTGGGGAGCAGTCACTCAGGGAAGGAATATCCAGGGCTTATGGTCAAGCCTGGAGACATCACTTCACATAAATATCCTGAAGCTAAGGGCCATTTACAATGCTCTAAGCTTAGCAAGACCTCTGCTTCAAGGTCAGCCGGTGTTGATCCAGTCGGACAACATCACGGCAGTCACCCACGTAAACAGACAGGGTGGCACAAGAAGCAGGAGGGCAATGGCAGAAGCTGCAAGGATTCTTCGCTGGGCGGAAAATCATGTGATAGCACTGTCAGCAGTATTCATTCCGGGAGTGGACAACTGGGAAGCAGACTTCCTCAGCACGACCTCCACCCGGGAGAGTGGGGACTTCACCCAGAAGTCTTCCACATGATTATAAACCGTTGGGAAAAACTCGACAGGTATTGCGCCAGGTCAAGGGACCCTCAGGCAATAGCTGTAGACGCTCTGGTAACACCGTGGGTGTACCAGTCAGTGTATGTGTTCCCTCCTCTGCCTCTCATACCCAAGGTACTGAGATTGATAAGATGGAGAGGAGTAAGCACTATATTCGTGGCTCCGGATTGGCCAAGAAGGACTTGGTAACCGGAACTTCAAGAGATGCTCACGGAGGATCCGTGGCCTCTACCTCTAAGAAGGGACCTGCTCCAACAAGGACCCTGTCTGTTCCAAGACTTACCGCGGCTGCGTTTGACGGCATGGCGGTTGAACGCCGGATCCTGAAGGAAAAAAGGCATTCCGGATGAAGTCATCCCTATCCTGATCAAAGCCAGGAAGGATGTAACCGCAAAACATTATCACCGCATTTGGCGAAAATATGTTGCGTGGTGCGAGGCCAATAAGGCCCGACGGAGGAAATTCAACTGGGTCGATTCCTACATTTCCTGCAAACAGGAGTGTCTATGGGCCTGAAATTGGGGTCCATTAAGGTTCAAATTTCGGCCCTGTCAATTTTCTTCCAAAAAGAACTAGCTTCAGTCCCTGAAGTTCAGACGTTTGTAAAAGGGGTACTGCATATACAGCCTCCTTTTGTGCCTCCAGTGGCACTTTGGGATCTCAATGTATTTTTTTGGGTTCCAAAAGTCACATTGGTTTGAACCACTTAAATCTGTGGAGTTAAAATATCTCACATGGAAAGTGGTCATGCTGTTGGCCCTGGCCTGGGCCAGGCGCGTGTCAGAATTGGCGGCTTTATCCTGTAAAAGCCCTTATCTGATTTTCCATTCGGACAGGGCGGAATTGAGGACTCGTCCTCAGTTTCTCCCTAAGGTGGTTTCAGCGTTTCACCTGAACCAACCTATTGTGGTGCCTGCGGCTACTAGGGACTTGGAGGACTCCAAGTTGCTAGACGTTGTCAGGGCCCTGAAAATATATGTTTCCAGGACGGCTGGAGTCAGAAAATCTGACTCGCTGTTTATCCTGTATGCACCCAACAAGCTGGGTGCTCCTGCTTCTAAGCAGACTATTGCTCGTTGGATTTGTAGTACAATTCAGCTTGCACATTCTGTGGCAGGCCTGCCACAGCCAAAAATCTGTAAATGCCCACTCCACAAGGAAGGTGGGCTCATCTTGGGCGGCTGCCCGAGGGGTCTCGGCTTTACAACTTTGCCGAGCAGCTACTTGGTCAGGAGCAAATACGTTTGTAAAATTCTACAAAATTGATACCCTGGCTGAGGAGGACCTGGAGTTCTCTCAATTGGTGCTGCAGAGTCATCCGCACTCTCCCGCCCGTTTGGGAGCTTTGGTATAATCCCCATGGTCCTTACGGAGTCCCCAGCATCCACTTAGGACGTTAGAGAAAATAAGAATTTACTTACCGATAATTCTATTTCTCGTAGTCCGTAGTGGATGCTGGGCGCCCATCCCAAGTGCGGATTGTCTGCAATACTGGTACATAGTTATTGTTACCAAAAAATCGGGTTATTGCTGTAGTGAGCCATCTTTTCTAGAGGCTCCTCTGTTATCATGCTGTTAACTGGGTTCAGATCACAAGTTGTACAGTGTGATTGGTGTGGCTGGTATGAGTCTTACCCGGGATTCAAAATCCTTCCTTATTGTGTACGCTCGTCCGGGCACAGTATCCTAACTGAGGCTTGGAGGAGGGTCATAGGGGGAGGAGCCAGTGCACACCAGATAGTCCTAAAGCTTTCTTTAGATGTGCCCAGTCTCCTGCGGAGCCGCTATTCCCCATGGTCCTTACGGAGTCCCCAGCATCCACTACGGACTACGAGAAATAGAATTATCGGTAAGTAAATTCTTATTTTTACGAGTTGTAATTTTTCACGGCAGTGTTTTGTTTTTTTTTGCTTTGCACTTCTTAGTAAATGACCGAGATTCATACTTAAACTCCGCGTTTTGACCGATGGTGTATTCATTCGTGATTTTTTCCTAGGACTTCCAAATATTACGAATGCCCTCATCACTGCCGTGATTTGAGTTTAGTAAATTACCGAGATGACACTTTGATGAAAAAACGGCATCTCGGTCAAAATCGGGACCTTAGTAAATTTACCCCATTGTTTCTTTTATTGTTACTGCTGTTCAGCTTTATTTGTAATTTTCTCAGTCTCATCGGCTTAAATTTAGTGATGGGCGCCTCTTCTCAATAAAGAAGAATCATGTTAGGGCTCATTCCCCAAGCAGTTTGTTATAAACCATCACACTTACAATGACCATAAATCTATCTTAGCCCTGATTTAATGACTAGATTCATTGCCATCTTGGAAATCAAGAGCCCTCCACCCCCATGTTATTCAGGAATACCATTTAGTTCATTATCTCCTTTAATTAAACTTTACCTACTGACACCATGTGATTTGAAAGAATATCCCGATAACAATGAGAATCAAAAGCTACTATATAAATAAACTCCACAACAAATAAGAGAGAATAAATGGTAAATTTACTGGAACAAGGCTCTTACATAGCCATCATTCCATCCGGTAGACTATAAGGAGAGTGTACAGGTGATGTTGTATGCAGCAGTTTGTGCACGAACATGATAGGGGAGAAGGGAGAAGATAAACCAGTGCTGTAGGAAAAGTATAAGGGGGACTTTTGGTCATCACATAAGTGGTAGAGGGTAGAGAACAATCAGTAAGTCTGTAATGCAAAATGGAGTAGTGTGTGGCCAAGACAGATTGTTGTAGAGAAACAGTGGTGAACTAGAAGTGTAGACTCACTGAGGTACAGTATGCAATATGCCCTGGGATGAAGCTCACAGTTGACAAATGCAGGGTAGACTAGATGTTTCCCTGGGCAGTGTCATGAAGTTCAGGCAATCAGGGTAGACTGCTGTGGTGCCAAGAAATCTGGCGTACCACTGTTTATTAACAAGGCTAAAGCTGGGCACACACTATACAATTATCTGGCAAATCATGTGCCAGATCCAGCTGGTTGGAATGAAAACCTGGTAATGGACGAGCGCAAATGACAATCAACCATTTGCTCTCAAACACTGGAAGATGGACAAAGCCTGTTGTTCAGACAAATTGGATAAATCTGTGATTTAACCAATTCCTTGGATTGCTCCTACAGTACCTGCTTAAAGATAACCACAGCTTACCTGCTTGCTCTCCTGAGGAGCTGGGATTTCCTGTGATTACTTAACATGTGCTGTTGTGACTGTAATCTACAAAGTTGCATTTCTACCTGCATAAAGAAAGCCAATCTTTACCTGCATGTACCTGAGAAATTGAGACTCTCCCTTTCTGACTTCAGGGGTCTATGTACTAAGCTTTGGAGAGAGATAAAGTGTATGGAGATAAAGTACCAGCCAGTCAGCACCTATTTCCAATGTTACAGTCTATGGGCCTAATTCAGACCTGATCACTGCAGCAAATTTGTTAGCTAATGGGCAAAACCATGTGCACTGCAGGGGGGGCAGATATAAGATTTGCAGAGAGAGTTAGATTTGGGTGGGTTATATTGTATCTGTGCAGGGTAAATACTGTCTGCTTTATTTTAACACTGCAATTTGGATTTCAGTTTGAACACACCGAACCCAAATCTAACTCTCTCTGCACATGTTATATCTGCACCCCCCTTCTCCTCCCATCCTGCAGTGCACATGGTTTTGCACATTAGCTAACAAATCTGCTGCTGTAGTCAGGTCTGAATTAGGCCCAATTACTGTTTGAAAAAAGGGCAGTTAAGAGCTCGTTGGCTGGTTCTTTATCTCCATCCACTTTATCTCTCTCCAAGGCCTGGTACATAGACCCCTCATGCTGACCGAATGACTGTTAAGCACCACACTGCATTGCAATCTGTTCAATAATGGCCATGTTAATGTTCACTATATGCAACTGGTATGGTAGTAGTTAGTTTTCAGTGAAAGTGCCAGAAGATATCAAAAAAGGTTTATGTATTTAAGTTTTGCCCTAGACTGTGCAACGCAACCTTCTTGCCCACTTCAATAAAATAGCATTGTATCTGTTATAAAGTGGTTTTATTGTGTCTGAGGGAGTAATTACCAGGCTTGCCACTCTGACAAGGTGTGAGAATCCAGTCCCATGCTATCAGTCAAATCACACCTCAAACCTAGTTCCCTACAAGTGCAAACACTTTGGTAACAGTAGCCCTGTCCTGATTGGTGGGGGTATCACACTGCACTGGGGTGAAAATGCACACGTTTCCTCTGCAGTATGTTGTCGAGGGGCAGCATTGTGGATTTACCACGTGGAGAGTTTTTTCTCTAACCCTTCGGCGACTGAAAGTACTATACATGCAGGTGCTATGGCTTCCTACTTCCCATCAAAAATCGGTGAAACAGATGTTACCTTAGCTTTATGATAAGTTCTACAATAAAGCTTTTGCCCATCAAAGAATAATAATATAATTCCATAGTTTCCTTGTGATGTTTACCTGTGATGTCATTTCTGGTTGCAGCTGCATTAAATTTCATGGCATATAGATCAGAGACAACTACATGGCACCCCAGCTTACTCAGGACATCGACTGCAATATGTTTTAGCGATCCATTCATTGACTTGGGCTCCTGGTGGGCATACACCAGGCATGTCCAAACTGCGACCCCCCAGATGTTGAGAAACTACACATCCCAGCATGCCCTGACACAGCTTTAGCATTCTCTGACAGCAAAACTGTGTCAGGGTATGCTGGGATATGTAGTTTCACAGCAGCTGGAGGGCCGCAGTTTGGACATGCCTGGCATACACAATCAGAACCTTTTTGCCTATTAAATACAAGAAAATGCATAAAAAGAAAGCAGTGCATTATATATACAGAAACATATTGTGCTCATCAATAACTTTTATAGTTTTAAATGAACATACTTATTTTTCTTTTACAAAATTGTTTCATTAAGCACCTTAATTTCCCACAGATGGTCCCCATTTTGGAGGTTTAAACTTTAAAGGTAGATTTACTAAAGCTTCAAAAACCAATCAGATTGTAGCTAACATTTTCCTGCTGTTCTACCCGTTCTTCGCACGCGAGTTTCCATAAATGAGTGTTAAAAATATGGTAAATCTATAGAGATGTAAATTTGAGACGTCTTAATGTAAGTAAATATTAATCCATGGTTCTTGGTGTTACCCGAGTAGCACCCGCAGCAGATACGGTAAAAAGTGACAAGACCATTTTTGTAGTTTATGAAATTCTACCCACTGGAGGTGCAATCCAAATTTTGATCCGATTGTCTGTTTGAGCATTATCGTTCACAAAATGCAAGCCACGCATCGGTAATGATGTCATTATGTCAACCCCCTGTTCATCCCCATAGGGGAGGTTTATTACCATTCTAATGACGTCGTTTTCCTATTTCCCACATGAAGATTACCTATGTTACATTTCAGCTTCCTAACATATCGGGAAGTAAGTGGTGAGTCAGTCAGTGAGTGATTGAGGGCCTTTTGCATTTAAATATATATATATATATATATACACTGCTCAAAAAAATAAATGGAACACTTAAACAACACAATGTAACTCCAAGTCAATCACACTTCTGTGAAATCAAACTGTCCACTTTAGAGATGAGCGGGTTCGGTTCCTCGGAAACCGAACCCCCCCGAACTTCACCCATTTTACACGGGTCCGAGGCATACTCGGATTCTCCCGTATGGCTTGGTTAACCCGAGCGCGCCCGAACGTCATCATCCCGCTGTCGGATTCTCGCGAGATTCGGATTCTATATAAGCAGCCGCGCGTCGCCGCCATTTTCACTTGTGCATTGGAAATGTTAGGGAGAGGACGTGGCTGGCGTCCTCTCCGTTTATTCATTGTTGAGTTGATGCAAATATTTGTGCTTGCTTATATCATTGTGGGGACTGGGGAGCAGCTTTATATTAATATAGGAGGAGTACAGTGCAGAGTTTTGCTGATCAGTGACCACCAGTTTTGTCCGTTCTCTGCCTGAAAAAAACGCTCCTTATCTGTGCTCAGTGTGCTGCATATATCTGTGCTCACACTGCTTAATTGTGGGGACTGGGGACCACCAGTATAATATTATATAGGAGGAGTACAGTGCAGAGTTTTGCTGACCAGTGACCACCAGTATACGTTGTCAGCCTGAAAAACACTCCATATCTGTGCTGCATTGTGTAGTATATAGTAGTACAGTGCATAATTTTGCTGACCACCAGTATATAATTGTTACGCACACCAGTGCTAACAGGAGTATACCGGTGTATGAACAGAGAGGGAAGCGAAGCAAACGAACTCACAGACAGTATAACATAACATACACAGGAGGTGATGGAATAACTAATAAACACAAAGTGAACGGAGAAGCCCAAAGGCTCAGGAATTGGGTGTCTCCCTAGTGTCAGGAATGCTCAGATGGAATAGAGCGGACAATGAAGCGATGTGTAGTGATTTAACATGTGGAGCACCTGAAATGATGTTGCTAAGAGCAACAGAAAAAACCCCAAAGGGTTACCAACGGGTGTGGGAATAAACTCCTTGGTCAGAGATAGAAATATAGACACAAGGAGAGTATCCACAATCCTAACCCCCACTTGCAGGGCACAGGTTCAGCTTACTGCCACTAAACTGACACCTGGACGCCCTGCACAGTGAGGGAGGATTAAGCAAGCAGGTCTGAGAGTACAGCCGCAAACCTGCTGGGTTCACAGAATAGCAAAAGAACCCCAGCAGGTCAAACAACTGACTCCAGTCTTACTGCTAGGTCCGGATTGGCAGAATGAAGTACCGAATCCCAAGGCCTATTTGCAGTAAGCAACAAGTAAATACAAAGTCACACAGTACTAGCTAACTCTCTGGAACTGACTAACAAACAAAGATTCAGCAGCATTTGCCTAGCCTGAGAGGATGGTTTATATAGCAGGTGCTGTCCACGCCCCACTCAGACCTCACAGACTGTGAGCACAAAACCAGCACCGGATTCCCTGCCGTGCACAGAGCCTGTAACCACTACACAGTAAAAACCCGGACCGGAGTATCAGCTGCGCTCAGGTTACTTCGCTAACACTTGCCTCCCGGTTGCCATGGCGACGTGGCAGCACAGAGCAGGAGATCCTAACAGTACCCCCCCTCTGACGAGGGGTCAAAGAACCCCTACCACCGGGTTTATCGGGGAACTGCGAGAAGAAAGAGCGTATCAGTCTGGGGGCATGAAGATCACAACTGCGCACCCACGACCGCTCCTCCGGGCCATACCCCTTCCAGTGCACCAAAAATGACAGCCGACCCCGAACCATCTTGGAGTCAAGAACCCTTTCAACCACAAACTCCCTCTGACCCCGTATCAGAAGAGGAGAAGGTCTTCCACTGGAAGAAGGATTACTAACCGCCAGTTTTAAAAGGGAACAATGAAATGTTTTATTGATACCCAATGAACAGGGCAGATCTAACTGAAATGCCACCGGATTGATAACCCTGGTGATCTTATAAGGGCCGATGAACCGGGGGCCAAACTTATGAGATGGCTGTCTCAACTTCAAATTCTTGGTGGACAACCAGGCGCAGTCTCCTAATTTGAAGCTGCAGGGTCTTCTCCGCTTATTAAAAACCCTTTTGGTCACTAATGACACAGACACAAGGGCTTTCTTCACTTTCCTCCAAATACCCCTAAGGACCGAAACAACAGAGGAACCACCAGACGTGGAATCCAGGGGGTCAAAAGAATTGGCCTTAGGATGATGCCCATATACACAAAGGAAGGGAGAGATCCCTGTAGCAGAGTGAGCCGCGTTGTTATAGGCAAACTCCGCCATGGACAGATGAGCAACCCAGTCAGTATGACACTTGGAGACATAACACCTGAGGAACTGCTCCAAAGACTGGTTCACCCTCTCAGTCTGCCCATTAGACTGTGGATGGTAGCCTGACGACAAGCTCACAGAAATCTGGAGATCAGAACAAAATGCCCTCCAGAATTTGGCCACAAACTGGGATCCACGGTCAGAGACCACATCAAGTGGCAACCCGTGGAGGCGCACAACATGCTGCATAAATAACTCAGACAGGCGTCTGGCCGATGGCAACCCAACCAGTGGAACGAAATGCGCCATCTTCGAAAACCTGTCAACGACAACCCAAATGGCTGTCATCCCCGAGGATTTGGGCAAGTCCACCACAAAATCCATGGAAATGTGAGTCCATGGCTTAGACGGAATAGAGAGTGGATGTAATGGGCCGACAGGAACCCCTCTAGGAGTTTTATTTCGGGCACAAACGTCACATGCCCGAACCCACTGATCCACATCCCTAGCCACCGAGGGCCACCACACCGCCCTAGACAGCAACTCCCGAGTTCTGGCAATACCCGGATGCCCTGCCGACCTCTTGGCATGGAATTCCAGGAACACTCGCTGTCTTAACCTAGGAGGCACAAACAAGAGACCTACCGGAAGGTCTGGAGGAGCCTGCTCCTGTGCTCTAAGGACTAATGACAAGAGGTCCTGGGTAATGCCCACTTTAATACATGATGGGGACACAATGGGCAATGGCTCCTCGGTGGTCTCTTGAACTGGAGCAAAACTCTGCGAGAGCGCATCAGCCTTGATGTTTTTGACCCAGGGCGATATGTTATCAAAAAATTAAAGCAAGCAAAAACAAAGCCCATCGTGCCTGCCTGGCATTGAGCCGCTTCGCTGACTCTAAATATGCCAGATTCCTATGGTCGGTGAGAATTGAGACCACAAACTTAGCCCCCTCAAGCCAGTCTCTCCACTCCCCGAGTGCATCCTTTATAGCCAACAATTCCCGGTTACCCACATCATAATTCATCTCGGCAGACGAAAATTTACGGGAAAAGTAAGCACAGGGATGAAGGCGATTATCAGACACCCCCATCTGAGAGAGCACTGCCCCAATACCTATCTCAGAGGCATCCACTTCTACCACAAAAGAACGCTCTGGATCTGGGTGTCGCAGCACCTTGGCTGAGACAAATGCCCTTTTGAGACGGGCAAAGGCCGCTTTGGCCTCACAAGACCAGTGAGCAACATCCGCCCCTTTCTTAGTGAGTGCCACCAAGGGGGCCACTATAGACGAAAATCCAGCGATAAACCGTCTATAAAAATTCGCAAAGCCCAGAAAACGCTGAAGCGCCTTCAAACTAGTGGCTGCACCCAATCCAGGACTGCCTGTACCTTAGAACCCTCCATTTGGAAACCTTCTGAGGAGATAATATACCCTAGAAATGCAATTTGCTGGACTTCAAACTCGCACTTCTCCAGCTTCGCCCCAAGCTGGTGGTCTCTGAGTTTCTGGAGGACTAAGCGTACATGCTTCCGATGTTCCTCCAGGGAATGAGAGAAGATTAGGATGTCATCTAGATAAACAACTAAGAATCTATCCAAATATTCCCTGAGCACATCGTTCATGAATTCCTGGAAGACTGCCGGGGCATTAGAGAGCCCAAAAGGCATCACCAAATATTCATAATGCCCTGAGTGGGTATTAAAGGCAGTCTTCCATTCATCCCCCTCTCTTATTCGGATTAGATTGTAGGCACCGCGTAGGTCAATCTTAGAAAAAATGGTGGCAGTACGAAACTGGTCAAACAAAACCGAAATGAGAGGCAGTGGGTACGAGTTTTTAATCGTGATACGGTTCAATTCCCTGAAGTCGATGCAGGGTCGCAACGAACCGTCCTTTTTACCCACGAAAAAGAACCCCGACCCAACTGGGGACTGTGAGGGTCTGATAAATCCCTTAGCCAAGTTCTCCTGAATGTACTCTGCCATAGCCTGAGTCTCAGGACGTGACAGGGAGTACAACCTGCTCTTGGGAAGTTTAGCATCCGGCAACAAATCAATGGCACAGTCATAGGGGCGATGGGGAGGTAGTACCTCTGCAACTTTTCTGGCAATCCTGGCAAACTTAGCTGCGAGAGCCTGACTGGAAGGCTCAAGCAACTCCTGAAACAATCACTACCACAACTAAGAATCTCCCCAGAGACCCAGTCAAATTGAGGGTTATGGGCCCTTAACCAGGGTAACCCCAAAACCAATGGGGCAAAAGAACAGACAGTCACATAAAAAGACAATTTTTCAGAGTGTGTGGCTCCAATAAACAAAGGAATTTGGCTGGTGCAGGAGGTAATTTTACCCTGGGACAATGGTTCCCCGTTTAACCCACAGATCTCAATCTCTGATGCCAAAGGTACTGAGGGAACAGAGTGTTCCAGGGCGAATTGACGGTCCATGAAAACCCCATCGGCCCCACTGTCAACAAAGGCCTCAGTCTTGACAGTTTGACCGAGGATCTCCAAAGTCACCGGAATGAGAAAAGTCTTTTTAGGAAATTCTGACTTCTGGCCTGACAGGATATTTCCCATCACCCTCAGGCCCTGAAGTTTTCCGGTTTTTCTGGGCATGATACTACAACATGACCTTTATTCCCACAGTACAAACACAAACCCTGCTGTCTCCTCTGCGTCTTCTCACGCGAGGAGAGGCGGGTAGCCCCAATCTGCATAGGCTCCTCGGAATATTCCTCAGAGTCTGAGGTTCCCTTGGGAAAAAAGGAAACTGCGATCTCCCTTTCAAGCCTACGCTCTCTCAGCCGTCTATCCACCCGGATGGATAACTGCATGAGCTGATCTAAGCTATCAGGCGAGGGATATTGTACCAGTTGGTCCTTTATCTGGTCAGAAAGGCCCCTTCGGTACTGGTTTCTCAGGGCTGGGTCATTCCACTGGGTATCATGATCCAACCTCCGAAACTCCGTACTATAAACCTCAGCTGGCCGTCGCCCTTGCTTAAGAACCGTAATCTGAGCCTCGGCTGAAGCCATCTTGTCAGGGTCATCATACAAAATGCCCAGTGCCGTAAAATAAGCATCAACACTTTTAAGCGACGGACAGTCAGGCTGTAACCCATATGCCCAGACCTGTGGGTCTCCTTGAAGCAAGGAAATCACCATGCCCACCCGCTGAATCTCCGACCCAGAAGACTGGGGCCTAAGCCTGAAATATAGCTTACAGCTCTCCTTGAAACAAAAGAACTGCGAGCGATCTCCAGAAAAACGATCCGGGAGATTTACTTTCGGCTCCTTAACCCCTGAACTTGCCGCTGCTGCTGCGGGAGCTCCGCTAGCGGCCTGCAGGGTGTTCATTTTAATGGACATCTCATTAAATTGTCGAGTCAGGACCTGCACCTGATCGACCACCTGTTGCAAAGTATTTTGAGGGGTATGCTCCATATTCCCACAAAATTTCAACAGGAGTGGGGCTGCTGAATATGTTACGCACACCAGTGCTAACAGGAGTATACCGGTGTATGAACAGAGAGGGAAGCGAAGCAAACTAACTCACAGACAGTATAACATAACATACACAGGAGGTGATGGAATAACTAATAAACACAAAGTGAACGGAGAAGCCCAAAGGCTCAGGAATTGGGTGTCTCCCTAGTGTCAGGAATGCTCAGATGGAATAGAGCGGACAATGAAGCGATGTGTAGTGATTTAACATGTGGAGCACCTGAAATGATGTTGCTAAGAGCAACAGAAAAAACCCCAAAGGGTTACCAACGGGTGTGGGAATAAACTCCTTGGTCAGAGATAGAAATATAGACACAAGGAGAGTATCCACAATCCTAACCCCCACTTGCAGGGCACAGGTTCAGCTTACTGCCACTAAACTGACACCTGGACGCCCTGCACAGTGAGGGAGGATTAAGCAAGCAGGTCTGAGAGTACAGCCGCAAACCTGCTGGGTTCACAGAATAGCAAAAGAACCCCAGCAGGTCAAACAACTGACTCCAGTCTTACTGCTAGGTCCGGATTGGCAGAATGAAGTACCGAATCCCAAGGCCTATTCGCAGTAAGCAACAAGTAAATACAAAGTCACACAGTTCCCTGCCGTGCACAGAGCCTGTAACCACTACACAGTAAAAACCCGGACCGGAGTATCAGCTGCGCTCAGGTTACTTCGCTAACACTTGCCTCCCGGTTGCCATGGCGACGTGGCAGCACAGAGCAGGAGATCCTAACAATAATATATAGGAGTACGGTACAGAAGGCCACTGCTGTACCTACCTCTGTGTCGTCAAGTATACTTTCCATCCATACCTCTGGTGCATTTCAGTTTTGCACAGTTTGCTGACCACCAGTATATAATATATAGCATTACAGTACAGTAGGCCACTGCTGTACCTACCTCTGTGTCGTCAAGTATACTATCCATCTAGATTCTATACCTGTGGTGCATTTCAGTTGTGCAGTTTGCTGACACAGTGACCACCAGTATATATAGCAGTACGGTACGGAAGGCCACTGCTGTACCTACCTCTGTGTCGTCAAGTATACTATCCATCTACATTCTATACCTGTGGTGCATTTCAGTTGTGTAGTTTGCTGACAGTGACCACCAGTATATATAGCAGTACGGTACGGAAGGCCACTGCTGTACCTACCTCTGTGTCGTCAAGTATACTATCCATCTACATTCTATACCTGTGGTGCATTTTATTTTGCAGTTTGCTGACAGTGACCACCAGTACGGTACAGAAGGCCACTGCTGTACCTACCTCTGTGTCGTCAAGTATACTATCCATCTACATTCTATACCTGTGGTGCATTTCAGTTGTGCAGTTTGCTGACACAGTGACCACCAGTATATATAGCAGTACGGTACGGAAGGCAACTGCTGTACCTACCTCTGTGTCGTCAAGTATACTATCCATCTACATTCTATACCTGTGGTGCATTTTAGTTTTGCAGTTTGCTGACAGTGACCACCAGTATATATAGCAGTACGGTACGGAAGGCCACTGCTGTACCTACCTCTGTGTCGTCAAGTATACTATCCATCTACATTCTATACCTGTGGTGCATTTCAGTTGTGCAGTTTGCTGACACAGTGACCACCAGTATATATAGCAGTACTGTACGGAAGGCCACTGCTGTACCTACCTCTGTGTCGTCAAGTATACTATCCATCTACATTCTATACCTGTGGTGCATTTTAGTTTTGCAGTTTGCTGACAGTGACCACCAGTATATATAGCAGTACGGTACGGAAGGCCACTGCTGTACCTACCTCTGTGTCGTCAAGTATACTATCCATCTACATTCTATACCTGTGGTGCATTTCAGTTGTGCAGTTTGCTGACAGTGACCACCAGTATATATAGCAGTACGGTACGGAAGGCCACTGCTGTACCTACCTCTGTGTCGTCAAGTATACTATCCATCTAGATTCTATACCTGTGGTGCATTTCAGTTGTGCAGTTTGCTGACACAGTGACCACCAGTATATATAGCAGTATGGTACGGAAGGCCACTGCTGTACCTACCTCTGTGTCGTCAAGTATACTATCCATCTACATTCTATACCTGTGGTGCATTTTAGTTTTGCAGTTTGCTGACAGTGACCACCAGTATATATAGCAGTACGGTACGGAAGGCCACTGCTGTACCTACCTCTGTGTCGTCAAGTATACTATCCATCTACATTCTATACCTGTGGTGCATTTCAGTTGTGCGCAGTATATATAGTAGTAGGCCATTGCTATTGATACTGGCATATAATTCCACACATTAAAAAATGGAGAACGGAGGGTAAAATAGGGAAAGATCAAGATCCACTTCCACCTCGTGCTGAAGCTGCTGCCACTAGTCATGGCCGAGACGATGAAATGCCATCAACGTCGTCTGCCAAGGCCGATGCCCAATGTCATAGTAGAGAGCATGTAAAATCCAAAAAACAAAAGTTCAGTAAAATGACCCAAAAATCAAAATTAAAAGCGTCTGAGGAGAAGCGTAAACTTGCCAATATGCCATTTACGACACGGAGTGGCAAGGAACGGCTGAGGCCCTGGCCTATGTTCATGGCTAGTGGTTCAGATTCACATGAGGATGGAAGCACTCATCCTCTCGCTAGAAAATTGAAAAGACTTAAGCTGGCAAAAGCACAGCAAAGAACTGTGCGTTCTTCTAAATCACAAATCCCCAAGGAGAGTCCAATTGTGTCGGTTGCGATGCCTGACCTTCCCAACACTGGACGGGAAGAGCTTGCGCCTTCCACCATTTGCACACCCCCTGCAAGTGCTGGAAGGAGCACCCGCAGTGCAGTTCCTGATAGTCAAATTGAAGATGTCAGTGTTGAAGTACACCAGGATGAGGATATGGGTGTTGCTGGTGCTGGGGAGGAAATTGACAAGGAGGATTCTGATGGTGAGGTGGTTTGTTTAAGTCAGGCACCCGGGGAGACACCTGTTGTCCGTGGGACGAATATGGCCATTGACATGCCTGGTCAAAATACAAAAAAAATCAGCTCTTCGGTGTGGAATTATTTCAACACAAATGCGGACAACAGGTGTCAAGCCGTGTGTTGCCTTTGTCAAGCTGTAATAAGTAGGGGTAAGGACGTTAACCACCTAGGAACATCCTCCCTTATACGTCACCTGGACCGCAATCATCAGAAGTCAGTGACAAGTTCAAAAACTTTGGGTGACTGCGGAAGGAGTCCACTGACCACTAAATCCCTTCCTCTTGTAACCAAGCTCCTGCAAACCACACCACCAACTCCCTCAGTGTCAATTTCCTCCTTACACAGGAAAGCCAATAGTCCTGCAGGCCATGTCACTGGCAAGTCTGAAGAGTCCTCTCCTGCCTGGGATTCCTCCGATGCATCCTTGAGTGTAATGCCTACTGCTGCTGGCACTGCTGTTGTTGCTGGGAGTCGATCATCATCCCAGAGGGGAAGTCAGAAGACCACTTGTACTACTTCCAGTAAGCAATTGACTGTCCAACAGTCCTTTGCGAGGAAGATGAAATATCACAGAAGTCATCCTGCTGCAAAGCGGATAACTCAGGCCTTGGCGGCCTGGGCAGTGAGAAACGTGGTTCCGGTATCCACCGTTAATTCAGAGGCAACTATAGACTTGATTGAGGTACTGTGTCCCCGGTACCAAATACCATCTAGGTTCCATTTCTCTAGGCAGGCAATACCGAAAATGTACGCAGACCTCAGAAAAAGAGTCACCAGTGTCCTAAAAAATGCAGTTGTACCCAATGTCCACTTAACCACGGACATGTGGACAAGTGGAGCAGGGCAGATGTATTGCCTCCCGCAGCAAGAATAGCAGCGGCGGCACCAGTAGCAGCATCTCGCAAACGCCAACTCGTTCCTAGGCAGGCTACGCTTTGTATCACCGCTTTCCAGAAGAGGCACACAGCTGACAACCTCTTACGGAAACTGAGGAACATCATCGCAGAATGGCTTACCCCAATTGGACTCTCCTGGGGATTTGTGACATCGGACAACGCCACCAATATTGTGCGTGCATTACATCTGGGCAAATTCCAGCACGTCCCATGTTTTGCACATACATTGAATTTGGTGGTGCAGAATTATTTAAAAAACGACAGGGGCGTGCAAGAGATGCTGTCGGTGGCCCGAAGAATTGCGGGCCACTTTCGGCATTCAGCCACCGCGTGCCGAAAACTGGAGCACCAGCAAACACTCCTGAACCTGCCCTGCCATCATCTGAAGCAAGAGGGGGTAACGATGTGGAATTCAACCCTCTATATGCTTCAGAGGATGGAGGAGCAGCAAAAGACCATTCAAGCCTATACATCTGCCCACGATATAGGCAAAGGAGGGGGAATGCACCTGACTCAAGCGCAGTGGAGAATGATTTCAACGTTGTGCAAGGTTCTGCAACCCTTTGAACTTGCCACACGTGAAGTCAGTTCAGACACTGCCAGCCTGAGTCAGGTCATTCCCCTCATCAGGCTTTTGCAGAAGAAGCTGGAGACATTGAAGGAGGAGCTAAAACAGAGCGATTCTGCTAGGCATGTGGGACTTGTGGATGGAGCCCTTAATTCGCTTAACCAGGATTCACGGGTGATCAATCTGTTGAAATCAGAGCACTACATTTTGGCCACCGTGCTCGATCCTAGATTTAAAACCTACGTTGTATCTCTGTTTCCGGCAGACACAAGTCTGCAGAGGTTCAAAGACCTGCTGGTGAGAAAATTGTCAAGTCAAGCGGAACGTGACCCGTCAACAGCTCCTCCTTCACATTCTCCCGCAACTGGGGGTGCGAGGAAAAGGCTAAGTGTCACGATCTAGGTAATTCCTTATCAGTATTTACCTTCCAAATGCCTCCTGAGACTGTCCCAGTGTTCCAAGCCTGGATTCCATCTGCACTGTCTGTGTGCAGCACGCTGCATCTCATTGTCTCAAATCTCTTTACTGTGATTCTGACAGCTTCATGGTTAAAGCTCACATTCAAGTTACAAACAATCTTTCCCTCCAAAAGCTACCATGGGCGCAGCCATGTTTTCCTAATCACATGTTACCTTTCAGCCTATCAGCTGCACTCTGCTCTCAGCCTGATTACACAGCAGCTGCACTCTGGTCTCTGGTTAATCAGCCAGCCAATCCCTGCTTCCCAGCAGGTATAAATATCCTGTTCCTGGGGTGGAAAGATGTCAGTGCTTCAATTGTCTTCAGTGATTCCAGTGTGCAGTTCTCCCATGGACTTTCTCTGCTGTACAGCCTGACTCCCTGGTGATTACACTCTGCAGTGTAACCCGACACTCCAGTGATTAACCCTCTACAGTCTACCCTGATTCACCTGTGTCTGAACTCCGGCTTTCCAGCAGCCATTCTCCAGCGATCCCCAGCATCACTTCATGCTTCACCTGTGCTTCTAAGTACAATAGTGCATTTCTATCTGTGAACCCCAGCTTCACTCAAAGCTTACCAACGATCCCAAAGTAACCATCGGTGTTCCGTCATCGATTCCAAGTCACCATCGGTGTTCCATCATCGATCCCAAGTATTTCTCTGAACTGTGTTTCCTATTACCAGTACCAAGTCATCAGTGTTCCTCTGAACTGTGTTTAATAAAACCTTTGAACTTTCCCTTGTTGTCGTGGTCACGCCTTCGGGCATTTGTTCTAAAGGTTCCCTGCATGTCCAAGAACCCTGTACTGCCTCCCAGGTACACATATACCTCAGCCCCTACAACTGAGGCTTCCCCCTGGTCAGCACCAGCCCTCAGTTGTGACACTAAGAATTCCGAGCCCACCCGCTGGCGGTGATGCAGGGCAGTCTGGAGCGAGTGCTGACATCTGGTCCGGACTGAAGGACCTGGCAACGATTACTGATATGTCGTCTACTGTCACTGCATATGATTCTGTCACCATTGAAAGAATGGTGGAGGATTATATGAGTGACCGCATCCAAGTAGGCACGTCAGACAGTCCGTACGTATACTGGCAGGAAAAAGAGGCAATTTGGAGGCCCTTGCACAAACTGGCTTTATTCTACCTAAGTTGCCCTCCCTCCAGTGTGTACTCCGAAAGAGTGTTTAGTGCAGCCGCTCACCTTGTCAGCAATCGGCGTACAAGGTTACTTCCAGAAAATGTGGAGAAGATGATGTTCATCAAAATGAATTATAATCAATTCCTCCGTGGAAACATTCACCAGCAATTGCCTCCAGAAAGTACACAGGGATCTGAGATGGTGGATTCCAGTGGGGATGAATTAATAATCTGGGAGGATGGGGATGTACACAGTGAAAGGGGTGAGGAATCGGAGGATGATGATGAGGTGGACATCTTGCCTCTGTAGAGCCAGTTTGTGCAAGGAGAGATTGATTGTTTCTTTTTTGGTGGGGGCCCAAACCAACCAGTCATTTCAGTCACAGTCGTGTGGCAGACCCTGTCGCTGAAATGATGGGTTCGTTAAAGTGTGCATGTCCTGTTTATACAACATAAGGGTGGGTGGGAGGGCCCAAGGATAATTCCATCTTGCACCTCTTTTTTCTTTCATTTTTCTTTGCATTATGTGCTGTTTGGGGACAATTTGTTTGAAGTGCCATCCTGCCTGACACTGCAGTGCCACTCCTAGATGGGCCAGGTGTTTGTGTCGGCCACTTGTGTCGCTTAGCTTAGCCATCCAGCGACCTCTGTGCAAATTTTAGGACTAAAAATAATATTGTGAGGTGTGAGGTGTTCAGAATAGACTGAAAATGAGTGTAAATTATGGTTATTGAGGTTAATAATACTATGGGATCAAAATGACCCCCAAATTCTATGATTTAAGCTGTTTTTGAGGGTTTTTTGTAAAAAAAACACCCGAATCCAAAACACACCCGAATCCGACAAAAAAATTTCAGGGAGGTTTTGCCAAAACGCGTCCGGATCCAAAACACGGCTGCGGAACCGAATCCAAAACCAAAACACAAAACCCGAAAAATTTCCGGTGCACATCACTACTATATATATATATATATATATATATATAGATAGATAGATATAGATATACACTTATGTCAGACTATACAGCATTATATATATATATATATATATATGTAAATAAATATATATATATTCACAGATTTTACTGTTTTGACATGTTGTGGCAGCTGACACCTCTCAGGAACTACAGCCAGCTGAGGTGCGAGGGGAGGCACTGACCGTGGTTATCCCCGTGCATAATGCAGTGGCTCTTGGTGAGGGAGAACAGCCCTTGAAGATCAAGCACTCGGTAGTGGCTGCAAGCTTGGACTCCGCATCGCCGCCGCCGGTCAGGGCCAGCTAGGAAGAGGGTAGAGCAGTTCAGCTGGTGGTCAGGGAAGGCCTTGTTGCTCTGGGTAAAGGTGCCCCCCATCCCGTCGTGGACTCCATCGGCTTCCTGCACGGCTTGAGGATCGTGCAGAGGGAGCAGATCTTCTCCCCGGTCTTTGAGTCAGGGGAGGGGGGAGAGAGCGACCGCAGGAACGGGAGGCGGGGACAGGCGAGTCAGGGGAGGAGGAAGAGAGCGACGCAGGAGCGGGAGGCGGGGACAGGCACCGGACTTGCAGCTCCAGCCCGGCCCAACAGGTGAGCACAGCATTGCACACAGCTTCCAATATTTTTTTTTTCACACAGTGCCGCCCTTCAATTGCTGGCGCTCATAGGCAGCTACCTAAAGCTGCCTAATGGTGGCGCCGGCCCTGGCCGCGGTAAGTCTTGGAACAGACAGGGCCCCTGTTGCAACAGGTCCTGTCTTAGAGGAAGAGGCCACGGGTCCTCTGTGAGCATTTCTTGCAGATCTGGATATCAAGTCCTTCGTGGCCAATCTGGAACAATGAGGATTGTTCTCACTCCTCTTTTTCTTATTATCCTCAGCACCTTGGGTATGAGAGGAAGAAGAGGAAATACATAGACCGACTGGAACACCCACGGTGTCACCAGGGCGTCCATAGCTACTGCCTGAGGGTCTCTTGACCTGGAGCAATACCTCTGTAGCTTTTTGTTGAGGCGGGATGCCATTATGTCCACCTGTGGCAGTTCCCACTGACTTGTAATCTGTGCGAAGACTTCCTGATGAAGTACCCACTCTCCCGGGTGGAGGTCGTGTCTGCTGAGGAAGTCTGCTTCCCAGTTGTCCACTCCCGGGATGAACACTGCTGACAGTGCGCTTACGTGATTCTCCGCCCAGCAAAGAATTCTGGTGGCTTCCGCCATGGCCACTCTGCTCCTTGTGCCGCCTTGTCGGTTTACATGAGCAACTGCGGTGATGTTGTCTGACTGAATCAGAACCGGTTGGTCGCGAAGCAAGTTCTCCGCTTGACGCAGGGCGTTGTATACGGCCCTTAGTTCCAGAATGGTGATGTGAAGGCAAGTCTCTTGACTTGACCACAGACCTTGGAAATTTCTTCCCTGTGTGACTGCTCCCCAACCTCGGAGGCTTGCGTCCGTGGTCACCAGGACCCAGTCCTGAATGTCGAATCTGCGGCCCTCGAGAAGGTGAGCACTCTGCAGCCACCACAGGAGTGACACCCTGGCCCTGGGGGATAGGGTGATTAACCGATGCATCTGAAGATGTGATCCGGACCCCTTGTCCAGTAAGTCCCATTGAAAGGTCCTCGCATGGAACCTGCCGAAGGGAATGGCCTCGTATGATGCCACCATCTTTCCCAGGACTCGAGTGCAGTGATGCACTGACACCTGTTTTGGTTTTAATAAGTTCCTGACCAGGGTCATGAGTTCCTGAGCTTTCTCTATTGGGAGATAAACCTTTTTCTGGTCTGTGTCCAGAATCATGCCCAGGAAAGGCAGACGAGTCGTAGGAACCAACTGCGACTTTGGAATATTTAGAATTCAGCCGTGTTGCCGTAACCCTTCCAGAGAAAGTGATACGCTGTTCAGCAACTGCTCTCTTGATCTCACTTTTATGAGGAGATCGTCCAAATACGGGATAATTGTGACCCCTTGCTTCCGCAGGAGTACCATAATTTCCGCCATTACCTTGGTAAATATTCTCGGTGCCGTGGAGAGACCAAACGGCAACGTCTGAAATTGGTAATGACAATCCTGTACCACAAATCTGAGGTACGCCTGATGAGGTGGATAAATGGGGACATGAAGGTATGCATCCTTTATGTCCAGAGACACCATAAAATCCCCCCCTTCCAGGCTTGCGATGACCGCTCTCAGCGATTCCATCTTGAACTTGAACCTTCAGGGATTTTAAATTCAATATGGGTCTGACCGAACCGTCCGGTTTCGGGACTACAAACATGGTCGAATAATAACCCCTTCCCTGTCGAAGGAGGGGAACCTTGACCACCACCTGTTGAAGATACAATTTGTGAATTGCAGTTAACACTATTTCCCTCTCGTGGGGGGAAGCAGGTAGGGCCGATTTGAGGTATCGGTGAGGGGGCATCTCTTCGAATTCCAGCTTGTATCCCTGAGACACAATTTCTATTGCCCAGGGATCCACCTGGGAGTGAACCCACTTGTGGCTGAAATTTCGAAGACGTGCCCCCACCAGGCCTAGCTCCGCTTGTGGAGCCCCAGCGTCATGCGGTGGATATTGTAGAGGCCGGGGAGGACTTCTGTTCCTGGGAACTAGCTGTGTTGTGCAGCTTCTTTCCTCTGCCCCTGCCTCTGGCAAGAAAGGACGCACCTCGGACTTTTTTGTTTCTTTGTGATCGAAAGGACTGCATTTGATAATGTCGTGCTTTCTTAGGCTGTGCGGGAATATAAGGCAAAAGATCAGAATTACCAGCTATAGCTGTGGAGACCAGGTCCGAGAGCCCTTCTCCACACAATTCCTCAGCCTTGTAAGGTAAACCTTCCATATGCCTCTTTTAGTCGGCATCACCTGTCCATTGCATGTTCCACAGGACACGTCTAGCAGAAATCGACATAGCGTTGACTCTAGAACCCAGTAGACTGACGTCTCTTTGGGCATGTTTTATATATATATATATATATATAAAAGACAGCATCTTTTATATATATATATATATACATATATATACACATACTAGGGTTTCAATCTCTGCTGATAAGGTATCTGTCCACGCTGCTACAGCGCTATAAACCCATGCCGACACAATCGCCGGTCTGAGTAGTGTACCAGAATGTGTGTAAATGGACTTCAAAGTACTTTTACTGCATGCTATCTGCAGGATCCCTGAGGATAGCTGTTAAGTCAGCGCTACCTTTTGGGTAAACCTGACAAGCTTTGTCCACCCTAGGGGGAGATTCCCATCGTATCCTGGCCCTAGTAGGGAAAGGATACTCCCTGAGAATTCTTTGTGGGAATCTGCAGTCTCTTGTCTGGAGATTCCCGCTCTTTTTCTTCATGAGAGGAGGGAAATTTACCTCAGCTTTCTTCCCCTTAAACATGTGTACCCTCGTGTCAGGGACAGATGAGTCATCAGTGATATGCAAAACATCTTTTATAATAATCATATATTGAATACTTTCCTGCCATTTTGGCTGTAACTTTGCATTATCGTAGTCGACACTGGAGTCAGACTCAGTGTCGATATCAGTGTCTATTATTTTGGATAGTGAGCGTTGTGAGACTCTGAAGGTCTCTGCGACATAGGGACAGACATGGGTAGATTCCCTGTCTGTTCTCTAATCTTTTGTGCAATAAATTTACCTTAGCACTTAATTTCACATATCCAAACAGGTGTCGGCCTTGTCGACAGAGACACCACACACACACACACACACACACACACACACACACTTGCTCCATCTCCTCCTTAGGGGAGCCTTTTACCTCAGACATGTCGACACACACGTACCGACACATCACACACTCAGGGAATGCTCATCTGAAGATAATTCCCCCACAAGGCCCTTTGGAGAGACAGAGAGAAAGTATGCCAGCACACACCCCAGCGCTATATGACCCAGGAAAAAACACAGCAATTTAATGTTTACCCAGTAGCGCTGTTATTATCTGCGCCGAATTATGTGCCCCCCCTCTTCTTTAAAACCCTCTCTTCTACGTGGTATAAGCAGGGGAGAGAACGGGGAGCTTCCTCTCAGCGGTGCTGTGGAGAAAAAACATGGCGCTGGTGAGTGCTGAGGGAGAAGCCCCGCCCCCTCGACGGCGGGCTTCTGTCCCGCTAAAAGTGTAAAATTGGCGGGGGCTCCTGCATATATACAGTGTCCAGCTGTATATATGCTCCTTTTGCCAAATAAGAGGTTTATATTGCTGCCCAGGGCACCCCCCCCCCCCTGCGCCCTGCACCCTTACAGTGACCGGAGTATGTGAGGTGTGTGGGAGCAATGGCGCACAGCTGCAGTGCTGTGCGTTACCTCAGTGAAGATCATGAAGTCTTCTGCCGCCTGGAAAGTCTTCTTTGCTTCTCATACTCACCCGGCTTCTGTCTTCCGGCTCTGCGAGGGGGACGGCGGCGCGGCTCTGGGACCGGACGGCGAGGGTGAGATCCTGCGTACCGATCCCTCTGGAGCTAATGGTGTCCAGTAGCCTAAGAAGCAGGACCTAGCTTCAGAGAGTAGGGCTGCTTCTCTCCCCTCTGTCCCACGATGCAGGGAGTCTGTTGCCAGCAGATCTCCCTGAAAATAAAAAACCTAACAAAATACTTTCTCTCAGCAAACTCAGGAGAGCTCACTGAAAAGCACCCAGCTCGTCTGGGCACAGTATCAAACTGAGGTCTGGAGGAGGGGCATAGAGGGAGGAGCCAGTGCACACCAGAACCTAAATTCTTTCTTAAAGTGCCCATGTCTCCTGCGGAGCCCGTCTATCCCCATGGTCCTTACGGAGTCCCCAGCATCCACTAGGACGTTAGAGAAATATATATATATTTTTTTTCCTTTTACCAGCGCCAGGATTATCCATGGCCTATGGACTTGTAGTACGTTCTGCAAAGCACCTGCTAGATAAATGTTAGAGAGATGGCTCTGACATGTTTACGGTGCTCCTCAATTTGAGAAGTACTCTGAGAAATGGACTTCCTTCTCCTGTTCAATGCCTTCTGTCCAGACGCACCTGCACCATCATTACCGCCACCAAATTCAAATTTAGGGTGTGATTCAAACCTGATCGTTGCTGTGCGGTTTCAAACAGGGGACAATCAGCAATAGACCGCGCATGCATATGCACCGCAATGCGCACGCACGTCAACAAACAACAAGAGGCATTGATGGACAGCGACAGGATGGTGCGAAAATTTCGATCGCACAGGCGTACGCAAGGTGATTGACAGGAAGAGTCCATTTGTGGGTGGCAATTAACCATTTTCTGGGAGTGTCAGGGAAAACGCAGGCGTTCCCAAGCGTTTTCAGGGAGGGTGTGTGACGTCAGCTCCAGACCCGATCAGTCTGTTCTCATCTCACTAGGAGTTAAGTCCTGGGCTGCGCACAGACTGCACCCAGTGGGAAAATCAGTCAATGGTGAATGAGATGCGAACAGATTTACAGCTGTCAGCTGACTGAGGGTTTTTTGCAGCTCGGCGTACACATGCGGTCGCACACTTGTACGGCGAATATACACTCCACTCCCCTTGGGCGGCGACTATTTGAACGTAGCACAACAAATTTAGCAGCCCAGCGTTCAGGTCTGAATCACCCCCTTAGACCACAAGTTGAGAACAATGTGCAAGATGCTCTGCAGAACTCCAGTTTGTGACTCAAAGCCACTTGTTGTACCTTGGACAGACCATCTGCATCTAGACCCCTGTCATGAATAACAAAATTGGGACTGTGCAGGGATCTTCCAATAGGCCCAACAACAATGTGGTACAATCTGACAGTGCCTTCAACAGTTGCCACTTTCTAGGGTGTGTGAGCCAATACCTCCACCTCACCTGGCACTGACTGTTTTCATAACACTCATCATCATGGACAATGAGTTCCATTAAGAAGCTTATCTATTGCGATGCAGGACAGTCCCATGTCCTTGCCCAATAGTGAGTCCATTCAGACACTGGCCACATCACTAGTCCCTTTCTTTGTCATCAGGTCTGGGAAAATTTCCAGGCTTAATCCAAAATTCCAGGAATATGTTACTTAACCTTACATTTTTTCAGTTTATGTTTGTTCTTTGTTGCACAGCCGGCCATAGGCATGGGCAAAATAGGCAATTGCCTAGGGCATCTGGTAAATTCTAGGGCATCTGCATAACTTTTATTTTAGTAATGCGCTGGCTGGCAGTTTACTCCCGGGTAGGAGGAGGGAAAGAGAGTGATGTCACCATCACCAGAGACATCAGAACAGTGGTACGGGGTTAAGGGGATAGCTCACCCCTACAAACATGAGAGGTGCGGATATAAAGGAGGAGTGATGTGCGGTTAGTAGAAAGACCGCACATCCCAACCTCCGTGCAGTGCAGGGACTGAGCAGCAACAGTTAGTGCAGCCCATCCTCCTGCTCCCAGGCCCAGTTCATAAGTACAAAACGGGACTGCGCAATGCCCACCCCTTACCAGAGCAGGCTCCCGGCACCAGAGCAGTCCTGTGATTCGCGGTTATTTACAGGGAGTGCCCACCTCCGTGAGAGATCTGTGGCTGTGCTGTTTGTAATCAGGTATGTCTCTATTGCTAACTCCCATTCCCTCTCTCTCTGTCTCCCTCTCTCTCCCTAACACTCTCTCTACTCTTGCGCCTCTCTCTCTCTCTTGCTATCCCTCTCTCGCTTTTCCTAACACTCCCTTTCCTCTTGCTCCTTTCTCTCTCACCCTGAATCTCTTTCTTCCTGACAGTATCTCTCTCTCTCTCTCTTACACTGTTTCTCCTGTTTCCGGACCTGCCTGCTCCCCGGAGGTCCTCTCCTATGCTGGCTGCAATGCTGCAGTCCCAGGCTCCGGCTTCCCTCATAGCAGTGCCTCCATCAGTGGGACTTCCAGCCTCCATCTACATGGTGCAGATTTCTCCCCACCGTATTACATAGTATCGCCTTCTCCTCCCCAGAGGCTCCTCCCCTAAGGTCGCCAAAATGAGTATCTATCTTGTCCCAGCCAAACCTATAAATGTTCTTGTCCCCTGACCTTCACTGTACAGAGCCTTGAGCCACCTGCCCAGAAGTTTATCTGCAGCAGCAACGTGGCTGACAGATGGATTAGGCGTGGAGGGCCACACAGCCCCAACTCCCTCTAACGGTGAGAGGATCTGTGGGTGGCTGACAGAGTGGCAGTGTGTGCATAATATAAAAAATATCTCCTGTCCCTGCCCCCTCTGTCCTGGCACTATCACCTCTGTCCTGTCACTCCTTTCTCCTGACCCCTCTGTTCTGTCCTGTCCCCTCTGTCCTTTTTTCACTGTCCTGACCCCTCTGTCATGGTGCTATCACCTCTGCCCTGTCCCCGTCACTGCCACTCCTGTCTCCTCTGTTCTGTTCTGGCACTATCACCTCTGTACTGTCCCTGTAACTCCTGACCCCCCCTGTTCTGTCCTGTACCCTCTGTCCTGTGACTATCACCTCTGTCCCTGTTCCGTGTCTTGTCCCTGCCCCCTCAGCCCTGGTCTTAGCACCTCTGTCCTCACTGTCCTGCCCCTGTCCCCACTGACGTGACCCTGTCCCTTCTGTCCCACAAGTCATGCCCTCATACATGCTCTCGTTTTCCACAATGGAAATGCATGGGATTACATGCAGCAAGCAGGTGCTGCTGGTCTCTCTTGTCCTTTCAGAGAGATGTGATGTCACTGTCCTCCCTGTGTCACTAATATGAGAGGAGGGCGAGGAGGAGTAATGTGGATGATATGGTAGCACTGCTGCTCTCCCTGTGACTGGTCAGTGCCATCTTTTGAACACTCCGTGCCCGTCTGTCACTGCTGCGGACGCGCTGTCACTCACAGGGTCTGCAACTCTAGTTGGAAGCAGGGCCATGAGATCATTCTCCGAATCATGGCCTCTTCTGCTCTCACTCAATCCTTTTGCCAGCTTTTCCTCCCAGTTCCTTCTAGGTTTCATTTATAATCCTGCTGTCTGTAGTTTTCCTCCTCTCTGCTACTTTTTTTTATTTTTTTAAATAAATGTTTATTGAGAAGTAACAAACAAGAAAAATACAAGTCGTATGTCATAACGCTTGAGAAAAAAAAAACATCAACCACTGCAAGGTACAGAAATCGTCAATAAAAGAGCTGATCAAAAAACAAAAAAAATTTGAAATAGCATAAACAAGGTTATGAGGACAGTCAGCCATATACTGTAGTTCAAGCAATAGAATGTAATATCAGTCTAACAATTTTAAAAGGGTGGTGAGCCTTTAGTGAGAGATTCCATATTATACCATGTTGTTAATCGAACTACTTTGTGCACACATTCCCTGGTAGCAGTTGGTAGCGTGAGTAAGTAGGGCAACCAAATGGCAAAGAATTTAGGAGAGCGGGACTCTGCGTCTAGGGAACAGTCAACCCAATCCATTTGATAGAGGCAAGTTAAATGCGGCAACATGAGGGAAAGCGGTATCGGTTCCGAATGTATCCATTGGAATAAAATAGTTTTCTTTGCGGCAGCCGCCACATGAGCCAACAATAATTTCGTCCCTTTGGAATACGTAGGATCCTGAGTATTTATAAAGTTCCAGAAAGCCCAGACCATAGTAATATCAAAAGAAACCTGAAGTTCCACATTGATATATGTTTGGACTGCCGTCCATAATGCTTGTACTACT
The DNA here is from genome assembly GCF_028390025.1 of Pseudophryne corroboree. Taxonomy (NCBI): domain Eukaryota; kingdom Metazoa; phylum Chordata; class Amphibia; order Anura; family Myobatrachidae; genus Pseudophryne; species Pseudophryne corroboree. Next base: position 509,631,621 of record NC_086448.1, on the reverse strand, counting down.
GGGCATGCCCAGAGACAATGAATAATATCGGCTTCAGGGGAATTACATTTAAAACATAGAGAGTTATCAGATGCTCCAGTGATAAACCGGAGTCTGGGGGTGTAGTATGCTCTGTGTAGTATTTTAAAGTGCATTTCTGCATAGGAAGATGAAACTAGTTGTTTATTTAGTATACCACACCACCGAATCACTGTCAGAAGATCAGTGTCCGGGAAGGTGTCTGTCCACTTGGCCATCCCTGTTGTGAGCTTAGATAGATTCAGCCTCCGCCTAGTATGAGAATAAATTAAAGAAGTATTGTATGGGGCTCCAGCACACTGCTGTACCAGGCCATCTAGGGGAAAGGTGAGATCAGGCGAGCGCAGTCGTGACAATTTGCTAGTTACAAAGCTACGGATTTGTAAATAGGCAAAAAGAGGAAAATGAAGAGTGGGGTATTTTTCTTTTAGTTGGGACAAAGTCATTATCGCAGAGCATTCTACATTCAAAAATTGATATAATAAGGAAAGGCCCTGGAGATGCCAGCCACGAACAGTCCCATTATCCTCTCCACCCTGGAATTGTGGATTACACAATAAAGGCTGAAATAAAGAATCCGTTAGGGAGAGGCCTAAGCGTTTCCTCAATTTACGCCAAGCTGTGCATGGGGCATATAACAATGGATTATAGAGTCGGTCATGTTGAGGAGGGATGTCAGCAAAATGCAATGAATGTACCAGAGTGTGTTGAGGTGAGAAAGCCTGCTCCAAGGCCCGATTAACAAAATTGTTACTATCCCCTTATCAATCCAGAGCATATCTATAATTGGAGGCCAGGGAGTAGTCTTCAGGACAGGGGATATTAACACCACCAAGTGACGGGGGTTGTTTTAATTTAAAAAGTGCAATGCGAGGACGTTTGTTCGCCCATATAAATTTAGTTAGGGCTTTGTCAATAGTGTGGACATCGCGTTTGGACAATATAAATGGGAGCATCTGGATTGGATAAAGTAGTCGAAGGAAGGAGACCATCTTATATAAATGGCACCTACCCAGATAAGAGATAGAAAGATGTTGCCATTTCAAAAAGTCATTTGTCATTTGAGTAATGTGGTAAGAAAAGTTCACTGTATATAGGTCGGTGAGAAGTGGTGGGATACGGAGGCCTAAATATTTTAAATATTGGCCGGCCCATCTAAAGGGATATGAATCGCCCCAGTCCTGTGCCGCCTCCCCTCCCAATGCCAACGCCTCCATCTTGTCAAAATTAATAAGAAATCCTGAAATTAGATTAAAATCATGTAGTATGGTTAGCAACGATGGAAATGCCCGTTTGGGGTCAACAAAATATAGTAACAGGTCGTCAGCAAAGGCAGATACCTTGACTTCGTTGTTACCAACCATAATACCTTGCCAAGTGGGATCTAGTATGAAATGACGTATCAACGGGTCAGATTGAATAGAAGGGGGGAGAGCGGGCATCCCTGACGTGACCCCCTGTTACGCACACCAGTGCTAACAGGAGTATACCGGTGTATAAACAGAGAGGGAAGCAAAGCAAACAAACTCACAGACAGTATAACATAACATACACAGGAGGTGATGGAATAACTAATAAACACAAAGTGAACGGGGAAGCCCAAAGGTTCAGGAATTGGGTGTCTCCCTAGTGTCAGGAATGCTCAGATGGAATAGAGCGGACAATGAAGCGATGTGTAGTGATTTCACATGTGGAGCACCTGAAATGATGTTGCTAAGAGCAACAGAAAAAACCCCAAAGGGTTACCAACGGGTGTGGGAATAAACTCCTTGGTCAGAGATAGAAATATAGACACAAGGAGAGTATCCACAATCCTAACCCCCACTTGCAGGGCACAGGTTCAGCTTACTGCCACTAAACTGACACCTGGACGCCCTGCACAGTGAGGGAGGATTAAGCAAGCAGGTCTGAGAGTACAGCCGCAAACCTGCTGGGTTCACAGAATAGCAAAAGAACCCAAGCAGGTCAAACAACTGACTCCAGTCATACTGCTAGGTCCGGATTGGCAGAATGAAGTACCGAATCCCAAGGCCTATTCGCAGTAAGCAACAAGTAAATACAAAGTCACAGTACTAGCTAACTCTCTGGAACTGACTAACAAACAAAGATTCAGCAGCATTTGCCTAGCCTGAGAGGATGGTTTATATAGCAGGTGCTGTCCACGCCCCACTCAGACCTCACAGACTGTGAGCACAAAACCAGCGCCGGATTCCCTGCCGTGCACAGAGCCTGTAACCACTACACAGTAAAAACCCGGACCGGAGTATCAGCTGCGCTCAGGTTACTTCGCTAACACTTGCCTCCCGGTTGCCATGGCGACGTGGCAGCACAGAGCAGGAGATCCTAACAGTACCCCCCCTCTGACGAGGGGTCAAAGAACCCCTACCACCGGGTTTATCGGGGAACTGCGAGAAGAAAGAGCGTATCAGTCTGGGGGCATGAAGATCACAACTGCGCACCCACGACCGCTCCTCCGGGCCATACCCCTTCCAGTGCACCAAAAATGACAGCCGACCCCGAACCATCTTGGAGTCAAGAACCCTTTCAACCACAAACTCCCTCTGACCCCGTATCAGAAGAGGAGAAGGTCTTCCACTGGAAGAAGGATTACTAACCGCCAGTTTTAAAAGGGAACAATGAAATGTTTTATTGATACCCAATGAACGGGGCAGATCTAACTGAAATGCCACCGGATTGATAACCCTGGTGATCTTATAAGGGCCGATGAACCGGGGGCCAAACTTATGAGATGGCTGTCTCAACTTCAAATTCTTGGTGGACAACCAGACGAAGTCTCCTAATTTGAAGCTGCAGGGTCTTCTCCGCTTATCAAAAACCCTTTTGGTCACTAATGACACAGACACAAGGGCTTTCTTCACTTTCCTCCAAATACCCCTAAGGATCGAAACAACAGAGGAACCACCAGGCGTGGAATCCAGGGGGTCAAAAGAATTGGCCTTAGGATGATGCCCATACACACAAAGGAAGGGAGAGATCCCTGTAGCAGAGTGAGCCGCGTTGTTACAGGCAAACTCCGCCATGGACAGATGAGCAACCCAGTCAGTATGACACTTGGAGACATAACACCTGAGGAACTGCTCCAAGGACTGGTTCACCCTCTCAGTCTGCCCATTAGACTGTGGATGGTAGCCTGACGACAAGCTCACAGAAATCTGGAGATCAGAACAAAATGCCCTCCAGAATTTGGCCACAAACTGGGATCCACGGTCAGAGACCACATCAAGTGGCAACCCGTGGAGGCGCACAACATGCTGCATAAATAACTCAGACAGGCGTCTGGCCGATGGCAACCCAAGCAGTGGAACGAAATGCGCCATCTTCGAAAACCTGTCAACGACAACCCAAATGGCTGTCATCCCCGAGGATTTGGGCAAGTCCACCACAAAATCCATGGAAATGTGGGTCCATGGCTTAGACGGAATAGAGAGTGGATGTAATGGGCCGACAGGAACCCCTCTAGGAGTTTTATTTCGGGCACAAACGTCACATGCCCGAACCCACTGATCCACATCCCTAGCCACCGAGGGCCACCACACTGCTCTAGACAGCAACTCCCGAGTTCTGGCAATACCCGGAAGCCCTGCCGACCTCTTGGCATGGAATTCCAGGAACACTCGCTGTCTTAAACTAGGAGGCACAAACAAAAGACCAACCGGAAGGTCTGGAGGAGCCTGCTCCTGTGCTCTAAGGACTAATGACAAGAGGTCCTGGGTAATGCCCACTTTAATACATGATGGGGACACAATGGGCAATGGCTCCTCGGTGGTCTCTTGAACTGGAGCAAAACTCCGCGAGAGCGCATCAGCCTTGATGTTTTTTGACCCAGGGCGATATGTTATCAAAAAATTAAAGCGAGCAAAAAACAAAGCCCATCGTGCCTGCCTGGCATTGAGCCGCTTCGCTGACTCTAAATATGCCAGATTCTTATGGTCGGTGAGAATTGAGACCACAAACTTAGCCCCCTCAAGCCAGTGTCTCCACTCCCCGAGTGCATCCTTTATAGCCAACAATTCCCGGTTACCCACATCATAATTCATCTCGGCAGACGAAAATTTACGGGAAAAGTAAGCACAGGGATGAAGGCGATTATCAGACACCCCCATCTGAGAGAGCACTGCCCCAATACCTATCTCAGAGGCATCCACTTCTACCACAAAAGGACGCTCTGGATCTGGGTGTCGCAGCACCTTGGCCGAGACAAATGCCCTTTTGAGACGGGCAAAGGCCGCTTTGGCCTCACAAGACCAGTGAGCAACATCCGCCCCTTTCTTAGTGAGTGCCACTAAGGGGGCCACTATAGACGAAAATCCAGCGATAAACCGTCTATAAAAATTCGCAAAGCCCAGAAAACGCTGAAGCGCCTTCAAACTAGTGGGCTGCACCCAATCCAGGACTGCCTGTACCTTAGAACCCTCCATTTGGAAACCTTCTGAGGAGATAATATACCCTAGAAATGCGATTTGCTGGACTTCAAACTCGCACTTCTCCAGCTTCGCCCCAAGCTGGTGGTCTCTGAGTTTCTGGAGGACTAAGCGTACATGCTTCCGATGTTCCTCCAGGGAATGAGAGAAGATTAGGATGTCATCTAGATAAACAACTAAGAATCTATCCAAATATTCCCTGAGCACATCGTTCATGAATTCCTGGAAGACTGCCGGGGCATTAGAGAGCCCAAAAGGCATCACCAAATATTCATAATGCCCTGAGTGGGTATTAAAGGCAGTCTTCCATTCATCCCCCTCTCTTATTCGGATTAGATTGTAAGCACCGCGTAGGTCAATCTTAGAAAAAATGGTGGCAGTACGAAGCTGGTCAAACAAAACCGAAATGAGAGGCAGTGGGTACGAGTTTTTAATCGTGATACGGTTCAATTCCCTGAAGTCGATGCAGGGTCGCAACGAACCGTCCTTTTTAACCACGAAAAAGAACCCCGACCCAACTGGGGACTGTGAGGGTCTGATAAATCCCTTAGCCAAGTTCTCCTGAATGTACTCTGCCATAGCCTGAGTCTCAGGACGTGACAGGGAGTACAACCTGCTCTTGGGAAGCTTAGCATCCGGCAACAAATCAATGGCACAGTCATAGGGGCGATGGGGAGGTAGTACCTCCGCAACTTTTTTGGAGAACACATCCGCAAAATCTGCATAACATCCTGGCAATCCTGGCAAACTTAGCTGCGAGAGCCTGATTGGAAGGCTCAAGCAACTCCTGAAACAATCACTACCCCAACTAAGAATCTCCCCAGAGACCCAGTCAAATTGAGGGTTATGGGCCCTTAACCAGGGTAACCCCAAAACCAATGGGGCAAAAGAACAGACAGTCACATAAAAAGACAATTTTTCAGAGTGTGTGGCTCCAATAAACAAAGGAATTTGGCTGGTGCAGGAGGTAATTTTACCCTGGGACAATGGTTCCCCGTTTAACCCACAGATCTCAATCTCTGATGCCAAAAGTACTGAGGGAACAGAGTGTTCCAGGGCGAATTGACGGTCCATGAAAACCCCATCGGCCCCACTGTCAACAAAGGCCTCAGTCTTGACAGTTTGACCGAGGATCTCCAAAGTCACCGGAATGAGAAAAGTCTTTTTGGGAAATTCTGACTTCTGGCCTGACAGGATATTTCCCATCACCCTCAGGCCCTGAAGTTTTCCGGTTTTTCTGGGCATGATACTACAACATGACCTTTATTCCCACAGTACAAACACAAACCCTGCTGTCTCCTCCGTGTCTTCTCACGCGAGGAGAGGCGGGTAGCCCCAATCTGCATAGGCTCCTCGGAATATTCCTCAGAGTCTGAGGTTCCCTTGGGAAAAAAGGAAACTGCGGTCTCCCTTTCAAGCCTACGCTCTCTCAGCCGTCTATCCACCTGGATGGATAACTGCATGAGCTGATCTAAGCTATCAGGCGAGGGATATTGTACCAGTTGGTCCTTTATCTGGTCAGAAAGGCCCCTTCGGTACTGGTTTCTCAGGGATGGGTCATTCCACTGGGTATCATGAGCCAACCTCCGAAACTCCGTACTATAAACCTCAGCTGGCCGTCGCCCTTGCTTAAGAACTGTAATCTGAGCCTCGGCTGAAGCCATCTTGTCAGGGTCATCATACAAAATGCCCAGTGCCGTAAAAAAAGCATCAACACTTTTAAGCGACGGACAGTCAGACTGTAACCCATATGCCCAGACCTGTGGGTCTCCTTGTAGCAAGGAAATCACCATGCACACCCGCTGAATCTCCGACCCAGAAGACTGGGGCCTAAGCCTGAAATATAGCTTACAGCTCTCCTTGAAACAAAAGAACTGCGAGCGATCTCCAGAAAAACGATCCGGGAGATTTACTTTCGGCTCCTTAACCCCTGAACTTGCCGCTGCTGCTGCTGCTGCGGGAGCTCCGCTAGCGGCCTGCGGGGTGTTCATTTTAATGGACATCTCCTTAAATTGTCGAGTCAGGACCTGCACCTGATCGACCACCTGTTGCAAAGTATTTTGAGGGGTATGCTCCATATTCCCACAAAATTTCAACAGGAGTAGGGCTGCTGAATATGGGCCCTCATTCCGAGTTGATCGGTCGCAAGGCGAATTTAGCAGAGTTACACACGCTAAGCCGCCGCCTACTGGGAGTGAATCTTAGCTTCTTAAAATTGCGACCGATGTATTCGCAATATTGCGATTACTAACTACTTAGCAGTTTCAGAGTAGCTCCAGACTTACTCTGCCTGTGCGATCAGTTCAGTGCTTGTCGTTCCTGGTTGACGTCACAAACACACCCAGCGTTCGCCCAGGCACTCCCACCGTTTCTCCGGCCACTCCTGCGTTTTTTCCGGAAACGGTAGCGTTTTCAGCCACACGCCCCTGAAACGCCGTGTTTCCGCCCAGTAACACCCATTTCCTGTCAATCACATTACGATCGCCGGAGCGAAGAAAAAGCCGTGAGTAAAAATACTTTCTTCATAGTAAAGTTACTTGGCGCAGTCGCAGTGCGAACATTGCGCATGCGTACTAAGCGGATTTTCACTGCGATGCGATGAAAAATACCGAGCGAACAACTCGGAATGAGGGCCATGTTACGCACACCAGTGCTAACAGGAGTATACCGGTGTATGAACAGAGAGGGAAGCAAAGCAAACGAACTCACAGACAGTATAACATAACATACACAGGAGGTGATGGAATAACTAATAAACACAAAGTGAACGGGGAAGCCCAAAGGCTCAGGAATTGGGTGTCTCCCTAGTGTCAGGAATGCTCAGATGGAATAGAGCGGACAATGAAGCGATGTGTAGTGATTTCACATGTGGAGCACCTGAAATTATGTTGCTAAGAGCAACAGAAAAAACCCCAAAGGGTTACCAATGGGTGTGGGAATAAACTCCTTGGTCAGAGATAGAAATATAGACACAAGGAGAGTATCCACAATCCTAACCCCCACTTGCAGGGCACAGGTTCAGCTTACTGCCACTAAACTGACACCTGGACGCCCTGCACAGTGAGGGAAGATTAAGCAAGCAGGTCTGAGAGTACAGCCGCAAACCTGCTGGGTTCACAGAATAGCAAAAGAACCCCAGCAGGTCAAACAACTGACTCCAGTCTTACTGCTAGGTCCGGATTGGCAGAATGAAGTACCGAATCCCAAGGCCTATTCGCAGTAAGCAACAAGTAAATACAAAATCACACAGTACTAGCTAACTCTCTGGAACTGACTAACAAACAAAGATTCAGCAGCATTTGCCTAGCCTGAGAGGATGGTTTATATAGCAGGTGCTGTCCACGCCCCACTCAGACCTCACAGACTGTGAGCACAAAACCAGCGCCGGATTCCCTGCCGTGCACAGAGCCTGTAACCACTACACAGTAAAAACCCGGACCGGAGTATCAGCTGCGCTCAGGTTACTTCGCTAACACTTGCCTCCCGGTTGCCATGGCGACGTGGCAGCACAGAGCAGGAGATCCTAACACCCCCTACCTAACTTGAAGGCAGACGAGTTTAAACCATTTATAGTTAAATGTGCCTGGGGTAGTGCATATAACATTCTAAATAGACAGATGAATTCCTCACCAAATTGCTGAACATGAAAGATACGGAGTAAATGAGACCAGGAGACGCGGTCAAACGCCTTATCGGCATCACAACTTACAATAAGAGCGTTTGGGCAGGCAGATTGTTGTGCACTATACATTGCTGCAACTAGCGTACGAATATTATGAACTGAAGTTCTACCCTTGACAAACCCTGTTTGAGCAGGATGTAGGACCCTATTCAATATAGGCTGAAGTCTTCTTGAAATTAGTTTTGTAAAAAGCTTCAAATCCTGATTCATTAATGAAATAGGTCTATAAGACTGAGTATATCGGGGATCTTTTCCCGGTTTTGGAAACAGCACAATTCTGGATTCGCTGAATCCAATGGGATGAGGTTTACCCTCCAACAATGCATTAAAAAGAGATAATAAATGGGGTGATATATGGGGGGCCAGGATTCGATAATACTCCGCTCCAAATCCGTCAGGGCCAGGAGACTTGCCGGTTTGCAGTGATTTGATCAGAGAAAGTAATTCCGGTTCCGTGACCGGTTCCATTAAGGATTTTCTTTCCTCTTCTGTTAAAACAGGCAGTTTTGCCCTCTCAAGGAATTGCATTCCAAGATTCGGATGATCCAAGGGGGCTTCATAGAGAGTGTTATAATATTGTAAGAAGGCCTCAGAAATTGAGGGAGTATCAAAGATGGTTGCAGACGAAGCAGTGAATATTTGAGGGATACGAGAAGGAGCGGAGTACGACCGAACCAGATTCACCAATAGTCTCCCGGATTTATTTCCCCCTCGAAAAAATCTATTCTGTTGTAAATCATATGAAAATCTCGCCCGCTCAGTATACAATGAGTCGTACAGCTGTTTAGCAGCAAGATATGCCTGCCGGTTGTCGGGTGAATCCTGCAATAAGAGTGCGTCATAAGTCCTGGTCAGATTACTAGCAAGGTCCTGTAATTGGATAGCGAGCAGCTTACGTCTCCTGGAAACATATTCCATAATATGGCCTCGAATCACCGGTTTCGAAGCTGACCAAAACAGATTGATATCCTCCACATGTGTAATATTGTCTGCTACATAATTACGAAACGTTTGTTCTAGATGTGTGCAAAAATCAGAGGATTTCATAAGATAGGATGGAAATCTCCAATTATATGACTGAGAGACAGGGGAGTGTAAATTAAGGGTAAACCAAACCGGGGCATGGTCAGACAATGATATGGGTTCTATTTTAGTTTCGGCCAAGCGTTGTAATAGGGTGTCGGTAATCAACCAATAGTCAAGGCGAGAAGAGGAATGATGTGGATGGGAGTAAAATGTGTACTCTGGGGAGTCAGGGTGTTGGCATCTCCAGGGGTTGCCGAGCTGCAGTGAATCAGTCAATAAAGATAGGGACTGGGGTGGTGTAGATATATGGGATCTAGCAGAAGTGGATCTATCCAAACCCGGATGTCACAACTGAGGGCCTGAGCTGACGGGAGGCAGCCTCAGTTGTAGGGGCTGAGATGTACCGGAACCTGGGAGGTTGTATCAGACCCTTGGACATGTAAGTAACATGAATAATAACTGCCCGAAGGCGTGACCACGACAACTTGGATAAAAGTCAATGATGTTTATTATGACAACTCCGCAACACAGCAGCAGTAAAAGAAAACATAAAAGTCAGCAAAGAATAAATACAGTTCCTGGGTACTACAGGGTGGCAGGAGCCACAGGGCACTGGTAGTGTGAGATAGTTCTTATAATCTTCTAGATGGAAAGTCCTTACCAGGCCCGACTGGAGCAATGGAGATAACCCAGGATTGTACCAGCTGGTGTTCCAGGAAAAGCTGGGTTGCTGAAGATAAAACGGCTGCTGTGGATACTGGCTGGAACCAGACTGTTGTTAGCACGGAGTGGATACTGGCTGGAACCAGTTAAATAATAAATGAAGCTTGAGAGCGATGCAATATGAATGAAATGTAGAACTTGAGAGCGGAGAAATAATAATACCGGTGGAGAGTGGTAAAGTGTAGAAAGGACACCGGCCCTTTAAGAGAAGCTGTACTCTGCTGGAAGCTGGGCTGGAAGCAGGTGATGTTGTAGCTGGAAACAGATGAATCCACAATGGATCAGAGAGTCAGGCTACACCGCAGGTGGAATGCTGGTGCGGGTCTCTATGGTGGAAGTCTTGAGACAGGAGCTGGAACCTGGAAGACAATCACAGGAGAGAGACAAACAGGAACTAGGTTTAACAACCAAAGCACTGACGCCTTCCTTGCTCAGGCACAGTGTATTTATACCTGCAGCAAGGAAGGGATTGGCTAGGCAATTATGCAGATTATCAATACTGAGAACAGATTGGTGGAAATGATCAGCTGACAGAATCCAAGATGGCTGCGCCCATGCAGACACTTGGAGGGAAGTTTGGATTGTAATCCATGTGGTAATGAAAACAGTAATGGCGGCGCCGGCCACCGGAGACAGGAGGCGCCAAGCTGACAGGTGCACATCCAACCACGCGGACACAGCGGAGGCCGCTGCTGACGTAATCGCCACTCAGACACTCTGCATGCAGAAGCTCAGGGACGGCGGCGGAGGCCGCGGGAGACGCCATGCCAGGTGTAATATGGCGTTTACTGTGACAGCGTCCCAGAGTGACAGGAGAGGATACAGGAATGTACACATCAGAATAACGGATGGGATCCGGTCCTGGAGCGCTGAGCCAGCCTTAGGAGGCATCTGATGGGTAAGAAATGGCGTCCAGATACCCGGATCGTGACAGCACCCCCCCCCCCCCTTTAGGAGTGGCCCCAGGACACTTCTTTGGCTTTTGAGGAAACTTGGAATGGAATCTCCGGACCAAGGCAGGAGCATGGACATCGGAAGCATTGGTCCATGAACGTTTCTCAGGGCCATAACCCTTCCAGTCAATAAGATATTGTAGTTGACCGTAACGGTGACGTGAGTCCAGGATCTTCGCTACTTCATACTCAACGCCTCGTTGAGTTCCGGAGTTGGAGGAAGTGAGGAATGAAACCGATTCAAGATCAGCGGTTTCAACAGGGAAACATGGAATGTCCTGGGTATTTTTAAGAAGGGAGGCAACTGAAGTCTGTAAGCAACAGGATTGATGACTTGTTCAATCTTGAAAGGACCGATATAGCGAGGTGCAAACTTCATACTGGGAACTCTTAATCTCAAATTCTTCGTGGATAACCATACCCGATCACCCACCTTGAGAGCAGGAACTGCTCGACGCTTCTTATCCGCAAACTTCTTGTACCTGAACGATGCCTTGAGCAGAGCTGATCGTACGCTCTTCCAGATATTGGCAAACTGATGCAAGGTGATATCCACTGCGGGAACAGAAGTTGCTGGAAGCGGTTCGAACTCAGGGACTTTAGGGTGGAATCCAAAGTTAGTGAAGAATGGTGTTGAAGCAGATGAAGAATGATACTGGTTGTTATGACAGAACTCGGCCCAGGGAAGTAATTGAACCCAGTCATCTTGAGAGGAGGACACATAGATGCGGAGGAAGGCCTCCAAGTCCTGATTCACCCTCTCGGTTTGACCATTGGTCTGAGGATGGTAAGCCGTGGAAAACTTTAGCTTGACTTGGAGGGCTTGACATAAACTTCGCCAGAATTTGGCTGTGAATTGAACTCCTCGATCTGAGATAATTTCTTCAGGAAGACCGTGGAGTCGGAAGATCTCTTGTATGAATACTTGAGCCAACTTGGAAGCTGACGGAAGACCGGTGAGAGGAATGAAGTGTGCCATCTTGGTGAACCGGTCAACTACCACCCAAATGGTATTGAACTTGTTGCACATGGGTAAATCTGTAATAAAATCCATCGACAAATGGGTCCAAGGTCGACGGGGAACAGATAGTGGAACCAGTTGCCCTGCAGGCGACTGGCGGGATACCTTATGTTGAGCACACTTTGGACAAGATGCAATAAACTCCAAGACGTCCTTTTTCAGAGTTGGCCACCAATAGGACCTAGAGATAAACTCCAGGGGTTTTTGGATACCTGTATGTCCGGCAAAACGGGAAGCATGGGCCCAATGCATGAGCTTCTTCCTTAGCATCGGTTTCACAAAACTTTTCCCTGATGGGGGCGTAGAGTCCATCCCTACCGTGGAGAATGCCAACGGATTTATAATAGGATGCTTGTCTGAAGACTCTGACTCATTTTCTTGCTCCCATGAGCGGGAAAGGGCATCGGCCTTGCGATTCTGAGAGCCCGGACAGAACTGGAGTTTAAAGTCGAACCTGGAAAAGAAAAGTGCCCATCTGGCCTGACGAGGGTTGAGACATTGTGCGCCTTTCAGATATAAAAGGTTCTTGTGGTCTGTAAGTATGGTGATTGAATGAGAAGCTCCCTCCAACAGATGCCTCCACTCTTTTAGAGCGAGCTTGATGGCTAGCAACTCCTGGTCGCCAATGGCATAGTTGCGCTCAGCTGGGGAGAACTTCCGGGAGAAGAAACTGCAAGGGTGTAAATGGCCATCTTTAGCCCTCTGAGATAACACCGCTCCTACTCCAACGGAGGAGGCATCCACCTCTAAGATGAAAGGAGAGTCGATGTCAGGCTGTTTCAGAACAGGCGCAGAGATGAACCTTTGTTTTAAAAGATGAAATGCTTGCATGGCTTCTTCAGACCACTTGGACGGGTTAGCACCCTTCTTAGTGAAAGCAGTAATAGGCGCCACAATGGTGGAAAAGTCTCGTATAAACTTTCGGTAATAGTTGGCGAACCCCAAGAACCTCTGGACCCCTTTGAGGGTTAAGGGTATCGGCCAATTTTGGATTGCTTGTAGTTTCTCAGGATCCATCTCTAGTCCGGAACCGGACACAATGTACCCTAGAAACGGAATGGACTTGACTTCAAAGACGCATTTCTCTAATTTGCAATAGAGATGATTGACACGGAGACGGGACAGAACCTCTTTAACCCAAAAACGATGTTCCTCTAAATCGTTGGCAAAAATGAGGATATCGTCTAGATAGACCACGACATGACGGTATAGAATGTCTCTGAGGTCTCATTGACGAAATGCTGGAAGACAGCTGGAGCATTGCTCAATCCGAAGGGCATGACGAGGTACTCATAATGTCCGTCACGGGTGTTAAAGGCGGTCTTCCACTCGTCACCCTCACGGATCCGGATGAGATTGTATGCACCTCTCAAGTCCAGCTTTGTAAAGATGGTAGCTCCGCTAACTCTGTCAAAGAGCTCAGTAATCAGGGGTAAAGGATAACGGTTCTTGATGGTAATGTCGTTCAAACCTCTGTAGTCGATGCACGGCCGCAGACCACCATCTTTATTTTTTACAAAAAAGAAGCCTGCGCCGGCTGGGGAAGAAGAAGGTCGAATGAACCCCTTTGCTAGGTTCTCTTTAATGTATTCCTCCATAGAATGCGTCTCAGGCAGAGACAACGGATAAGTTCGGCCTCGAGGTGGAACCTTCCCTGGAACGAGATCAATCGGGCAGTCCCATTCTCTATGAGGAGGAAGGATATCAGCAGAAGCTTTACTGAACACATCCGTGAAATCTTGATATGGAGGAGGTGGAACATCAGACGACCTGGGGGAGGAAGAACAGACAGGCAATACTTTAAACAAACATGTCTCAGCACAGGAGGAACCCCATGCCAGGATTTGCGTAGTCGTCCAATCAATTGTAGGATTGTGAAGACGGAGCCATGGAAGGCCCAGGACCACAGGATGTGTGGCTCTTGGAATCACTAAAAAAGAAATAAGTTCGGAATGAAGAACTCCCACTCTCAGACGAACTGGTAGAGTCCTTAAAGAAATAACTGCATCAAAAATTTTGCTGCCATCCACGGCAGTTAAAGAAATGGACGAAGGAAGTCTCTCGGTGGGTAGGGACCACCGTTTAACATAGGCTTCGGTAATAAAGTTCCCAGCTGCTCCGGAATCAAGGAGGGCAATGACGTTCCGATAACGTTGAGCAACTTGAAGCGAGACTGGGAGATTACAATCTTGAGGAGATGGAGAGGAGATCATTACTCCTAGCCGGCCCTCTCCTTGGCGAGCTAGGATTTGGAGTTTCCCGGACGTTTGGGACAGGCATTAATGGTGTGAGACGGAGCTGCACAATAAAGACAGAGAGACTCGGAGAGACGTCTTCGGCGCTCAGCAGGAGTTAAACGGGAACGGCCAATTTGCATGGGCTCATCTTTAGTTGGTGACAGTTGGCGAGGAGGAGGAGCAGAAGATTTTGGAGCAGATGATCTTCCACGCTCAGTTGCTCTCTCTCTGAAACGTAAATCAACTTTCGTGCAGAGTGAGATTAGCTCATCTAACTTAGAGGGTAAGTGTCTGGTAGCTAACTCATCTTTAATACGCTCAGATAAGCCATGCCAGAATGCAGCATACAGAGCCTCGTCGTTCCATGCCAGTTCGGATGCCAGGATCTGGAACTGTATCAGATATTGTCCTACAGTACGTGACCCCTGGCGTAAACGGAGAATCTCGGATGAAGCTGAGGTTACCCGGCCTGGCTCGTCGAAGATGCGCCTGAATGTTGACACGAAGGCAGTGTAGGAAGATAGCAGGGTGTCGGACCTCTCCCATAACGGTGATGCCCAATCAAGGGCTGAGCCACTGAGAAGAGAAATAATGTAGGCAATTTTTGTACGGTCACTGGGAAAATTGCCAGGTTGTAGCTCAAACTGAATCTCACACTGGTTGAGAAATCCCCTGCAGAATCTTGGAGATCCGTCAAATTTTGCTGGCGTTGGAAGATGAAGACGTGGAGCAGAAATGGGTAAGGTGGGTGGGGTTATAGCTGGAGTCACTGTGGTTGACGCACCAGACGCGCCTGATCCACGGAGAGTTGTCTGAATCCCATCCAGCCGAGTAGAGAAATCCTGGAGACAGCGGATGATGTGGCCCTGTGCAGCCTCCTGATGTTCTAGTCGGGCTGCCAGTTCTTGCATCGGCCTGGCCGCTTGATCCTGGTCTCCGGCTGGATTCATTAGGTCAGTGCTTACTGTCACAACTGAGGGCCTGAGCTGACGGGAGGCAGCCTCAGTTGTAGGGGCTGAGATGTACCGGAACCTGGGAGGTTGTATCAGACCCCTGGACATGTAAGTAACATGAATAATAACTGCCCGAAGGCGTGACCACGACAACTTGGATAAAAGTCAATGATGTTTATTATGACAACTCCGCAACACAGCAGCAGTAAAAGAAAACATAAAAGTCAGCAAAGAATAAATACAGTTCCTGGGTACTACAGGGTGGCAGGAGCCACAGGGCACTGGTAGTGTGAGATAGTTCTTATAATCTTCTAGATGGAAAGTCCTTACCAGACCCGACTGGAGCAATGGAGATAACCCAGGATTGTACCAGCTGGTGTTCCAGGAAAAGCTGGGTTGCTGAAGGTAAAACGGCTGCTGTGGATACTGGCTGGAACCAGACTGTTATTAGCACGGAGTGGATACTGGCTGGAACCAGTTAAATAATAAATGAAGCTTGAGAGCAATGCAATATGAATGAAATGTAGAACTTGAGAGCAGAGAAATAATAATACCGGTGGAGAGTGGTAAAGTGTAGAAAGGACACCGGCCCTTTAAGAGAAGCTGTACTCTGCTGGAAGCTGGGCTGGAAGCAGGTGATGTTGTAGCTGGAAACAGATGAATCCACAATGGATCAGAGAGTCAGGCTACACCGCAGGTGGAATGCTGGTGCGGGTCTCTATGGTGGAAGTCTTGAGACAGGAGCTGGAACCTGGAAGACAATCACAGGAGAGAGACAAACAGGAACTAGGTTTGACAACCAAAGCACTGACGCCTTCCTTGCTCAGGCACAGTGTATTTATACCTGCAGCAAGGAAGGGATTGGCTAGGCAATTATGCAGATTATCAATACTGAGAACAGATTGGTGGAAATGATCAGCTGACAGAATCCAAGATGGCTGCGCCCATGCAGACACTTGGAGGGAAGTTTGGTTTGTAATCCATGTGGTAATGAAAACAGTAATGGCGGCGCCGGCCACCGGAGACAGGAGGCGCCAAGCTGACAGGTGCACATCCAACCACGCAGACACAGCGGAGGCCGCGGCTGACGTAATCGCCACTCAGACACTCTGCATGCAGAAGCTCAGGGACGGCGGCGGAGGCCGCGGGAGACGCCATGCCAGGTGTAATATGGCGTTTACTGTGACAGCGTCCCAGAGTGACAGGAGAGGATACAGGAATGTACACATCAGAATAACGGATGGGATCCGGTCCTGGAGCGCTGAGCCAGCCTTAGGAGGCATCTGATGGGTAAGAAATGGCGTCCAGATACCCGGATCGTGACACCGGAGACTGGACAGTATTGAAGTCTCCGCCTAAAATAATCTCCCCCTCCGCCCATTCTTGTAACTTATTGTAAAGATTAGAAAAAAAGAGTGAACTGGGGCCATTAGGTGCGTATATAGTAGCTATGGTGTATAGAACTCCAAAAATAGTGATTTTTATAAATAAATACCTGCCTTCTGGGTCACTAAGACTATCATTTATTTGATACGTTAGACGTTTACTAAAAAGAATTAGTACACCCCTTCGTTTGGCTGAATAGGAGGCCGATTTAAATTCCCCTATCCAGGAATCTCTCACAACATTAGGGTCTGTATTTTGCCAATGGGTTTCCTGTAAGAGAGCTATGTCTGGCTTTAGACGTTTAAGATAGGAGAGAATTTTTCTCCTTTTGACCGGGGTGTTTAAACCCTCAATATTCCAAGTTACAAATTTAATATGGGACTGTACTCTAGTGGAGGTGGCAGCATTCAATGACATTTAACCTATACCTACTCTAGGCCAAGAATCCCATATAACCGTTAATAGTAAACCCGTCCAGCCCGTCCCAGCAAGCGGGTTTGCAAGCAAAATACCCGTACCAAAGCAGTATAAAGATAAACAGAATAATAGTGACAATGACATACAATATGTTTGAGCAACATCCAGATTGGCATCCCAACTCAAAATTATTTTAAGTATTATACCAACCAAAAAGTAAAGGTCCATGGAGCGGCCCACCAATAAGCTTAATAGATTCCAACCTAAAACATGAGTAAGCGGTGGATCGAGCCAGGAAACCGTTCAACAAACAAACATAACAATAACAGATAAGAGAAGGGAAAAGGGGGAGTGAGGTTTAGTTGGATAAGAGAAGGAAGAAAAGGAGTTAGAGAAAGTAAAGAGCACTTCAAGAAAAATTGAGAACAATAGGGTAAACGGTCACAGACAGACAAGATGTTTCGAGGAACGCAATAGGGTATAAGTGACACTGTACCAACATACAAAGAGAAAATCAAAAAACATATCATCCAGTGGTATATCCCACTTATAGAAGTAACTAAGAACCTGAATGGGGACTGTTCATTAAGATGGAAATACACAAGGCCATTGTATATCAGTCCTCTTCGTCCATCCCGGCAGAAGAGTGTGAGGATAGTGAATCAACAAAGTTCTTGGGCGTTTTTGGATTCTCAAAGAAGTAGGCCTTCCCCGCATGAGTGACTCTCAATTTAGCCGGATAGAGAAGCGCAAAACGGTGGCCCATCTCAAAAAGACTCTTGCAGACAGGCGAGAATTCTCTCCGTTTGGAAGCAACCATATAAGAAAAGTCCTGGAAAAGCAACAATTTAGCATCCTGGTATCAGGACACATTTTCTGTAGGCGTCTAGTATCATGACCTTGTCAGCGTAGTTGAGGACTCTCAAGATGACGGGCCGGGGCCTGTCTCTTGTGGATTGCCGTTCAGGGCCAATACGGTGTACACGTTCCACTACTATGGAGCCAGAATTTGAAATGCAACCCAGCTCCCTAGGCAGCCATTGAGAGACAAGCGTCATGAGGTCACGAGGTTTCACCAATTCCGGTAGGCCGATGAGGCGCACATTATTTCTCCTATTTCGGTTTTCAAGGTCCTCAAGCTTATCCTGAATAGATGCAACAAATTTTTCTTGGTCAGAAAGGGCCGTCTTAGCTGTCGTGAGATCATCTTCTAGGTCGGATATTCTCTGTTCTGCCTTGGTAAGACGCTGAGCATGTTGGTTCAATTGAGTGAGAGCAGAGTCAAGCGAGTCCTTTAGAGGAGCCAATTTTTGGTCTAATAACGCAGACAGGATATCCGTTATCTCATTCGTCATGCAGGATTTTGTAGAATCCATTGTGGACACGGACACAGGTTGGCCTTGGGGGCTAGAATGCAAACCCAATGGGGGTGATGGAGGGCTATCAACCGAAGAGTTGTCACGGCCTCTGCCTCTACCTGACTAGTTGCTACGAGTGCCCCGCAACGATTTGGCCGTATTTTTGTCCATCATCAGAACAGAGAGATATTCACAGCAGTGAGTGCGGCAATAGGCAGCTTAAGATATATAATAATATGGGTTGCAATATAATGTTCCTCCAGCAGAGGGAGTTCAGGGAATAAGATGAGATATTAGATGCAATGTGAATGAATATGGTTTTTCCAAGAAACAGTATGCAAAAGTTGGAGATATGATTAGGAGAGATTATGAGGGCTCAGGTCCCATTCAGCAGGTTCCAATCTGGCCAGGTAGGACAGCCAGCATGGATCACGGACCTGCCAGTGACAACAGCTGGCTGCCTGCAGCAGGGACCCTGCCTCAGCTTACCAGAGTCTCCAAGTTGGCCGCCAGGTGTAAGGGGAGATGTGAAGCAGCCTGTCTATCAGCTTCCTCCTGGCTGCCCAGCGGCTCAATGCAGCCTGGGAGGCAGTTGTCAGGTCAGTGGCCGCTCTCCAGGGGGCAGTGCAGGCGGGTATATCAGCCGCGGGCGAAGCGGGCTCTTCCGCTCCGCCGCCCTGGAAGTCCGCGGCGGACAGCGGCCGTACTCGAGGTCCCGGCCCGCGGAGGTGATGTAGGCCGCAAGGCTCCGGAGCTCCGCGAGCGGCCCCCAGCTCCCGGAAAGGCGTCCCTCAATAGCGGACCCGGCGGGCAGGAAGGTAGGAAGCCACAGATGGCAATATGTGTGGGCCAGCAGCGGTGGAAGGCTATAAAATAGCCGATGCCGTGCAAATAGCTCCAGGGCACGTCCTCTTCCCCTGCTGGCCACCAGGCATCGCCTCCCTCTCTGCTACTTTAGCTGTGCAGTGGGTGCCAGCAGCATAACCTCCTTCATAGCTATTTCCTGTCCCTCTGTTCTATCCTGTCCCCCTTGTCCTGGTCCTGTGACCTCTGTCCTGTTCCTGTCCTCATTGTTCTGTCACTGCCCCATTGTTATGTCCCTGTACCCTCTGTCTTATCACCTCTGTCCTATCCTCACTGTTTTGTCCCAGTCCACACTGTCATGTCCCTGTCCCCTCTGTCCCAGCGCTGTCACTCCTCTCTCTTGTCTCCGCTGTCCTGTCACTATCCTTCCTGACCTTGCCCTGTCACCTCTGTCCTGTTCCTGTCACTCCTCTCTCCTGTCCCTTCTGTTCTACCCTATTCCTGCTCCATCTGTTCTGGTCCTGACACCTCTGTTCTAGCCCTGTTCATGTCACCTCTACCCTGGCCCTGTCACTTCTATACTGTCCCTGTCATCTTAGTCCTACCTTGCCTATTGTTCAGCTGTCACTGTCCTGTCCCTGTTACCTCTTTCCTGCCCGGTCACCTCTTTCCTGGTCCTTTCCCCACAGACATATGCCTGTCACCCCTTTCTCCTGTCTCTTCTATTCTGTCCAGTCCCTGTTCCCTCTGTCCTAACCCTCTGTCACCCAATGTCTCCCTCCTACCCGCTGTCTCCCTGTCTCCATTTCCCTTTCCAGTCACCCACTATCTCTCTGTTAACATCTCCTTGTCACCCCTGCCTCTCCAGTCACCCACTAACTCCCTATCGCACACTATCTCCCTGTCACCCACTGTCTCCCTGGCTACCTCTCCCAGTTTCCCACTATCTTCCTGGTGTGGGGGGGGGGGGGGGGGTACCAGACAGAATCTTGGCTGTCCGTTGCTGCTTGTATTCCAGTGCAGGGATCCAATACATGGTCCCGGCACCGGACACCCGCCGCCGCTGCTAATCCAGTGCTGGGATCCCAGCGCTGTATGCCACAGGGTCTCGCTGGAGACCGAGTTCCCCCTCCATCTGCTGCACTCCCGGTGCTGGGAGCAGACATGGGCCAATATATAGTTTGAGTCGGTTTGTGTAGTGTTTAAACTCGTTTTGTATCGGGTGCATTTTCATGCAACTTTTTGAATCCATATACGGAAAGTTACGAAGCAGTCGACTTTATGGTTTTCGTGTTTTCCGATGTCGATGCCAGTCGTTTTTTTTTGGCACATTTACGGCCGTCATTGTCGTTTGCGTACGTGTTTTTGTGGTATTTGCTATTTTTTCCCCTAAGTTAAACGCGGCAGGGTTTTTTTTCTTCCCGCGGCCGCATTTTCACTTTCAGTTTCGATTTTCATCCCCGTTCGTGATTGGTTGTGTTTCAGATGGTAGGAGTGTCTGTGCGCAACCATATAAATACGCCCCAAACCGTCCGCACCTCGTGGGTTTAGTTAGTGGTGAGGAGGAGGAAGGTTGTGCTGTGGAGGTAGGTGAATTTGTGGTTTGGTGAGGAGTGTTGGTAGCGATTTCTGAGTGTGGTATTGTGTTTGTAAGTCGTCTTGTCATTCTTGTTGTCTTGTATTTTGTGGTTTTGTCTCATTTTTAGTCCAAGTTATTTTTCTTTATAGTCCCTTGTCAGTCTGTGTGTGTGTGTGTGTGTGTGTGTGTGTGTGTGTGTGTGTGTGTGTGTGGGTGTGAGTTGTGTAGTGGTAGTGGAGTGTGTTGTTTGTCATTTTTTTTCTGTGTTAACTGTTTAGACACACAATTATGTGTGACTCAGAGGTGGGTGAGGTGGAGGGTGTGAGTGAGGGGGAGTAGGTCGGTCAGGTGGAGGAGGTGAGTGTTAGTGAGGTGGAGGAGGTGGGTGAGGTTGCTGCAGCAGCCTCAAGTGATAGTGACAGTCAGAGTGCTCCGCAGCCACGCACCACTACTAAGACTGGGCGGAATGTAAAGTTTAGTTTTGCTAAAAATGTGGTATTGGTGGGTGAGCTGATGAAGTATCAGAGGCAGCTATTTAGCCCTGAGTCCGCCAAGGTGCCAACACGGAGGAAGACGGTGTTGTGGGCGAAAGTTGTTGCTGCTGTCAATAGTGAGGGGGTGGTCAAGCGGACGGAGGACACGTGCCGCAAACGGTACTATGACATAAAGCGACGTGTCAAGTCCAAAATGGCCAAGGAGGCCAAGTCAGCTCGGAAAACCGGTGGTGGGCAGCCCTATATTGCAAGATATCTGGAGTATGAGGAGCCCATGCGGAGTGTAATACCTCCTGAAGTTGTCTCTGCAACCCATGTCCGGGATTCAGATCGGCCCTGGAAGAATGGTGAGCATGTGTATTTGCATTTACATTCTATGTTTGTTTTTTTGTTTTGTTTTTTAAATGTGTGTCATGTGACGTTGCATATTACTCCCATCTTCAAGTGTGTGTCAGCCAATACATTGTTTTGGTTAATGTTTTATACAGAAGCCAATGTAACATCTTACTTTATTGTATGTCATGTGTTTTTCTGAAAGATATTTTGCATGTGTAGTTTGGACTTGGTGTGTCTCTGAATTGTCCTGCAATAATGTTTTCCTTTTGGGCGTTTAAAAAAAAAAATTGTGACTATGTTTTATATTTAAGTGATCCATGTGCAATGTTTAAAAAACAGTGGTTGTCATGTTAGAGGCTGGAGTAGTGGAAAGTGGTTTGGAAACCACTTACATGTGTAATGTCATTATTAGATTATGTAAAATTTTTAATCAAAGTAACACTATTTATTTGATATTTTTTGGCTTGTATTTGTACCGTGACACCACACTGCAGTGTAATGTTAATAAAATTGCTACATTTTGTTTTGGCTCATATAGTGGTAATGTGTGTTTGGAGTGCCACATCACAGAGCAATTTATATATTGCATCTGTAATATTTATCCTTTCAATACAAAATGAAGATGTGTGTTTTGTTTTGTTTTACTTGTGGCCTATGTCAGTGTCCTGTACATGTTTTCCTGTGTTGATTTTGCCATAGTGCATATGTCTATTGGACAATGTTTATTGTTTTATGTTTTTTTTTTCCGGTCCTTATGTTTTTTTTAAAAACAAACCAAGCATTTCTAAAAGAATAAATGTTTATAAGCATAATGGGTGGATGTATACACAATAGCCTGAAAATTTTTTATTTTTTATTTTATACAGTGTTAGAAAAAAGCAGTACTACTCGTCGGCCAGTAACTCCTATCACATCTGATGATGATGACGCTGCGGAAGCAGGTAAAGTGTCCATTGTAGTATAGGGTATGCTTGTAAAGGAATGGCCATAACAAAATTGCAAGGTTTAGGTTAAAAGGTCCATCAAAAGAAGTATGGAGCAGCAGAAGTGGCACTTCTGTAAGACATCACCACAAAAAACCTGTGGCCAAAAAGAAAACAAGGTCGTATGTCCCGGCCCAACCACAGCAGGCTACCCCACCACTAAGATTATCGTCCGTATGTTCTGTCCCCCCACTCCAAATTTTGGACACACCTCCAAGACGTCATCCACACTCCCCTCATCTTGATTGTAAGTATCAAACTGAAATAAATGAGAACAATTTCATAACGTAATCAAAATATTTCATAACCGCATTAAGTCAAAACACATTAAAAACTTAAATACGTACCGCAGTAAGTAAAAGCTGAAATGGAATCCAAGCTAAATGGCCTTGTCCACATCCAGTAAAGATATGTATGTCCACTTGAGCCATACAGTATGACATTGTGTGTAAGATGCTGCAACAAAAAAGCATGTTTTTTTATTGCAAAAGTAAGGTTGTTTTTCCAAATTTCACGTGTGTTTGAGGTAACATTGCAAAATACATATAAAAACATTACTATGTTTGTTTGATCAAAGCTATAAGGTAACACATTATGTATTCCAATGTGTTTTTATGGTGGAGTATGTGTGAGCTACAATAAAACTAATGTGTTTGCTTTCACAATTAAGTAACCAGACACATTTGCCACAAACAGGCATATGTATGTATTTAAGCTATGAGTGATGATGTTGCTAGGCAGAATAGTTGAAAGCAACAGTGAATGACATGTGTTCCATGTGTAGTGATTTGTTTACATTTCTCAAACATATGGATAGCTAACGGAGATTTGTTTAACATTTCAGCTTCTAGTCCTGGGAACAGCATCCCTCCGCAACAACAGCAACACAGTGACATGGAGGAGACAAACATCTTAGAAATGCAGCCATTAAGGCAAGGAATGAGCCCCCCAGCACCTGTGAGTACACCACCACAGCAAAGCACACCACCACCACAACACAGCCCAACAACACCAGGAACACAAGGCCCTGATCAGGTGTTTTGGTCCATTTGGGCTAGACAGCAGGCCACTAATGAAGATTGCCTGCGTAGGCAGACACAAATGTTTGCAAGCCTACCATCTCACCTCAGAAGAATATCAAGAAATCTGAGTAGACAAAATGAACAAACAACCAGAATAGGCAATACCATGGAACTCATGCGTACAGACATTACACAGGTCATGGGCAACTTACAGCGCATAATGGAAGAACAGCACAGACTAATTAAAAAAGAACAGCACAGACTAATGGAAGAACAGCACAGACAACAGCAAAGTTATATAAACATTTTTCAAAACAATCAAAAGATTAATGAAAGTTTATTCCGAATAGTAGACAATCAAAATGCTGCTACACATGATCTCAATGCCACCCTCACTAACCTGAATGAAACACTCAGATGCATGCACCAACAGCAAACAAGCAGCAGTTCTGGTACGACTACTCCAAATATCACGCCAGTCTCATCACCACCAAGACGCTCCACCAGAGCACGACAACATGACAGTGCTAAAGGCAAAGGGCAGGACAAGCTGCCACCAAAAAAAACGTGAAAAAAATACAAGTTAGACATTTGTGATAAGTAACTCAAAATAGTTAGTAAGTGTATGTTTGGCAAAAAATATATAACACTTAGCTCCTTGACAATGTTTACAACATCATTAATTATAAGTGGTACAAACAACAACATAAAATTTGTACGCACATTTATTCTTTACCATTTTTTTGGTATTGGAGGAGGGAAATGTTGATGGAGCCGCACATACATGTTAGCAGGAAGTATACTGACCACTTGATTTTTTTCTAATCATTACTCTTTCTAGATTCCAATCATTCTCTTTTCCTGCAGACACAATAATTGGCAGCCAGGCAGAATGTCTTTAGCAGGAAGTAAACTGACCACTTGATTTTTTTCTAATCATTACTCTTTCTAGATTCCAATAATTCTCTTTTCCTGCAGACACAATAATTGGCAGCCAGGCAGAATGTCTTTAGCAGGAAGTAAACTGACCGCTTGATTTTTTTCTAATCATTACTCTTTCTAGATTCCAATCATTCTCTTTTCCTGCAGACAATCCAAATTACAATGTTATTGATACATATTTTACCTTTCTTCTCTATACAACATTACAAGAAGAACACAATTGAGATGCGTAAAAAGCTTTTAATATGTTGGCTTTGAATTTTTTTTAAAACATTGACAAAATGAATGTCAGTATTGTTGGGACATGTTTGTGTGTGTTAAAAATTAGTAAGAATGTTATTACACATGATGCTGAAACAAACAAATATGTACTTTTTAAACAAAAATCAAAGAATGTGTATAATAATGTATATATGTGGCAAACTGTGTATTTACTTACACATCATCAAGTTTACTGCATCAAACATTAGGAAATAAATTATTCCTGATTACAGTAAGTTTGTGTGTCTTAAATATGATGGTGCATCACACATAGGGACACATGTATTCCTCAAGGCTAACATATTATATGTTGAGGAGTGTTTTTTGGGAACACATTCTCAAACTCGGCCCTCAGGAACCCACACAGTGCATGTTTTGCAGGTGTCCTCACAGAATCACAAGTGACATAATTAGCTCCACCTGTGAACCTTTTAACATATGTCTGTGAGTAATTCATACACCTGTGCTTCTACTGGGTTACGTGAAAAACATGCACTGTGTGTGGTCCTGAGGGCCGAGTTTCTGAACCTGTGCATTAGGACGTTACACACAATGATAAAGTGAAATACTAAATGGATTATGTGGGCTTGTAAGAAATTAGCACTGCAAGTTTACGATCACTTATCCAGACTTAATGCATGCCACTCATAATCTGTTGTTTTGAGTTTAAAAATACACACAATACACATGCGACATTTGTTTTTCATAAAGCAAGGGTATGTTTGTATGTGTCAAGGAGACAGACACATTCTGAGTAATAGTTTTGGCAATAAAAATGGCAAAACATCTATTTACGATTACACAACAAATGAAATAAGCAAACCAAACTTACCTTAGAAATAGCGAGTGATGAGCTCTTGCCTAACCTGCCTCCCTACATCTGTACTCCAAGTATCACCAGATGTCTCTAATTCCTCTACTTGCTGGCTGCTTTCTTCCTCCTCCTCCTCCTCCTCCTCAACATGTGGCAGATGTTGTTGCAAACACATGTTATGAAGAAAGCAGCAGCAGAACACAATTTGAGTCACCTTGGAGGGACTATATAACAAAAGGCCACCAGACTTATCCAGACACCGAAACCTAGATTTCAGCACACCAAAACATCTTTCTATCACATTCTGCGTGGACTTATGTGCATGATTGTAATTGTGTTCAGCAGGGGTATCAGGTCGGGACAATGGAGTTAGAAGCCAAGAGAAACAGCCATATCATCCATCACCTAAAAGACAGATATAGTAACGTGATTCATGTTAAGATACAGCAACACATAAGTAACACACTGTGGGGCAGATGTATTAACCTGTAGAAGGCATAAGGAAGTGAAAAACCAGTGATATGTGCAAGGTAATAAAGGCAGCAGACAATCTGTTCCTAAATGTTCATTTACATATTGGAGCTGATTGGCTGGTGGCTTTATCACCTTGCACAGATCACTGGTTTCTCACTTCCTTATGCCTTCTACAGGTTAATACATCTGCATCTGTATTTGGACAAAGTATACGCAGGCCTACACATATCAAATTACATACCCAGCAGCCATCCATCTGGCATTTGTCCGTCCTCAAACTTATCAAAGAGGGATGACTGACTGAGGATGAAGGAGTCATGGCAGCCCCCAGGGTAACCAGCAACAACACTCATTATTTTGAGATTTGCATCACAAACCACCTGCACATTTGTGGAGTGTTCGAAATGGCGATTAGTATATATGTGCTGCCTGCCCCTAGGTGGTCTCAGCTGAATGTGTGTGCAATCTATGGCTCCAAGCACATTGGGCATGCCAGCCAGCTCATAGAAATCTACCCTGACGGCATGCCACTGAGACTCCTGGGTAGGGAAGCAGATTGAGGCCTCGATGTGGGGCTGCAAAACAGCCAGCACCTGTGTGTATATTTTAAAGAACAATAAACATGAGATTTTAGGACAGAACTGGCCACCGAGAAATTAAAACAAACAAAAAACAGAAGAGGTAGTTAGGTATACATCACCTGTGTTAAGATTCTGGAAAATGAGGGCTGTGAGATTCCTATGACATCCCCAGACACAGCCTGAAAGCTGCCAGTAGCCATAAAGTGCAACACAGCCAGGAGTTTGTGCAGGCCTGAGACAGAGCGAGAGCGTGCTGTCTCAGGGTCTAGGCCCAGTTTGACAAGGTCATACAGACGGAAAATGTTGTTACGATTTAGACGGAACGTCTGTATGACCTTATCATCGGACAATGCGTTCAAGTTTAACCCCCTTCTAAAAAAACGAGGCCTGCGCAGCCTCCGCGGAACCTGTACAACCTGCTGACCATGTTCAGTTTCTTGGCCCTTGGTACTTACAGGCTGATGTCTGAGTCTGAGGAATCCCACAGCACACAAAAGATCACTGGCCCACAGTCCTGCTGCCATTTCTGAGTGTAGGTGTATTGAAATGGGCCTAACATCCTTTTATAGGCATCCTAATTCAGGTGTGATTGATTTTTGAGTTGCAACACATGTAAACACGATTGAAAAAAGCAGGTCTATTTTTTTGCCGCTTTTTTTACCAATTCGCAAAAAATACGACCGCAATTGAGCACTCAGAAACTAACACCCAAATACGAATGAATAGTGAATTCCCGTATTCTATGAAATAACAGCAGCGTTTGACCGATGGTCTATTCATTCGTATTTCTGAACGTTGTCATTCAAACCATTACGAATAGTCCAAACACTGGCGAGATTGGTGCTTAGTGAATTCCCGGATTGGGATTTAGAAAAAAAAACACAAATCGGACAAACTCGGATTTTTAGTAAATACTGGCCATGCTGTCCCAGCACTGGGGCATATCTCCACACTAGCAGCGGGGCGAGCGCTAGTAAGCTGCACTCGCCACAGGTTCTATTCTCCATCTATTGGTGTCATGGAAACCCACAGAGGGAGAATAGGCTGTGTAGCCGGTATTCCGGCGGTGGCATTTCACCGCTAGTCCGGATCCTGGCGTCGGCATTATGACCGACGGGATCCTAACTAACAGGTTTTTAACTGCTTCCCCCTCTCCTACACCCAGACTCCCAATTTTTTTTATATTTCTTCTTTTTGATGGGTTTTATTTTATTCCATATTAGTAGAATAATAAATTGTTATTTATTTGAATAATGTTCTTAAAGATTTTAATTACATTTCTCATACGTCCTAGAGGATGCTGGGGACTCCAAAAGGACCATGGGGTATAGACGGGAGCCGCAGGAGATATGGGCACACTATAAGACTTTGAATGGGTGTGAACTGGCTCCTCTCTCTATGCCCCTCCTCCAGACCTCAGTTAGACTTTGTGCCCAGGAGTGACTGGACACACACTAGGGGAGCTCTACTGAGTTTCTCTGAAAGACTTTATGTTAGGTTTTTTATTTTCAGGGAGACCTGCTGGCTACAGGCTCCCTGCATCGAGGGACTGAGGGGAGAGAAGTCAGACCTACTTCTTCTTAGTTCAAGGGCTCTGCTTCTTAGGCTACTGGACACCATTAGCTCCAGAGGGTTCGATCACTTGGTTCGCCTAGCTGCTTGTTCCCAGATCCGCGCCGTCACCCCCCTCACAGAAGCCAGAAGAAAGAAGCCGGGTGAGTATGTGAAGAACAGAAGACTTCAGTGACGGCAGAAGACTTCGGTAACGGAGGTAAGTGCAGCGGTAGCGCTGCGCTCCATGCTCCCACACACAACGGCACTCACTGGGCAGCAGGTTACTGATCTTCTGAAAAAGGACTGGCATTAAGAGCATATTCGGTGCCTGGGCACTGTGTCCCATACCCCCACCAGTATAAAGCAGTGCGCTGCGCGCCATTGCTCCCGCGCCAACGGCTTACAGGGGTGCAGGGCGCAGGGGGGGCGTCCTGGGCAGCAGTATATCTTTTATTAAGGTGGCTACCCTATATACAGTGTGCGGACACTGTATAGGGTCCCCCGCAGGCATAAAAGAATGCTATTACTAGCGGGCTGAAGTGCGCCCAGAGGGGGCGGGGCTTAGCCCTCACAACACTTTCAGCGCCATTTTTTCTCCATGTCCCCGCTATAGCAAAGAAAGCAAACGTGGGGGGGCACAGTGTTTAGTGCTATATAGACCATATAACACTATGTTGGATAAATGGGCTTCAAATACTGTGTGTTGTGCAGATATACCTGTGTGTTCCCTGGTCAGTTTTACCCACTGTAGCTTTTTAGTCGACATATGTCGACAGGCATGAGTGCTCTGTCACAAACAATTAGGGGGATCGCTGTCGGCATCGCCGACGCCTGTTGGTTCTTGATGCAGTAGATGCTGTGTCAGCAGGTCGGTAGTTGTTTGCTTGTCAAGAGTAAACACTGTATGGGAGACACAGTGGTATGGGGGTGATCCTGTCGGCACCAACTGTTATTACTGAGTGTAACTTAACATGCTGTAACTGCCTTATGCCCGTATATATATTTATAGGTATATGTGTGGTACGGTTCCTCGGGCCTGTAGCTCGAGCACAGATATGGTAGTAGGTGTGGGGGAGGGTTATAAAGTTTATATGCTTCCCTCGGACCTCTCGGGGTCGCCAGATGGTTATTTTACCTGGTTACTACTCCCTGTTTGTCGACGACGACTAGGTTTTCTGTCGACCATAAGGTTCCTGTTTGATCCACAACTGGGGCTTTCAATACATGGACATACACATTCAGAACACATTATTGTCACTAGGGACCCTATGGTTCAGGACAATCCGCTTATATGTATGTTATATATATATATATATATATATATATATATATATATTTATATATATGGGATTTGTGTGTTTTGGTGTATTGCATTATGCTTTATAATGAATGCTGAAGTAAGAGTATTTTTTCTCATGTGCTGGTAGCTCTGTTGATAAAGCTCTAGGTCGGCCGTGACGAGCAGATCCTCACAAGGAGTCCGAATGATTATTCTTTTCCCGCTGCGGAGAGAATACTGTGAAAGTCAACTCCTGGTCGACACGGGGCCCTGTCACAATGGATCGTACATAGGAAGCTAAGTGATATTTTATTTCTATGCTTTGGAGTTATTTGCAGTACATGCAAATGGGGGGTTGGTTTATATACGGAAAAGCATCCAATAGTGTTACCCTAAAGAGAGTGGGGAGGTTTCTTATGTTGTCTTCCCTATAACTTGGCAAGAAATGCTGCAGCTGACTCCAAGGGATACTCGAGTGTTTCCCTGGGACGGTGTACCGCTGTTTGGGGATGCCTCAGTTCAGTCTATCTCGGCGATACTGCTGGTAGATATAACTTCGTGAGTTAGTCTCTTTCACAACGGTTGGTGACGCATTCTTTTGTG
This sequence comes from Pseudophryne corroboree, assembly GCF_028390025.1. Taxonomy (NCBI): domain Eukaryota; kingdom Metazoa; phylum Chordata; class Amphibia; order Anura; family Myobatrachidae; genus Pseudophryne; species Pseudophryne corroboree. The sequence continues at coordinate 509,601,679 of NC_086448.1, read as the reverse complement.
GGATGCAGTCGTATTAACTGTTTTGATACCGTTCTTTTTTCCTTTTCTGTGCAGACAGTGGAAGGTGAACAGGTAAGAGTTCAGCAGCCTTGTTAGGTTCACAGAAGCGGATGTCGTTTTCTGTTTCTTTCTACCACATCCACCACATGTTGCTGAGTCTATCTGGCTGGAGCCCCCTTTCCGGTGGGAATCTCGTCTACTACTTTTCAGTCAGTCCGGGAATAGACTAGGACCTGTGAGTTAATTATAGAATCCAAAGGGGGGCATTCTGGCGTTACAGATGTTTCCCCTCACTGATTTTTCTAATAGATCTTGCCGTTTCCCCTCGGGATGGGGCGGTAGTACGAGATTGTCACGTCTAGCGAAGTGTAATTGCAAAATGTACTAACGCTAACCCTTGCCAGTTGTACCCTGTTTTAAATTTTCCCCAGGACTGCGAACAAGAAGATGAGCCCAGCACGATATCGGCACTCTCTCTAGCAGCCACCATACAAGACACTCAGGTGGGTACGGCCCAACCAACAAGAGCAGTAGTCAGGCCCCCTAGTGGAGGGATAAGTGAGGTCGTGTCCACAGGTAAGTACGGTACCATACATTATGCAGAGACAATAACACCTCACATTGTAGAGTCAAATCAAAATGATGTAATTGAATTAAATCCTGTCAGGGTGATCGCAGTCCCCAATGGGAAGACTGACGCTCAGGGAGTAACTCCCGTCAGGAACATTGCCATGCATTGTCCCTGGTCCCGGACAGAATTAAGGTCAATTATGTCAGAATTTCCCGATACCAGAAAAGATCTAGTCGCATGCCAGAGGTTCATTAAAGAGTTAGGTAATGCCACCAAACCCACAAACAAAGATTGGCGAACAGTGCTATGGGTATGTTTACCCTCAAATATTGACCCCGCAAAATTTATAACTGATTGCAACTTAGACGCAGAAGTACCTCTCACTGATGAGTACACTCAGGAGAATGTACGACAAATCAATCTGCAATTAGGAATATATTTCCCTACTGTTGTTAAATGGAATAAAATCTTTTCCATAAGACAAAAGGAAGGTGAAACGGCATCCGAATATTTCCATCGAGCACTGCAGGAAATGGCTAGATACACTGGGATCGAGGACATTAGAGACAATGTACATCACAGGGAGGTAGCTGTGTCAGTATTAATGGACGGGTTGAAGGAGGCACTCAGAACAAGGGTACAGACTTCTCTACCAAACTGGAGAGGTATCTCATGGCTGCATTGAGAGTGTCCGCTATCGAGCATGATAGGAACATCATTAAACACTGGGAGTCACAGGGGGAAAAACTGATGACGGTAAGTATACAGGCCCTTACGGCAAAACCCCATCAGCCGAAAACCCGGACCCCTGTGGTTTTGGACAGACCTAGAACATGTTACACTTGTAGGAAGGAAGGGCATTTTGCTAAAGACTGTAAGAGTAGTAGAGCGCATAGCCAAGATAGACCCCTAGACAGAAAATACGAACCACACTACTACTCACATAATTGGGATCAGGGACCCCATAGGAGAAGTTACGAGCCACATGCAGGGGAAATAAGGAGGTACCCACCAAGGAGAGATGGGCAGACCTCCGGAAATTCTCAGCCACTTTCCCCACATATCGTAGCTGCCAATGCATTGCGGGAGGGTCTCACCACACAATAGGGGTTGGGCCACACCTGTAGTCTGCAGCCAGTGAAGTTGATTGCTAGCCTTGGTAGTGAACCTGAGGTCACGGTTGATGTAGCTGGTGTACCATTACCTTTTCTTGTAGATACAGGGGCGGCCAGGTCAGTGCTAAATTCGACTGTAGGTATAAAAACCACGGGTAAAACAATTTCGGCAATGGGAGTAACAGGAACGGTGCAACACTACCCTTTGAGTAGACCGGCAGAGATTACGATAGGGCCCCTGCAGACCAAACACTCTTTTATGCTGGCTGCATCGGCTCTGACTAATCTGCTCGGCAGAGATTTATTGTGTAAAATGCGGTGTGTCATATATTGTACTCCTGAGGGTGTCTTCTTGGATATACCCGAGAATCACGTTCAAGAAGTGCAAGATATATTAGACACCCCTCAAAGGCTAATGTCGCACTCTGCTGTTATAGACAAGTGTCCATCAAAGGTAGAGGAAATGATCTCACAAATACCGGGTTCCCTTTGGACCAAAGATGGACAAGACACTGGATTGATGGCGAATGTAGCTCCAGTAGTAGTGCAAGTAAAATATGGAAGGATAGCTCCAAAAATTCCTCAGTATCCTCTGAAGCCAGAGGTAGAATTAGGAGTGTACCCCGTCATAGAGCGGTTGCTACAACAGGGCATCCTAGTCAGGACGTCCAGCACTGCCAATAGTCCCATCTTCCCTGTGAAAAAGAGTGGCGGGAGGGGTTACAGGCTAGTGCAGGATTTAAGGGGGATAAACAAGATAGTTGAGAGCCAATTCCCCGTAGTGCCCAATTCAGCTGTCATCCTCATGCAAATTCCCCCTACTGCGAAATTTTTCACTGTTATTGACCTCTGTTCTGCTTTCTTTTCTGTCCCTCTGCACCCTGACAGCAAATACCTCTTTGCATTTACATACAGGGGAGTACAGTACACCTGGACTCGACTTCCCCAAGGCTTCATTGACAGCCCGAGTATTTTCTCCCAGGCCTTGCATGACTGTTTACAATCCTTTCAACCTGAGAGTGGATCAGTGCTAATACAGTATGTCGATGACTTATTGTTGTGTTCTGATTCACTCGAATCGTCCTTGAAAGACACGAAACAGCTTCTGTTTCATCTTTCCCAAACGGGACACAAGGTTTCAAAGTATAAGTTGCAGTTGTGCCGGACCAGGGTAAAATATTTGGGACATTGCTTGACTCAAGGACTTAGACACCTCACCGCTGATAGAATACAGGCGATTCGCGACATGACTCTGCCACAAACGCAACAACAGATCCGCACTTTCCTTGGAATGTGTGGGTACTGCCGAAACTGGATTCCAGGGTTCTCTATACTGGCTTTACCTTTGCAAGAAATGGTCTCTTCAAACAAACCAGAACGGGTCTCACACACTGATGAGTCCGAACTGGCCTTTGAGAGACTCAAACAGTGCCTATCACAGGCACTTGCATTAGGTATGCAAGATTATGGGAAGCCCTTTGAATTATACGGTACAGAAAGTGCAGGGTGCGCAGCAGGAGTTTTAACCCAGAGACATGGTGATGCCAGCAGGCCGGTAGCTTACTACAGTGCACAGTTGGACACCGTAGCGCGGTCTCTCCCCACATGCTTGCGAAGTGTTGCAGCGATAGCTTTGCTAGTAAGTAAAAGCGAAGACGTAGTGTTAGGACACAACCTGACCATCCATACACCTCATGCTGTATCAGCCTTACTGAACTACGCCCAAACCAGACATGTCTCGTCCGTGCGGTTTACAAGGTGGGAATTATCACTGAAGGCCCCTGTAAACATCACCATTAAGAGATGCAGCGCACTAAATCCTGCAACTTGCCAAGTGTGCCTGGACAGGCACAAAGGGTGGAGGATGAGAATGATGGTGAAGGAGGATTTAGTGCAGACACTGATATGCATGATTGTATGGAATACCTGAATCAGACTTTCACTGCGAGACCTGACATTAGTGACAACCCACTGGTAGGCATAGATTTTAACTTTTACACTGACGGTAGTTGCCACAGACAGACGGACTCGGGAGACCTGTGTACTGGATACGCAGTTGTAGACGACAGAGGTATCATAGAAGCTGAACCCCTGGGCCCACTGCACTCAGCACAAGTTGCTGATTGGTCGCCCTAACCAGAGTGTGTGAATTGGCCAAGGGTAAGTCAGCTAATATATACACAGATTCTAGGTATGCCTTTGGAGTGGTGCATGATTTCGGGGCCCTATGGCGCCTCAGAAATTTCATGACGGCAGCTGGCACACCTGTAGCGCATGCGTCCCACATAAAAAGGCTTCTAACAGCGATACAGGAACCAGACAGAGTGGCTGTTATCAAGTGTAAAGCACATACTTACAACCAAGACCCAATTTCACTTGGTAACAGCCGTGCAGATGAAGCTGCTAAATCAGCAGCCAGCACCCCCATACAAACGAACATCACATCACTGATGACATTTAACACGATCAATACACAACAATTAATTGAAATGCAAGATTTGTGTTCTTCACAGGAAAGGGCAGTCTGGAGGTCAAAGGGATATGGCCAGGAATCCTCGGGACTGTGGACAGGTGGACAAGGTAAGCCAGTAGCCCCCAGAGCATATCTTCCAAGCTTAGCTGAGGCGGCACACGGTCTGATTCATCTGGGTAAAGAGGGTATGTGTAAGCTGGTGAGAGCCTACTGGTGTGCGCCAGGATTCTCTTCTCATGCAGGTAAGAGAGCAATGACATGTTTTACTTGCTTGAGGAAGAATATTGGAAAGTTAATACCAACAGAGCCATCCCATATCCCTCCGACAGACGGCCCTTTTCAGGTAATACAAATCGATTTCATACAGTTACCACCCTGTAGGAATTTAAAATTTGTGTTAGTTTGTATTGACGTATTTTCAAATTCCCTGCTGCCACAAATACCGCTACGTTCACTGCAAAGAAAATTGTGCAGGAATTTGTGTGTAGTGATAATGTCAATATTATCTTAAACCATAAAGCTATACCTTTAAACACACTTTTACCATGGAGCCGCTGCGGCCGTTAGACTTAATACACACGCTACGTACTTTGTACGCTATTTGCGTACAGAGTCCCGTACCGTGTACGGACTTAGCGTACAAACGCCGCGCTGGGGGTACAAAGTACACACAGCGCGCACACACTCTTGATATACTTTAAACCTTATTAGTAATGCAATGCAATGCAATGATATTATTACACTCTAAACCTTATGCAGCAAAGCACTGCAATGATGTTACACTCTAAACCTTATGCAGCGCTGACGGTACAAAGTACCCGCAGAGCGTACACACCTTATCAATACACTTTTAAAACCTTATACAGTTAGGTAATGTAATACGCTTTAAACCCTAGCAGGGAAAAGAGGACACAACACCGATTTGTAGTTAAACACTGGGCTCCGACACCTCAGCGTATATATATCTGGAAGGGGATAACAATACAATTTATACACTACAACACAACAGAGTACATGGCTACAGTCAATGTACATACGTGAGAATATTCGCTTGCGCAACCTGGTCCAGTCCTCCGCTAATCAGGTAGATAGCGTTAAGAGTCTTCTGACCGGCCAGGCAGCAACAGGCTTTTTATAACCTACTTCCAAAAGCAATACAATGGATACTGTAATCCCTTTGTCCATTGGACACAGAGATGCATCTTTACATTACAGGAGAGGTCATAGGTTGATTTGAAAAGGTGGGAGATGTCTTTCTCAACTGCTCTTGTGGATGGTCTCCTCTGGATTCCCGCTGCATACATAATATACAGTAAATACAGTTTATATCTATATTTTACTTCTGCACATAACTATACGCAGGAACATGCGATCTTCCTCTAACCAACACCGGAATGTTACTCTTAAAATACCCTACAGCTGGATACTAGACATCACCTTATAACCTTAGTCTGTCCCTTCCTATCATGCAAAGGCGAATCCCTTAGTCCTGGAATCATTTAAACTGTTGATACTTGCTGATGTGGTGCAGGGGGGCTATGTATACAATGTGCACTATTTGGATTAAATATGTAATGTTTTGATAACCCTCTATGCGCTCACAAACTCCGCCGTAAATACCCATACCACGCGCAGGACCGCGGGAGCGATCATACGCAAATTGTGGATATGTGCACACACGGCGGAACAAGTGCACACGCAGCGGGCATGTGTGTGTGGTTAGTACGTGGTGTGTGTACTACAATATTTTTCGACTTTGACAGTCCACCCTTTGGCAGTCAACAATAACTGCCACTATCTAAACACTAAACAGAAAAATATACAATACAATATCTACAGATGATTGGATGGTAGGAGGAGAGGTGTAGGTGGAAAATGTATGACCTAGTGGGATAGTAAAAGCATGTATGTATGAATCCATGTCTGAGGGGCGTGTATCATCGTGCCGTATATGTTCTAGATAAGCTTCGAGGTATTGCGAAGTATACATTAAATCCTTCTTATCCCGTATTAAGGGTCTGTAAGTGGGCCAACAAACACTACCGAGCTCTTTTCGGCTTCTTGTTCCAACAAATGGGGTGCACATTTAGTTGATGATACATGGAGGGGGAACATATGTGAGTGCTAATATATGTGGATATCACCTGTCGACTATGTGTGTCACTAACTGAAGGTTGTAGAGATGAAGATAAGACACATATCTATAATACATTCACATAACATTTTCGTAATCATTCTTGGGTGTAGTCGATGTCTTTTCCGGATCGGTGTATCTGGGCAAAGGGGGAGACAAAGGAAAAACGCGTGAAAGAAACAGGCCATGGAATTCATTTGCAATCCATATCATAACATTGTCTCTATGGATGGGTCGTAAATCAAATCTGCTGCTGTAACAATGCCCCCGCTCCTTAAACTGATCAATTGTGTGCCGTGCTTGCGCCGCATCAGAATTCGAACACACCTAAATATCAAACCAAAAATTATGACGACTCCCAGGATACAAAGGAGAAACTTTCCTACACTCATAATAACATTTTGAGCCCATTCTCCTAATCCTGAGAACCAATTTCGTGGGTTCAACCATGAGACCCAGCCGGTCAGTTCATTACTCACAGCAGTCAGGGTAAGGTTGTGTCTCCTTTGGAACTCCCACTTCAACTGCAAGATATCGTCCATCTTTTGATTGATGATCTTGGTTGGGTCATCAGTGCTGTTTGTAATATACGTGCAGCACTTCACACCATATTGAGTTGCCAAAGTGACACAGTACCCACCCGTCACAGCTGTGATATAATTAAGGACCATCCTGTGCTGGATCAGTTCCGTTTTTTAAGCTTGCAACTCCCTACCCGTATACCTGAAGGTGTCGTCATAAATCTCAGTGATATTATCTATCAAGTTCGCTAGCGCATGGATATACCTATAATTTATAATTCCTCTGGCAGTACGGGTGATGTCTAATGCGAGAAGGAATTGAATCCCGGTGGATTCGTGGATCAAATTAGAGGCTACGTGCTCTGTCCTATCTATGAGGTGTCTCTTAACGATGTGTTCATAGTGAGTATGAGTATAAGGAGCCTGAGCACTGCGGTGAACGTCTTTCATCTTATCATGGGTTAAGGTCATGACCTCTGGCAACACTCTTCCAACATAACACAATCCCTCTGAGTTTGGGGCAAGCCACTTATACGCCTTCCTCCCACATATGAAATAGGCATCATCAGGGAGAACATATGGGACAGAATATGACATTACCATATTACAAACTTTCCAAGTGAAAAACTCAATCCCTAGTTCTCTCATCTGTTCAGTACAAGTATCGGGCTGTATGATATGAGCACAGTACCCTGGTGATACTTCTCCAACCCACATGGTCTTGCTTCCTCGAGTATACCTATACCGAAAATACCTTCCACTGTTGGCTATTTGGCGTACAAGTTCAGAGTCTATGGGTATCTTATCAGCTCTGTGCGAGAAGGCCATGGTTTGATTATTCCATGTCACCTCCCAATTTCCTGGTTTTCGGAGATTGGAAATGTTGAAACATAACAAGGATCTATCTACATGGTACTGGTGGAGCTTTAAACTAGGGGGCCTAGAAATATTAAATTTCTTGTCCACCGGTCTCCCACCCCGTAATTCGAGTACCTCATCTATTGCTAAAGGGTACGGTACTAATCCTGACTTGCTCTGACCTTGAGGTACTTGTGAGCACACCCAGCATTCTGTTTGGTTTAAAACCTTACCCACTAGTGAGTGGTAATCACTCAATGGATGACGGTCTATGTTGATATTAAGGCTGGACTGACGTCTCTGGATGCACCCATCCTCAACTATGTTCTCACAATTCTTACTAATGCAATTTTCCTCAGCCAATAACCCTTCTCAGTGCCTCCGAGCTCCCTGACTACCAGATCGTTTTCTGATACTTACCTTTGCTCGAGTGATGTGTTGCTCTTGGAATTCTACAAATCCGTCCTTGCCATCAGAACCCATTCCAGATCCTTTCTCGACCTCTCTGGGACCCTCACCGAAACAGACTGTTCTCGTCAACAACAGGATTAACAGGAAAACCCGGAACGCAGTCTCTTGGGGTAAGTCCATCTTGTTAAGGGCAGAGAAAGGAAACAAGAAGGGGGAGGAAAAGGGAAGGAGAGAAGGAGGGTAGTGGGAGATGGAGAAAATAATAAAATAAAGAAAAACTGGTGCGACAACCGCCTCTTGGTCTTGTTGTTCTCTGCGCTCAGGTGCCGTCTCAACAGTACTGCCTCTCAACCTTCCCGGAACAGACACTCCAGTGATACGATGTTCTCTCCGGGTCAGCGACCTTTCTGTAGGGAACATAAATCTTGCATTTCAATGTGTTTAACTGTTGTGTATTATCAGTTGTGTGAAGTAAACCATCTGTGGAAAGTGAAAAGAGGGGGGAAATACTAAAAAGAAAATTTGTCAGATTTGCGTTCACCATCAGGCTGTCACACCATCATGTATATCGGTATCTATGCACAGTCTATCTTTACCAGTATTCCCATTCTCCACCCTTTGTGCATGACCAGGCACACTGATACTGGTGTCCCTATGCTGGTGAGATATACTGGATTTAGGCAGAGCTCTGAAAGACCGAGTAGGCATGTGGCGTTTGAACTATAATCCTGTCAGTGAACGTAAGAAATAAAGAGGAAACTTTGAAGACCAATTACAGAGTTTAGTAACAGGTAAGTTTGTAAAGGCAAAGAAGATTTTACAAAGTTTGACATCTGGATTGGGCACTACGTGGAATGGTTCCCTAATCGGTCTGTTCCCCTTAAAAAAATTTTTTTTATGTGTGTTATATCTCTACTGGGACTATCCCAGCCATCAATCCAGTGTCTTGTCCATTCTAAGTTCATAGGGAACCCGGTATCCTTGAGATAATTTCCTCTACCTGTGATGGACATGCATCTAAAACAGTGGAATGCAATATTAGTCTTCGTGTGTATTTAACATATGTTTGTGCTTTCTGGGTGGGAGCACTCTATATGTATACCATCTCTAACAAAACTCCTGTTAAATTACTTAGAGGTCACTTCTGCTAGAGAGAGAGAAGCAGAAGTTTTAGAGGCCTCCTCCTAATCTCCGTAAATTCTGTCAAAAAGGGTAAAGTAGCATTTATTCTGTTCTTCCCATTTAACCGAATCTGTGTTTTTCTATATTGTATCGTGATTCCTTACTATATGTCCCTTGATCCCGTCTATGTGTTTAATAACGTGGCTTGTTTTCTCTGTCTAGGGGTCTATATTGGCTATGTGCTCTACTACTCTTACAATCACTAGCAGCATGTCCTTTATTTTTACAAATGTAACATATTCTCGGTCTTTTGTTACTACTAGGGTTTTGGGGCTTGGGCTGATGAGACTTTGGTGTAAGAGCTTGTATACTTTCGATCCCCAGCCTCTCCTATTGTTGTTTTCTACGCCTAACAATATTTTTGTGGTGTACAATTGCGCACTCTCTAAGGCAAGCTACTGTGACCCCTCTCCAATTAGGCAAAGATGTTTGTACTCTGTCCCTTACTGTCTAATCGAGTCCGTCCATTAGCACAGACACAGCTACCTTCCTGTATTTCGTATCGTTCCCTGTATCTGATACCCCCATGTATCTATCCATTTCCTGCAGTGCTCGGTGGAAATATTCAGATGTCATTTCATTTTCCCTCTGTTTCATGGAGAAAATTCTTCTCCACTCAGTGGGGAAACACAACTCTAGTTGCCTATTAATTCGCTCTTTATTTTCCTGATTGTTTCTGTCAGTCATAGGACTATCCGACTCTAGCCTACAATCAGTGGTAAATTTTTGGGTGTCAATATTAGGGGGTAGGCATGCTTTCAAAAATGTCCGCCAATGTTGGTTTGTCGGTTCATACACATTACCCAGATCTCTGATAAATTTCTGACATCTGGCTAAATGCTTCCGAGGGTCGGGGAATTCTGTAATGATTGATCGCAGCTCATCTCTGGGCCACGGGCAATACATTGCATTATTCCTGGTGAGGACTACTTCCTGACTATCGGTTCCCCCATTGGGAGTTACTATTTCCAAGACAGGGTGTAATCCTACCATTCCGTTCCTAATCTGTTTACTGTGTGGTGTTGTTGTTTTTGTGCAATGAACTGTCTCATACTTACCGGTAGCTGTGACCTCACCAGTTCTTTCATTGGGGAATACTGTTACTGCTCTACCTGGTTGGACAGGTCCCACCTGAGTTTCCTGCAACATGACTGCTTGGAGGAGAGCTGCGATTTGGCTGAATCCTTCATCTCCCTGTGACCTAAAACCTTGGAGAGACTTCAAAACTGGATACATTTTGCAAAAGTTAGGGTTAATACATTGCTCTTTCATATTACTATCATTTACGGATGTATCATTGACTGTAGCCTTCTGTTCCCCTTCGACCTGTGTCGACAATGGTGTGTTTGTGTTCTCATTCCCGCTAGGTTTGGAACCTGCTGCGTATGTTAATTTCCCTTGCATATCCCCTTCTTGCTGCCATAAGTTTAAACAATCTGTATGTCTAATCCTTTGTTTTCTGGATTTTATTAGACATATCCTACTCCTTAAATTCTGCAATACCTCTGGTTCAAAACTGCCTACCTTAGGGAATGGTTCCCTATCTTCCACAGTCATACGTTCCCATTCATTGCAAAAAACTTCTGTGTGTGGTCCATGCTTCTCACACATTATGTACCTCGCCGACCTCCTGGGCCGTGGAATGTCAACCTGAACCCTGGTTGACCGTCCCTTACTTGAGCAACTGGCCCCCATATTTTGCAGGTATAGTCCTTTTGGCTAATCCCACAAAAATAACCAAAATACTCACTATAAGGCAACGGTGAAAGTCCTCCGAGTGCTTTCACCCACTCACCGCCCACGTTGGCCAATACTACCATACACTGTCATTAGCGAAGGTATGTACCCAACCTAGGGCCCTGTGTAACCTCTATTCACTGGAAGTTTCTGGGAGTGACTTACCCTTTCCAGTAAATATTGGTCGTTGGAGAGTTCCTGAGTGAGACCAGCGAAAACTCCCTAAACCTTTATTATACACAAATCACGCTTGCGTATGCTATATTCAGCGCTAATGATCCCGCGATTTTACACAAAGCTCATAAAAAGAGTATCACGTTGCGCTAACTATTGCATGCACTCACGCGCGGTCCAATCGCACAGCGTATAGGTACTTGTTACTTATCCGCCGTACGACCAATGGAATCGATTTTTCAGGCTGCGAAACCTCAGCCGGAGCATATCAAAAACTGGCCTATATGGGTCAACCTCGCTAACCCCCTGGGCTGCGGTACTCTAAACCTTGCTGACCTCTTGGGCCGCGGTACTCTGCTACCTTGCTCCTTTGTACTTCAATCTCTAGAAACGTGAGCCAGCTATTCTCACGCCACCAGGTCTCCACTCACCTGGTGTACCACTTCTACGGGATCCCGAATTCCCTGGGTCCACAAAACCTTTATTATGTTTACACACTCACGTTCGTTCACTCAAATACACTTTGGTTTTTCTGTACAGAAAATTAACTTTCATTCAGATAAACAGCCTTAGTACCAGAGGAAATACAGTAAAACAGGTTTTATTTAAACTAAATTTTGGAAACCGAGCAATTTGTGCTATTGTAGCGTGGCTACTGTTCCGCCCCTAAACTAAACAATGCTATTGTGTAATTTGTACTTAGCGGTCGTACCCTTCCGCACATTGCGTAAACACGCGACCGTGCGTATGTCTTTACGTTGCGTACGCAGTCCCGTACTTTGTCCGAGACACGTGTACAAAAACCGTACGTCCGCAATAGTACAAATCCCACACTTCTATAAATGTAAGCGATATTACCTATAATCGTTTACTTAACACAACACAGTTTCTTCCTGTATAAACCTGTTTAACTAGGCCAGACTGTATTTGTGTTTTACGTTTACTTCCTTAATATTTAGTCTATGTTTTAACTAAATAGCAACAAATTTCTCCGTACAGGTCTAAATGATTCTAGTAATCAGTATTTATGGCAACAATATGAGCAGGTATACAAATACAAAGTACAGGTGTATGCTTGTGTTGTGTGCGCATTTGGCGCCAAACAGAAATGCACAGATTTTTTAAAATAGCTTTGCGTATTTACTTTACGGGTCCCACCAGCATCCCTACAAACCATGCAGAGCAGACACCATCTAATCAGCAATAAGATAGGGTTTCCAGTGTATCCACCAACCAGGAAAAGGCTTACGTGGGATACCTGTCCGCCCTTTGCTGATAGATAAAGTCTGCTTTAACCTGCTAGGCTGCGGGTATGAGGAAAAACAGGACGATGCCCCCAATTGATAATGTCGATATTATCTTAAACCATAAAGCTATACCTTTAAACACACTTTTACCATGGAGCCGCTGCGGCCGTTAGACTTAATACACACGCTACGTACTTTGTACGCTATTTGCGTACAGAGTCCCGTACCGTGTACGGACTTAGCGTACAAACGCCGCGCTGGGGGTACAAAGTACACACAGCGCGCACACACTCTTGATATACTTTAAACCTTATTAGTGATGCAATGCAATGATATTATTACCCTCTAAACCTTATGCAGCAAAGCACTGCAATGATGTTACACTCTAAACCTTATGCAGCACTGACGGTACAAAGTACCCGCAGAGCGTACACACCTTATCAATACACTTTTAAAACCTTATACAGTTAGGTAATGTAATACGCTTTAAACCCTAGCAGGGAAAAGAGGACACAACACCGATTTGTAGTTAAACACTGGGCTCCGACACCTCAGCGTATATATATCTGGAAGGGGATAACAATACAATTTATACACTACAACACAACAGAGTAAATGGCTACAGTCAATGTACATACGTGAGAATATTCGCTTGCGCAACCTGGTCCAGTCCTCCGCTAATCAGGTAGATAGCGTTAAGAGTCTTCTGACCGGCCAGGCAGCAACAGGCTTTTTATAACCTACTTCCAAAAGCAATACAATGGATACTGTCATCCCTTTGTCCATTGGACACAGAGATGCATCTTTACATTTCAGGAGAGGTCATAGGTTGATTTGAAAATGTGGGCGATGTCTTTCTCAACTGCTCTTGTGGGTGGTCTCCTCTGGATTCCCGCCGCATACATAATATACAGTGAATACAGTTTATATCTATATTCTACTTCTGCACATAACTATACGCAGGAACATCAATCTTCCTCTAACCAACACCGGAATGTTACTCTTAAAATACCCTACAGCTGGATACCAGACACCAGCTTATAACCTTAGTCTGTCCCTTCCTATCATGCAAAGGCGAATCCCTTAGTCCTGGAATCATTTAAACTGTTGATACTTGCTGATGTGGTGCAGGGGGGCTATGTGTACAATGTGCACTATTTGGATTAAATATGTAATGTTTTGATAACCCTCTATGCGCTCACAAACTCCGCCGTAAATACCCATACCACGCGCAGGACCGCGGGAGCGATCATACGCAAATTGCAGATATGTGCACACACGGCGGAACAAGTGCACGTGCAGCGGGCATGTGTGTGTGGTTAGTACGTGGTGTGTGTACTACAATATTTTTCTAAATTGACAGTAGATATGGTATCCCTAGAATAATTGAAAGTGATAGGGGTACCCATTTTACAGGTGAAGTCTTTCAGGTCATGTGCAAACTGATGGGAATTAATAGCAAGCTGCATACTCCGTACCGTCCACAGGCGAGTGCAAAGGTGAAGAGAGTGAATAGCTGAGCAAATTAATGGTTGAAACTGGATTGTCATGGCCAGAAGCTTTGCCACTAGTGTTGTACAGCATCAGAACCACTCCCAGGTCTCCCCTTAACCTATCACCCTTTGAAATTCTTTTTGGTCGACAACCTCATGTAATGATAGACCCCCAGGATGATTTGAAATGTAATAATGAAGTGACTGTGAAATATTTGGTTGGGATGAGCCAGCAGCTGAGAAATCAACAGAGAAATTTAAAGCTGGTGATTCCTGACCTACCGAACAGTAATTGTCATGACATTGAACCTGGGGATTATGTGCTGATTCGAAATTTCTTACGCTCAGGTTGCCTCATAGACAGGTAGGAAGGACCATATCAAGTCTTGTTAACCAGCACAACAGCATTGAAAGTCGCCGAAAGAGAGACGTGGATCCACTCGTCCCACTGCAAGAAGGTCGCTGACCCGGAGAGAACTCGTGACAAAGAGCAGAGTGTAGAGAATCGCGTATCACTGGAGTGTCTGTTCCGGGAAGGTTGAGAGGCAGGACTGTTGAAGGGCATCTGAGCACAGAGAGTAACAAGAGCTAGAACGGTTGTCGTACTATTTTCTTTTTTCACCTCCCCCTACATTTTTTTCCTTTCTTTTCTCCTTCTTATTTTCCTCCTTTCCCCTAACGAAATGGATCGATCACAAGAGACTGCGTTTCGGGTTCTGTTGGTAATTCTGGTTTTGATAAGGACAGTTTGTTTTGGTGAGGGTCCCAGAGAGGTCGAGCAGGGATCTGGAATGGGTTCTGATGGCAAGTACGAATTTGTAGGATCTCAGGATCAGCACATCATTTTGGTAAAGGTTGGCATCAGTAAGCGCTCTGGTAGTCAAGGAGCTCGGAGGCACTGTGAGGGGTTATTGTCTGATGAATATTGTATTTGTAGGAATTGTGAGAATATAGTTGAGGATGGGTGCATCCAGAGATGTCAGTCCAACCTTAATATCGACATGGACTGGCATCCATTGAGTGATTACCACTCACTAGTGGGTAAGGTCTTAAACCAGACAGAATGCTGGGTGTGCTCACAGGTACCTCAAGGTCAGAGCAAGTCAAGATTAGTACCATACCCTTTAGCAATAGATGAGGTACTCAAATTACGGGGTGGGAGACCGGTGGACAAGAAATTCAATATTTCTAGACCCCCTAGTTTGAAGCTCCACCAGTATCATGTAGATAGATCCTTATTATGTTTTAATATTTCCAATTACCGAAAATCGGGAAATTGGGAGGTGACGTGGAATAACCAGACAATGACCTTTTCACACAGAGCTGATAGGATACCCATAGACTCTGAACTTGTACGCCAAATAGCCAACAGTGGGAGGTATTTTCGGTATAGGTATACTCGTGGAAGCAAGACCATGTGGGTTGGAAAAGTATCGCCAGGGTATTGTGCTCATATCATCCAGCCCGATACTTGTACTGAGCAGATGGGAGAACTGGGGATGGGTTTCTTTACTTGGAAAGTTTGTAATATGGTGATGTTATATTTTGTCCCATATGTTCTCCCAGATGATGCCTATTTCATATGTGGGAGGAAGGCGTACAAGTGGCTTGCCCCGAGCTCAGAGGGATTGTGTTATATTGGGAGAGTACTGCCAGAGGTCATGACCATAACCCATGATAAGATGAAAGACGTTCACCGCAGTGCTCAGGCTCCTTATACTCATACTCACTATGAACACATCGTCAAAAGACACCTCATAGATAGGACAGAGCACGCAGCCTCTGATTTGATCCACGAATCCACCGGGATTCAATTCCTTCTCGCATTAGACATCACCCGTACTGCCAGAGGAATTATAAATTATAGGTATATCCATGCGCTAGCGAACTTGATAGATAATATCACTGAGATGTATGACAACACCTTCAGGTATACGGGAAGGGAGTTACAAGCTTACAAGAAGGAACTGATTCAGCACAGGATGGTCCTAAATTATATCACAGCCGTGACAGGTGGGTACTGTGTTACTCTGGCAACTCAATACGGGGTGAAGTGCTGTACGTATATTACAAACAGCACTGATGACCCAACGGAGATTATCGATCAAAAGATGGACGATATCTTACAGTTGAAGTGGGAGTTCAGGAGGAAACACAACCTTACCTTGGCGACTGTGAGTAATGAACTGACCGGCTGGGTCTCATGGTTGAACCCACGAAATTGGTTCTCAGGTTTAGGAGAGTGGGCTCAAAATGTTATTATGAGGGTAGGGAAGTTTCTCCTTTGTATCCTGAGAGTCGTCATAATTATTGGTTTGATATTTAGGTGTGTTCGAATTCTGACGCGACTCAAGCATGGCACAAAGTTGAGTCTAAGGAGCAAGGGCGCTGTTATAGCAGCAGATTTAATTTATGACCCATCCATAGAGACAGTGTTATGATAAGGATTGTAAATGAATTTCATGGCCTGTTTCTTTCACCCGCTTTCTTGTGTTTCCCCCTCTGCCCAGATACATCCATCCGGAAAAGACATCTGCCCTACCCAAAATGTTTATGTGAATGTATTTTAGATATGTGTCTTATCTTCATTTCTGCAACCTCCAGTTAATAGCATACATAGTCGACAGGTGATATCCACATATACTAGCACTCACTTATGTTTCCCCCTCCATGTATCATCAACTAAATGTGCACCCCATTTGTTGGAACAACTCGACAAGAGCTCGGTAGTGTTTGTTGGCCCATTTACAGACCCTTAGTACGGGATGAGAAGGATTTAATGTATACTTCACAATACCTCGAAGCTTATTTAGAACATATACGGCACGATGATACATGCCCCTCAGACACGGATTCATACATACATGCTTTTTACTATCCCACTAGGTCATACATTTCCTACCTACCACTCTCTCCCGACTATCCAAACTTCTGTAGATACTGTGTAGATATTTTTCTGTTTAGTGATTAGATAGTGGCAGTTATTGGTGACTGCCAAAGGGTGGACTGTCAAAGTCGAAAAATATTGTAGTACACACATCACGTACAAACTACACACAGATGGCCTCTGCGCGTGTACTTGTTCTGCCGTGCGTGCACATATCCGCAATTTGCGTATGTTCGCTCCCGCGGTCCTGCGCATCAGCGCGTGGTATGGGTATTTACGGTAGAGTTTGTGAATGCATGGAGAGCTATCAAAACACATTACATATTTAATCCAAATAGTGCACAATGTACACATAGTCCCCCTGCACCACATATGAAATTAACAACAGTTTAAGTGGTTTCAGAACAAAGGGATTCGCCTTTACAGAATAGGACAGAACAAGGTCATAAGGTGGTGTTTGGTATCCAGCTGTAGGGTATTTTAAGGGTAACATTCCGGTGTTGGTTTGAGGAAGATCACATGTTCCTGCGGATAGTTATGTGCAGAAGCAGAATATAGATATAAACTGTATTTACTGTACATTATGTATGCGGCGGAAAGCCAGAGGAGACCACCCACCAGAGCATTTGGAATGGACATCGCCCACCTATTCAAACCGACCTATGACCTCTCCTGTACTGTAAAAGTGCATTCCTGTGTCCAATGGACAAAGGGATTACAGTATCTATTGTATTGCTTTTGGAAGAAGTGTATAAAGAGAGCCTGCTTCTGGCCTGGTCAGACAGAAGACTCACAAAGTTATCTATTAGATGACCGAGGACCGGGCCGGGAAGCGCAAGCGAATCTACTCAAGTATGTACCATTGAATGTAGCCATTTACTCTGTTATATTGTATTGTATTATTTGTATTGTAACCCCCTTTCAGCAATAATCCGCTGTAGTGTCCGAACCCAGCGGTAAAATCACAATTGGTGTTGTGTCTTCATTGTCCTGCTAAGGTTTAAAGTGTTTTATCATTGCATTGCATTACTATGAAGGTTTAAAGTGTATCTCTGGGTGTGTGCGCGCTGTGTGTACTTTGTACCCCCAGCGCGGCGTTTATACGCAAAGTCCGTACAGTGATACGGGACTCCGTACGCAAACAGTGTATAAAGTACGTAGCGTGTGTACTCAGTTTAGCGGCCGCAGCGGCTCCATGGTAAAGTGTATTCTAAGTGTGTATAAGGTATAGCTTTCATTCCTGGAAGATAATCAGCATTATCACAGTTTTCTAACTGAGGTCTGGAGGAGGGGCATAGAGGGAGGAGCCAGTTCACACCCATTCAAAGTGTTATAGTGTGCCCATATCTCCTGCGGATCCCGTCTATACCCCATGGTCCTTAATGATTCCCCAGCATCCTCTACGGACTAAGAGAAAAGGATTTACAGGTAGGTATTAAAATCCTATTATTTTCTTCCTTGAAATAATCATTCCCTCTTTTTTCTTTCATTATTCCTGCCCTTTACTAATTTGATAGAACTCAAAGAAAACAAAATATATAACAAAAAAAAAAACAATTATTGTAATTTATGCTGGACTGTTTCACCTTACTGGCCTGATCCCAACTAACGGTATTTTAACTGCTTCCCCCGATACACTCTCCTACAGCCAGATACCAGTTTATTGTTTCTTTAGAGAGATTTGAACTCTTGTTTTTTCTATAGTTTTTCACAGTCCACTGAACAGGGGTAAACAATAAATAAATGAAATTTTAAGTAGGTAAAAAAAAAAGTTTAATTTAATAAATTTAGCAAAACAAATGTATTATTTTCCTAGCATTCCAGTGTTTCTGGACACACAGGTCCTATTATCAAGGTAACATGAATGCCCAATTCAGACCGCAGTTCCCAGTGAAAAAAATGGATACTGTGGTGCAGGGCTGATGCTAGGGTGCTCGGCACCTCCCTACAGACTAGAAATTTGCGCCCTCTCTACCATTTTTGATAATAGGTGTGTGCCACAAAAAGGGGTGTGGTCTCCCTAGGGATGGGCGTGTCCACACAATAGTACCCCCAATTCAAATCACGCCACACAATAGCACAGTCTTATTCACATTACACCGCATGTAGTGCCCCTGATTCATATTATACCTTATTCACGTTACGACACACAGTAGTGCCTCATATACACATAACGCACATAGTAGTAGTGCCCCTTATACATAATGGCCACAGCATGGCTCTTTATAAAGAATGCCTCCAGTAGTGCTTATACACATAATGTCCACAATAGTAGTGCCCCTTATACACATTGCCCACATTAGCAGTGCCACATATACACATAATGCCCACAGTAGTAATGTTGTAATGTATAACTAATTAAAGCTGCAAACGTGCCCTAGTCTATGTATGTGTATATATAGTCCCCTATGTATGAGTTGTGTTCCTATGCATCCTATCGTTCCCTTATCAATCCATTATATTATGAACAGGATACGCAAGACAGATATAGATAAATAATCCAATTACAATGTGATGGTAAAATTATGACATCACTATATTCAAAACCTACGGATTGGAATAATCTGTTGCACAAACATAGTTTCCATCCAGAACCCCTGAAAAGGGGATTGCCATTTTCCCAACTTCTGTGCATCAGAAGAATTACCTCAGATCCAGAAACTGTCGGGATCCCAGCAGCCAAAATACCGGCGCCGGAATCCCAACAACTGTCAGAACACCAACGCTGGAATCTCGACCAGGTCAGCATCCCGACACCGGGATACCGACAGCCGGGATCCCGAGGGTAAGTATAGTCTGGATGATTAAAATTTAGCTGCTGGGGGGAGGGGGAGGAGCGGGGGTGGTGGTGGTGGTGGTAAAGGGTTAGGCTGTGGGCAGGGGGGTCACGGTTAGGCACCATGGGGGGGATTAGGTTCAGGCACTAAGGGGGAGGTTAGGGTTAGGCTGCATGGGTGGGTTAGATGGTGCGGGGGTGGGGTTTGAATATTTTAATATTTACCTCACTCGTTAGGATCGTGAACCTCAGAATGCTGGCGTTGGTATTGTGGACACCAGCATCCCGTCTGCCGGGATCACATACTGATCGCGATTCAGTATATATTAAAGCCCCCATACTACAGCACATGATCTAATATGTGACTGAATAAAAATTATATTACAGCCACAGTGCACTAATATAGGCCCTCATTCCGAGTTGATCGCTCACTAGCTGCTTTTAGCAGCAGTGCAAACGCTAAGCCACCGCCCTCTGGGAGTGTATCTTAGCTTAGCAGAAGTGCGAACGAAAGGTTAGCAGTTCTGCTACTAAAAAATTTCATGCAGTTTCAGAGTGGCTCGATACTTACTTCTACCTTGCGATGACGGCAGAATGTTTAGTTCCTGGTTTACGTCACAAACACTCCCTGCGTTCGGCCAGCCACTCCCCCGTTTCCCCAGCCACTCCTGCGTTTTTATCAGGCACGCCTGCGTTTTTCAGCACACTCCTTGAAAACGCTGAGTTGCCGCCCAGAAACACCCACTTCCTGTCAATCACACTACGAACACTCGAGCAACTGAAAAGCGTCGCTCGAGCTTGTGTAAAACTGCATAGTTTTGTGTGAAAGTACTTTGCACGTGCGCACTGCTTACCATACGCTGAACAGACGATTTTTAGCCTGATCGCTATGCTGCGAAAAACGGCAGCGAGCGATCAACTCGGAATGAGGGCCATAGTACAGTCCTTAAACCCTGTGTCACTGACACCAGCAGGAGGAGGGGACTCAGGGCAGAGAGCTGGGAGTAATAGAGAGTCTGTCACCCTTGGGCTGGGTGCACCCCTGCTTCTTCACATAATCGCGACCTGCTAAGCCCCGCCCCCTCACAGAAAGGGACGTGGCTTTAAAGCAGCAGTGACTACATGAGCATTTCCTGTCTCCGGACCAAACCCGTCCCTGCTTAATTGTCTCTGCAGGTGGCTGTAAGCTCTGTAGGGGCGAGGGTGGTGGGAGTGCTATAATTGGCTTTGTCTGCAACATACAGCCTGGCGAGGGAGGGGGAGCTGTTCCACCTGCGGTGGCTGCAGCTCTTACCTCCCCTAACTTGTAAGGGCAAGCGCTTCCTGGCTCGGGCTGTGCAGTCGCAGCCTAGCTAGGAGAGCACATTCAGGTAGCTCATGTGCTGCTTAAGAGACTGTCTTACAATGCGCTTCCTGCTGTGGCGGTACACAGTGCTCAGCAGGGATGCAGAGGAGGGAGAGCGCCTCTCCAGCCTGGCGCCTACCTACTTTGCCTCCCATTGCTGAGCGGGTAGCGCCAGGCCTGCTGTGGTGTCCTGTATATCTCTGATATCTAATGGTCAGCTTTTGGTAAATAGCAATACTTAATATACTTAAAGTATGCAGAAATCTCTGTTTCTGCATGATTTTTCAGGTAGATAAACTTAAAAAGTAGGCCCCAAATCTGCATTTGCCTGTCATACTGTAAGTGTCTTCCAGTGTAAAACCAAAAACAATTTACAACCATAAGGTTCTGTAACTAAATATCATGAGAATTGCTCATCTATAGCATTTAGTTAGTAAATATTAGTCTGCCATACACAGTACATTTTATCTATAATTGCTAAAACCTGTATTCATCCCTGTCATGGTCACCTAGTTCTCCATAACCTCCATGTCTTGGGCATGTAGCTATAGTTTCTGACCAAAATAGCTTTCACTAGCGATCAGCAAATTAGCAAGAAAGGTCAAATAAGCCATGTCATGCACAGACAAAACTTTATTGATTCTGTAAGCACAAATAGCAATATAATGGTCAGTGAACAATGGTCAGGAACAAAGTGAGGGTTAGCAACAGTAAATTCAATTAATACAATAGTACCTAGGTTAGAAAACAAAAACTTTTAAGTGATGCCATGCCTGGATTTATACAGGCAGAGTATCAATTGAGATGCATATCCCTTTAAGACTTTGAATATGCATATTTTGGTGAGAGCTATAAGGCACAAACATTTGGCACCTAAGAAGATGAGTCCCCCCTTACCTGGTGGCTGTCCCGGTTTTTTAAATGAAAGCCGCGATGTTTCCGATGGTCACAATGTTACCGATGTTTTTTTAAAATATCAAAAATTAAAATTAAAATAATTTATTTTCCACTAAAAGCATTTTGGATAAGGTTAAGTAAATGTCCTTCACCTAATTCATTCATAAATGAAACCCAACAATTTCTGAGCGGTTTTTGAGAAAAAAAAATTGTCAGGTAAATAATTAAATGGTAAGAGACAAGTGTTGTCTTCTCATTCTTGTTTTAGAATCTGGCAATATTAAAATAATAGTTTGTAATTTGATACCAAATCCCACTTCCACTTTTTTTTTTATATTTCTTCTTTTTGATGGGTTTTATTTTATTTCCATATTCGTAGAATAATAAATTATTTATTTGAATAATGTTCTTAAAGATTTGAATTAAATATTTTCTTCCTTGGAATATTGACATTCCCTCTTTTTTTTCATTATTCCTGCCCTTTACTAATTTGATAGAACTCAAAGAAAACAAAATATATAACAAAAAAAAAAAACAATTATTGTAATTTATGCTGGTCTGTATCACATTACTGGCCTACACATTAGGAGAAATACAAGTGAAAAGTGGCATGGCGATGCAGTGTGCGTCATCATACCCGCACCTCTCGATGTACAATGCAACAAATTGCTAACACCCATAGTAACCTAGTTCAGCATTAAAATGTGACTATATAAAATGTGTGAAAATACTAATTATACAGTACATACTAGACGAAATATACTTTACTTACCTGACATTTCAAATATTCTTTGTTAATGTCTTCACAGAACGAGAGTATTCTGAAGTGTTAGATTAAAAAATACTTTCCTGCTATCATCAAAAAAATAAATTCAGAAAAAAGTTTGCTGTATATGGCACATAGCTGCATTTGCGAAAGCTCGGTCACAGTTGTATTAGATGAGCATTGTCCATGGAAAACTGAATGTAGATAATGACAGGAGGCAGCATGTGGCTGAGTCATTCATCCATTGTCAAGGAGAGAGTACCACACTTTCCGTATAGTGTTTTACACTTGATGCTGGAAAGCAACCCCAGGGAAACAAGAGCTATTTACATCGGTTCCCATTCTCTTCCTGAGAGCTTCTTTGTGTAGTTAGTAAATCTTTGACATTTAGAGGAACACAAGGTAGAGCTGTGAGCAGTTCAGATTCTCCACTGCTAGAGAGGTTGACAGTTCAGTTGTATAGTCCCTTGTGTAATACACAGGTTCAGCAAAAAACAAAGTGAAGGTTAAAGGTTATGTAATCCCTTTGGAATACACTCCTATTGAATCAATGAGAGCTTTCAGCTCATCGGAATTTATTAAGCAAACATTTAAAATAACGTAATTCAACAAAACAATGGAATAAAAACATCAGCCCTATAGACAGAATCTACAGTATGCTGATAGAAGTCAGCAGTGTGAGATGGAGGTCACGCCATGTGACAAATAGCTAAACCAGTGATTGGTTTATTAACCAAGAAAAACAGCAGGATGTGAGACAGTACAGGGGTAATGCAGACAGTGTCGGACTGGGACATGTAGGGCCCACCGGGGTAATGCAGTTGTAGGGGTCCATGTTTAGGGGTGTGGCCAGTTTTTAGAGGGGACCAAGCCACCACATTAGTTTGCCTAACCATTTTGCAAGAGTTGGTCACCTAGATAAGTATATACAGTAAATACTGTAGTGCATGCAAAATAATGTACTAGATTAGTAACAGCAAAGTCTGGAACCTGATCCCTAGAGGAGGGGGTGGGCCACCAGGCAGTAGGGCCCACTGGTGGTTTCCCCTGTACTCCTGTGGGCCAGTCCAACCCTGAATGCAGAACAATGCAGGAACATGCAATATAATACAGATGCAGCCCAGTGCAGGTTAATGCAGGTGGTGTGCGTGTCTGTAGTACGCATCTGCTGGTAAATGCAGTAGTGGAAGTGGAACCTGTTTTGCAGCCAGCAGTGGTGTGCGGTGGCACTACCACTCTTATATGTATGTCTGGGACTCAGTCTCTCTCCTGATACTCAGGGGCATGTCCTTACCATCCAGAAGATGGAGGAGTAAAATGCACAGTAAGCACATTCGGTCAGAGTTTGTGCACGCACAGCCAGTAGCTCACCTCTTTTACTATGGAGACCCTGTCACACTATAAGGATTAAAGTCCCTTACTTGAGATTTTAGCATATGGGCATGTCAGCATGTCTTTGTGATCCTATGTTTCATTTTATGATGGAAATCTCCTGACAATTGCCTTAAAAAGAAGTGGAAAAAGAATCTAGTACAATAGTGCACATGACTCACAAATCAAATTTGAATATACTGTGAGGAGGTCAAGGTAAGATTGCCCTCTCCTGGGGTAGATGGCACTTCCAAACACACAGCAGCCAGGAAACACCTAGCCATAGCTAGTTTTTTTGTGCAGCACAGAAAATATAAAACGTAAAAATAAATCTTAGCCAGCCTTGGTACTAATTAAACAATACAGGACCTAATGCCCCTACCACAAACATACGCATTTGCACAGTACTCATTTGTCAGTAAATAACAGTGTCTCGTAACACGACTGCTGCCTGTTTCCCAAGGTAGTTAGACACTGAGTAAAGCCCTGATACACCTTATATTAGCCTCGTACAGTGCAGATACTAATTAGCCTGCTTTCAGTCTGAAGACCCAAAAATGGAGCCCACCCTCTTTCTCCATCCATACCTCCATGAACCTTTAACTGGTTTTTACTAAAGCCCAAGCTCTAACCAAGCCTGTTTTGCAGAAACATACATTTTCCTTTGGGTTTAAATTATATACAGATGTGTCCACTCAAATCTAGCCTCCTGGTACGTTAAACAGCCCGTCTAGTTGCGTGACTTGGTTGCACCAAGCATCTTTTCGTGCAACTCTTTCCATTAGCATGCATCTTTTTTTGTATCGTTATGCGAATAGGGCACACAAGCAGAAAAAATAGTGAGGCTAACCCAAGTGCGCTTAACTGACAGTGTGCAGCCAAATTTGTCTAAAACCACAAATAGAAGGTTCCTCCAACCTCCACCACAATGTGCACCAAAAAACAATTGGTTATGACTTATCCGGTGCCACTGTCTGGATAGAATCCTGTTTTACTTGTCCTGGAATATTTCTCTCTTTTGCAGATTTTGTTCCGGGTAAACCCAAAAGACAATTAAAAAGATGACATAGTGAAGTACAGTTTTCACACTTTTTTTAAGTATCAATATCAAGTATCAATATAAACATTAAAATCACAAATTGTTAGCTCCACATATAGTGAAATTCATATACAAAGGTCATCTGAACAGCAGTGATAAATGAAATTACCAGAGAATTTGAACTGATGCATTCAGTTCAAGATCAGCGTAATAAAGGTGAGTCCTGGGCACCCTCGGTGTTGTATAGATATTTATTTATTTATTATTTATTTATTAACAGTTTCTTATATAGCGCAGCAAATTCCGTTGCGCTTTACAATTTGAAATAACAATAACAAACTGGGTGATAACAGTCATAGAGGTAGGAAGGCCCTGCTCGCAAGCTTACAATCTATAGGGAAATAGGCATATGTACACAAGGAAAGGTGCTATCTATTGCATAGAATGAGAAGACATGTGAGGATATGTGTGGACTGTACAGAGTGGATGTAATTTGATAGGAAGGTTTATGAAAGTTATGTGGGCGGTTCAGGAATTTGATACGCTTGCCTAAAAAGGTGAGTTTTGAGGGAACGCTTGAAGGTTTGGAGACTAGAGGAGAGTCTTATTGTGTGTGGTAGGGCATTCCACAGGGTGGGTGCAGCCCGATGAAAGTCCTGCAGTCGTGAGTGGGAGCGAGTAATGAGTGTGGATGAGAGACGCAGGTCTTGTGAAGAGCGCAGAGGTCGGGTTGGGAGATATTTTGTGATAAGCGAAGTGATGTACATTGGTGTAGTTTGGTTAATGGCCTTGTGTGTGAGTAAAAGTATTTTATATTGAATGCGGTAGAGTACAGGTAACCAATGGAGGGACTGACAGAGTGGATCTGCAGACGATGAACGTCTAGCGAGGAAGATAAGCCTCGCCGCTGCATTCAGAATGGATTGTAGTGGTGAGAGTCTTGTTTTGGGAAGACCAGTTAGGAGACTATTGCAATAATCAATGCGGGAGATAATGAGAGCGTGGATTAGAGTTTTAGCAGTGTCTTGTGTAAGGTATGGTCGTATTTTGGATATGTTTTTTAGATGCATGTAACATGATCTTGAGACAGATTGAATGTGGGGAACAAAGGACAGATCAGAGTCAAGGATGACACCTTGACACCTAGATATCAGCTGTGATTGGCACCGATTCATTGGACAGTGGACAATTGAATAATGTCTTCTGAAAGATGGCTCCACATACACACATTGAGGACTCCTTGAAAAAAACCCCAGTGCCGGGGTTGAAACGCGTCGGCGGTGCTAAAAAACGGCCGCCGGTAACAACCGCTTTTTTGGTTAAGCCAGGTGACTGAGAACAGCGCAAACAACACCGAGGGTGCCCGGGACTCACCTTTATTATGCTGATCTTGAACTGAATGCATAAGTTAGGACTCTCCTCTTTTGTCGGTGGACACTGGCAGCTTTTCTCTACTATACCCAGAACCAGAGATATCAACCTTCTAGCACCGGGTCCCTGCTCCAGCTCCACACGCCTGGTATGCAGTTTTATATTTTCATTAGTGGATTGCTCTGGCTCCTGAACTCTGATCCCCAAGTCCCTAGTACCTCCTGGAAGGTGGGACTCTCTAGTTTTTTATCCAATTGAAAGCTAAGAAATCGATTTCCAAGAACTGGAGATATCTGTAGTAAAGCATGCTGCCCTCCCACCAGAAAATGATGAATATTAAGCCCACTCCACTATCCATCTCTCCCCTGCGTATTAAACACCCCCTACCACCCTGGAAGTCATGTACCATGGTCCCTTCATTCAGCCCAATGACCTCTTCTACAGTTTAGTGTTCTCCTCCTGCCCCATCTCCCACCATCTGTGCAATAAAGGTCCTACATGCTGAGTGGAAGATAGAGCAACCTCTACCACCCGCGGGACATCAAAGCTGCCTCTGATACTATCACCCACCTCTACCACTGCAGTATGGGTAGGGGCCCCATGAGCCTTCACTTCTGTTAAGATGACCCTGGGAAGTGAGCGCTTGTTTAGAGGGATTACTCTTTGGTTTCTGGGCTCCTGATGCTGGAACAGCCGGCCAAGCCGTAGTCAGGGCCATGTACACTTAGTTAGTGTTAGGGGATGGGGTGGACAGACTGGGTGTCTGGTTCTGTGCATTTGATTGGCTGAAACTTCTGAAAACTATTCATTCTGTGTGACTGTCTCAAATAAACATCGCACTCACCTTTTCACTGTGGCCGGTTCCTGTGTTTACGACTGCAAGTTCCACAATCTGTTTTACCATTGTGACTAAATGTTCTCAAATTATTAGCTTGGTCTCTACTGATTCTTATTGGATCCTTAAATACAAGTAAATGCTACATATGCAAATGCCCTGTGTGTGGTTATGTATAAATCCTGTGTGAAAAGGTCATAGGAGACTTCGGCCTGATGTGCCACTGCTCCCATACTGATCTTAAAGGGGGAGGTGTCATTATCCAGGGTATTTCAACTAGGAATAGGCCTGTTAATAAGTAGTGTGATATCAATATAGATGATACCAGGATATCCGAGTGACGTATCAATGGATGTGATGCCAATGCATCTGGGTTATATTGAAATGGGCATGATTGAAATTTGTATTATTCCAATTGATATATCAATGTACCATTGTATCATACCAGTCAAGTGTCTTTGCATGTTAAATGGTAAAGACTTAATTGATCTTCTTGTATAGAGCTGTTTACAAGGGGTAATTCAGAGTTCATTGCAGCAGTAAATTTGTTAGCAGTTGGGCAAAAACATGGCCCTCATTCCGAGTTGTTCGCTCGTTAGCTGCTTTTAGCAGCATTGCACATGCTAAGCCGCCGCCTACTGGGAGTGAATCTTAGCATAGCAGAATTGCGAAGGAAAGATTAGCAGAATTGCGAATAGAAATTTCTTTGCAGTTTCTGAGTAGCTCGAGACTTACTCTGCCACTGCGATCAGTTCAGTCAGTTTAGTTCCTGGTTTGACGTCACAGACACACCCAGCGTTCACTCAGACACTCCCCTGTTTCTTCAGACACTCCCGCGTTTTTCCCAGAAACGGCTGCGTTTTTTTGCACACACCCATAAAACGGCCAGTTTCCACCCAGAAACACCCACTTCCTGTCAATCACACTCCGATCACCAGAACAAAGAAATTTCTCCGTTAAGCCGTGAGTAAAATACCAAACTTTTTAGCAAATTTACTTGGCGCAGGCGCACTGCGAACGTTGCGCATGCGCAGTTTGCGACTAATCGCACCGATGCGAAGAAAAAATAAGAATTTACTTACCGATAATTCTATTTCTCGTAGTCCGTAGTGGATGCTGGGGTCTCCGTCAGGACCATAGGGTTTAGCGGCTCCGCAGGAGACAGGGCACAATAATAAAAGCTTTAGGATCAGGTGGTGTGCACCTGCTCCTCCCCCTATGACCCTCCTCCAAGCCTCAGTTAGGATACTGTGCCCGGACGAGCGTGCATAATAAGGAAGGATATTGAATCCCGGGTAAGACTCATACCAGCCACACCAATCACACCGTACAACCTGTGATCTGAACCCAGTTAACAGTATGATAACAACGAAGGAGCCTCTGAAAAGATGGCTCACAACAAGAATAACCCGATTTTTGTAACAATAACTATGTACAAGTATTGCAGACAATCCGCACTTGGGATGGGCGCCCAGCATCCACTACGGACTACGAGAAATAGAATTATCGGTAAGTAAATTCTTATTTTCTCTAACGTCCTAAGTGGATGCTGGGGACTCCGTCAGGACCATGGGGATTATACCAAAGCTCCCAAACGGGCGGGAGAGTGCGGATGACTCTGCAGCACCGAATGAGAGAACTCCAGGTCCTCCTCAGTCAGGGTGTGCCCCTGACCAAGTAGCAGCTCGGCAAAGTTGTAAAGCCGAGACCCCTCGGGCAGCCGCCCAAGATGAGCCCACTTCCTTGTGGAATGGGCTTTTACTGATTTTGGCTGTGGCAAGCCTGCCACAGAATGTGCAAGCTGAATTGTACTACAAATCCAGCGAGCAATCGTCTGCTTAGAAGCAGGAGCACCCATCTTGTTGGGTGCATACAGGCTAAACAGCGAGTCAGATTTTCTGACTCCAGTCGTCCTGGAAACATATATTTTCAGGGCCCTGACAACGTCAAGTAACTTGGAGTCCTCCAAGTCCCTAGTAGCCGCAGGTACCACAATAGGTTGGTTCATGTGAAAAACAGAAAACACCTTAAGGAGAAATTGAGGACGAGTCCTCAATTCTGCCCTGTCAGAATGAAAAATTAAGTAAGGGCTTTTATATGATAAAGCCGCCCATTCTGACACACGCCTGGCTGAAGCCAGGGCTAATAGAATCTTCACCTTCCATGTGAAATATTTTAATTCCACAGTGGTGAGTGGATCAAACCAATGTGACTTTAGGAAACTCAAAACAACATTGAGATCCCAAGGTGCCACTGGGGGCACAAAAGGAGGCTGTATATGCAGTACCCCTTTTACAAACGTCTGAACTTCAGGCACTGAAGCCAGTTCTTTCTGGAAGAAATTCGACAGGGTCGAAATTTGAACCTTAATGGACCCTAATTTTAGGCCCATAGACAGTCCTGTTTTCAGGAAATGTAGGAAACGACCCAGTTGGAATTCCTCTGTAGGGACCTTCTTGGCCTCACACCACGCAACATATTTTCGCCAAATGCGGTGAAAATGTTTTGCGGTTACATCCTTCCTGGCTTCGACCAGGGTAGGGATGACTTCATCTGGAATGCCCTTTCAGGATCCGGCGTTCAACTGCCATGCCGTCAAACGCAGCCGCGGTAAGTCTTGGAACAGACAAGGCCCCTGCTGGAGCAGGTCCTCTCTTAAAGGTAGAGGCCACGGTTCTTCCGTGAGCATCTCTTGAAGTTCCGGGTACCAAGTCCTTCTTGACCCATCCGGAACCACGAGTATCGTTCTTACTCATCTCCTTCTTATGATTCTCAGTACTTTTGGTATGAGATGCATAGGAGGGAACACATACCCTGACTGGTACACCCACAGTGTTACCAGAGCGTCCACCGCTATTGCCTGAGGGTCCCTTGACCTGGCGCAATATCTGTCTAGTTTTTTGTTCAGGCGGGACGCCATCATGTCCACCTTTGGTTTTTCCCAACGGTTTACAATCATGTGGAAGACTTCCCGCTGAAGTCCCCACTCTCCCGGGTGGAGGTTATGCCTGCTGAGGAAGTCTGCTTCCCAGTTTTCCACTCCCGGAATTAACACTGCTGAGAGTGTTATCACATGATTTTTCGCCCAGCGAAGAATCCTTGCAGTTTCTGCCATTTCCCTCCTGCTTCATGTGCCGCCCTGTCTGTTTACGTGGGCGACTGCCGTGATGTTGTCCCACTGGATCAATACCGGCTGACCTTGAAGCAGAGGTCTTGCTAAGCTTAGAGCCTTGTAAATTGCCCTTAGCTCCAGTATATTTATGTGGAGAGAAGTCTCCAGACTTGATCACACTCCCTGGAAATTTTTTCCTTGTGTGACTGCTCCCCAGCCACTCAGGCTGGCATCCGTGGTCACCAGGACCCAGTCCTGAATGTCGAATCTGCGGCCCTTTCATAGATGAGCACTCTGCAGCCACCGCAGAAGAAAACACCCTTGTCCTTGGAGACAGGGTTATCCGCTGATGCATCTGAAGATGCGATCCGGACCATTTTCCCAGCAGATTCCACTGAAAGGTTCTTGCGTGAAATCTACCGAATGGGATCGCTTTGTAAGAAACCACCATTTTTCACAGGACCCTTGTGCAATGATGCACTGATACTTTTCCTGGTTTTAGGAGGTTCCTGACTAGCTCGGATAACTCCCTGGCCTTCTTCTCCGGGAGAAAACATCCTTTTCTGGACTGTGTCCAGAATCATTCCTAGGAACATTAGACGTGTCGTCGGAAAAAGCTGCGATTTTGGAATATTTAGAATCCACTCGTGCTGTCGTAGAACTACTTGAGATAGTGCTACTCCGACCGCCAACTGTTTTCTGGACCTTGCCCTTATCAGGAAAGCGTCCATATTTCTTTTAGGAAGAATCATCATTTCGGCCATTACCATGGTAAAGACCCGGGGTGCCGTGGACAATCCAAACGGCAGCGTCTGAACTGATAGTGACAGTTCTGTACCACGAACCTGAGATACCCTTGGTGAGAAGGGCAAAATTTGGACATGTAGGTAAGCGTCCCTGATATCCAGTGACACCATATCGTCCTGGTTCGCTATCACTGCTCTGAGTGACTCCATCTTGATTTGAACCCTTGTATGTAATTGTTCAAATCTTTTAGATCTCACCGAGCCGTTTGGCTTCAGTACCACAATATAGTGTGGAATAATACCCCTTCCCTTGTTGTAGGAGGGGTACTTTGATTATCACCTGCTGGGAATACAGCCTGTGAATTTTTTCCCAATACTGCCTCCCTGTCGGAGGGAGACGTTGGTAAAGCAGACTTCAGGAACTTTTGAGGGGAAGACGTCTCGAATTTCCAATGTACACCTGGGATACTACGTGTAGGATCCAGGAGTCCACTTGCGAGTGAGCCCACTGCGTGCTGAAACTCTTGAGATGACCCCCCACCGCACCTGAGTCCGCTTGTATGGCCCCAGCGTCATGCTGCGGACTTGGCAGAAGCTGTGGAGGACTTCTGTTCCTGGGAATGGGCTGCCTGCTGCAGTCTTCTTCCCTTTCCTCTAACCCTGGGCAGATATGACTGGCCTTTTGCCCGCCTGCCTTTATGGGTATGAAAGGACTGAGACTGAAAAGACTGTGTCCTTTTCTGCTGAGATGTGACTTGGGGTAACAAAAGTGGATTTTCCAGCTGTTGCCATGGCCACCAGGTCCGATGGACCGCCCCTTTATACGGCAATACTTCCATGTGCCGTCTGGAATCTGCATCACCTGTCTGGCAGATATGGACATCACATCTACTCTTGATGCCAGAATGCAAATATCCCTCTGCGCATCTCGCATATATAGAAATGCATCCTTAAAATGCTCTATAGTCAATAAAATATTGTTCCTGTCAAGGGTATCAATATTTTCAGTCAGGAAATCCGACCAAGCCCCCCCAGCGCTGCACATCCAGGCTGAGGCGATTGCTGGTCGTAGTATAACACCAGTATG
The DNA here is from genome assembly GCF_028390025.1 of Pseudophryne corroboree. Lineage (NCBI taxonomy): Eukaryota > Metazoa > Chordata > Amphibia > Anura > Myobatrachidae > Pseudophryne > Pseudophryne corroboree. The sequence continues at coordinate 509,569,531 of NC_086448.1, read as the reverse complement.
TGTGTATATACTTTTTAGGATATTTTTCAGCTTCCTATCAGCTGGCTCCTTGAGGGCGGCCGTATCTGGAGACGGTAACGCCACTTGTTTTTATAAGCGTGTGAGCGCCTTATCCACCCTAAGGTGTGTTTCCCAACTCGCCCTCACTTCTGGCGGGAAAGGGTATACCTCCAATAATTTTCTATCGGAGGAAACCCACGTATCATCACACACTTTAATTTATCTGATTCAGGAAAAACTACAAGTAGATTATTCCCACCCTACATAATACCCTTATTTGTGGTACTTGTAGTATCAGAAATATGTAACACCTCCTTCATTGCCCTTAACATGTAACGTGTGGCCCTAAAGGAAAATACGTTTGTTTCTTCACCGTCGACACTGAAGTCAGTGTCCGTGTCTATGTCTGTGTCGACCAACTGAGGTAAATGGGCGTTTTTACAAGCCCCTGACGGTGTCTGAGACGCCTGGACAGGTACTAATTTGTTTGCCGGCCGTCTCATGTCGTCAACCGACCTTGCATCGTGTTGACATTATCACGTAATTCCTAAATAAGCCATCCATTCCGGTGTCGACTCCCTAGAGAGTGACATCACCAATACAGGCAATTTGCTCCGCCTCCTCACCAACATCGTCCTCCTACATGTCGACACACACGTACCGACACACAGCACACACACAGGGAATGCTCTGATAGAGGACAGGACCCCACTAGCCCTTTGGGGAGACAGAGGGAGAGTTTGCCAGCACACACCAAAAACGCTATAATTATACAGGGACAACCCCTTATACAAGTGTTTTCCCTTATAGCATTTTCACATATGTAATCATATCGCCAAATAAGTGCCCCCCCTCTCTGTTTTAACCCTGTTTCTGTAGTGCAGTGCAGGGGAGAGCCTGGGAGCCTTCCTCGCAGCAGAGCTGAGCAGGAAAATGGCGCCGTGTGCTGAGGAGAATAGGCCCCGCCCCCTAAAATGGCGGGCTCTTCTCCCGGAGTTTGTGAGATCTGGCAGGGGTTAAATACATCCATATAGCCTGAAGGGCTATATGTGATGTATTTTAGCCATAAAAAAGGTATAATACATTGCTGCCCAGGGCGCCCCCCCCAGCGCCCTGCACCCTCAGTGACCGCTGGTATGAAGTGTGCTGACAACAATGGCGCACAGCTGCAGTGCTGTGCGCTACCTTATGAAGACTGAAAGTCTTCTGCCGCCTGTTTCTGGACCTCTGGACCTCTTCAACTTCGGCATCTGCAAGGGGGGTCGGCGGCACGGCTCCGGGACGAACCCCAGGGTGAGACCTGTGTTCCGACTCCCTCTGGAGCTAATGGTGTCCAGTAGCCTAAGAAGCAAATCCATCCTGCACGCAGGTGAGTTTACTTCTCTCCCCTAAGTCCCTCGTAGCAGTGAGCCTGCTGCCAGCAGGACTCACTGAAAATAAAAAACCTAACTTAAACTTTTATTCTAAGCAGCTCAGGAGAGCCACCTAGATTGCACCCTTCTCGGCCGGGCACAAAAATCTAACTGAGGCTTGGAGGAGGGTCATAGGGGGAGGAGCCAGTGCACACCACCTGATCCTAAAGCTTTTATTATTGTGCCCTGTCTCCTGCGGAGCCGCTAAACCCCATGGTCCTGACGGAGTCCCCAGCATCCACTTAGGACGTTAGAGAAATAACGAGCGAACAACTCGGAATGAGGGCCCATGTGCACTGCAGGGGGGCAGATATAACATGTGCAGAGAGAGTTAGAGTTGGGTGGGTTATTTTGTTTCTGTGCAGGGTAAATACTGGCTGCTTTATTTGTACACTGCAATTTAGATTTCAGTTTGAACACACCCCACCCAAATCTAACTCTCTCTGCACATGTTATATCTGCCCCCCCCTTCAGTGCACATGGTTTTGCCCAACTGCTAACAAATTTGCTGCTGCGATCAACTCTGAATTAGGCCCACAGTACAGACTAGGTGTCAGAGACCCTTTGATGCAGGGACCCAGAGATGGTTGGGAGAATGCATTTGTAAGTTGTAAATACTAGCTCAGAGCTTCAAACAAGCAATTAAAAGATAAGGCAATTTGGCCTGCTAGTATTTCTAAGAGACCCCACAGTATAAGTTATAACAGTGTCTTAGTATGATTGATAAATCTGATTGCCCAGCTTCAATAGGAAGGGAAAGAGTAATTAGCCAGCCCCTGCGTATATGACCAAGAGACCCCATGTTACAGTTGAATTTACACAATTAACTCTGATCTGGAAAAGGTTAAAATGAACTCTCCAGGGGGAGGGGGGCTGAAGGGGCAACCTGAGTTTCAAATAGGAGAAACACAGGCTGCAAAGCGGGCATTATCAAAGAAGTGGGTCAGGAGAACATTCTGGCTCTGTAATGTCCCGATATATCTGAAGAGGATTCACTTCATCCCATCGTTCCACGCTGGATGTGTTAGGAGGATCGGTGGGTTTTATCTCCCTATTTTTATTTTCTTGAAATTGTATTTCTGCTGTGACTTTGACTTTTTATCATTATATTCTTGTAACTTTCTTTTTTCTGTAACATAAGCTTTGAATTGTTTTACTTAAATTAAATAATCTAATTTTAGATCTGGTTTCTGTTGTGTATCCAACCCAACTCTCTGAAAGAGGCGTTAGCAAAATATTAATAATTCTGGGTGCAGGCAAAAGCCATAAGTTTGCCTTGGGTCATACCCTAAACGTTTGTACTTTGGCTGGTGGCAGTGACCGTGTTGAAATTAACACACGCGCTCAGGTATCCAGTAACGGTGTCACTTGGCAGGGATTCGCAGATTGGCGTATCTGGGGAATCGCCGTGCCTAGGATAGTGACAGTGGCTTTACCGCCGATATATACCTGGAGTTTTGCGGGATAAAAGAGACAAATTTTGTATTTTGGACAAACAAGTAGCTACTAATCAGAGAAAATTCTTTTAGCTTCTGGGAAACATAACTGTAAATGTTCTGAAATTTGCACACTTCAAGAGTGCACTGTTCCTGAATCCTTATCACAGTAATTGGGGGCGCGGAGATGTAACCTGAGAACTCCAACCTGTGCACACACGATATGAACACCCAATCAGGACTACTCCAAAGGGTTGAGGGAAAATTAAGAATCTACAAAATGTCAGTGCTAAGGAGATCCATAAGTTTTGTCCCCCTTAATGCTCTCAGGAATCACAGTAAAATGTTGATCACAGTATTTAAAATCATCTGACTTTGTGGTCAGAGATGCTGTCTGATGGGTTTGGGATTTCATTGTATTTTGCACGGATACGATAGTATACTCATTATAGCTAGTACAGTGTAGAAGCTTTTGGCATAATTCGCCGAATTAGTTTAAGGAGGCAATTATTTGTATTTACCCATTTTGTGTGAATGTGGTTTATCTAAGTATTTGGCCATAATATGTACAGTTGGCATGGCTAGTGCCACCTCCATATTCACAGCAGAGAGATGACATCACACAGATAATAAAAGAGTTAAAGTACTAAAATTAAACACTCAAAAGTGGAGATAAATGTTGAAAATAGAGAGTTGTCAGTATCATAAAGCACCAGCTAGTGACGTATTGAAACAATACAGATTATGTATAGGTGAAAGTATCTACCAAAAGTGAAGGTCTGTCAGTATCTCAAACCACTACCAAAATGTGTAAGCCTAAAGGGGTATATTTGGGAGCCACCAAAAGGCAACATTAAAAAATGTGTGTAAGATGGATAGACGTGATAATGTACAATAAAAGTCTTAGTAATAGCAATTACACATATGTCATTTCAGTGAGTATTACTCAGGCAAATACAGCACAGTAAACTTTAAGAGTTAGAGACTTTGGAAACTTCAAGAAAAGTAGTAGATTCATTTTCAAAACAAGAAAAAATAGCAACCAAAACATATAATTAAACTGCCAGTAGGTGGCAGCAACAGCATATACACTGCTCAAAAAAATAAAGGGAACACTAAAATAACACATCCTAGATCTGAATGAATGAAATATTCTTATTAAATACTTTGTTCTTTACATAGTTGAATGTGCTGACAACAAAATCACACAAAAATTATCAATGGAAATCCAATTTCTAAACCCATGGAGGTCTGGATTTGGAGTCACACTCAAAATTAAAGTGGAAAAACACACTACAGGCTGATCCAACTTTGATGTAATGTCCTTAAAACAAGTCAAAATGAGGCTCAGTAGTGTGTGTGGCCTCCACATGCCTGTATGACCTCCCTACAATGCCTGGGCATGCTCCTGATGAGGTGGCAGATGGTCTCCCGAGGGATCTCCTCCCAGACCTGGACTAAAGCATCCGCCAACTCCTGGACAGTCTGTGGTGCAACGTGGCATTGGTGGATGGAGCGAGACATGATGTCCCAGATGTGCTCAATTGGATTCAGGTCTGGGGAACGGGCGGGCCAGTCCATAGCATCAATGCCTTCGTCTTGCAGGAACTGCTGACACACTCCAGCCACATGAGGTCTAGCATTGTCTTGCATCAGGAGGAACCCAGGGCCAACCGCACCAGCATATGGTCTCACAAGGGGTCTGAGGATCTCATCTCGGTACCCAATGGCAGTCAGGCTACCTCTGGCGAGCACATGGAGGGCTGTGTGGCCCCCCAAAGAAATGCCACCCCACACCATTACTGACCCACTGCCAAACCGGTCATGCTGGAGGATGTTGCAGGCAGCAGAACGTTCTCCTTGGCGTCTCCAGACTCTGTCACGTCTGTCACATGTGCTCAGTGAGAACCTGCTTTCATCTGTGAAGAGCAGCGGGTGCCAGTGGCGAAATTGCCAATCTTGGTGTTCTCTGGCAAATGCCAAACGTCCTGCACGGTGTTGGGCTGTAAGCACAACCCCCACCTGTGGACGTCGGGCCCTCATACCACCCTCATGGAGTCTGTTTCTGATCGTTTGAGTAGACACATGCACATTTGTGGCTTGCTGGAGGTCATTTTGCAGGGCTCTGTCAGTGCTCCTCCTGTTCCTCCTTGCACAAAGGCAGAGGTAGCGGTCCTGCTGCTGGGTTGTTGCCCTCCTACAGCCTCCTCCACGTCTCCTGATGTACTGGCCTGTTACCTGGTAGCGCCTCCATGCTCTGGACACTACGCTGACAGACACAGCAAACCTTCTTGCCACAGCTCGCATTGATGTGCCATCCTGGATGAGCTGCACTACCTGAGCCACTTGTGTGGGTTGTAGACTCCGTCTCATGCTACCACTAGAGTAAAAGCACCGCCAGCTTTCAAAAGTGACCAAAACATCAGCCAGAAAGCATAGGAGCTGAGAAGTGGTCTGTGGTCACCACCTGCAGAACAACTCTTTATTGGGGGTGTCTTGCTAATTGCCTATAATTTCCACCTGTTGTCTATTCCATTTGCACAACAGCATGTGAAATTGATTGTCAATCAGTGTTGCTTCCTAAGTGGACAGTTTGATTTCACAGAAGTGTGATTGACTTGGAGTTACATTGTGTTGTTTAAGTGTTCCCTTTATTTTTTTGAGCAGTGTATAATGGTACGAATTGTGATCAAAGTGAAACAGAAATGTCAATATTATAAAGTCCACACAGTATATTGGTAGAAAATGTTCACAGAAATAGCAGCCCACACAGAAAATAAAAGTGTTCATTGTTTCCCTGTTGTCGAGCAAAGGCTAATAGCAAGGGTGTAGTTTAAATTACCGGTGGTCGGGATGCCAGCGTTCAGAATACCAATGCTGGCATCCCGATAAATGAAATCCCAACAGGGCTGAATAGGGTCTGTTCTCCCCTATCTCTCTCTTCCCACTCCCCTTTAGTGCCTAACCCTAACCTCCCCCAGTTGTTGCCTAAACTTTAATCCCCCCTCCTCACAGCCTAACTCTAACCTCCCCCCTCCCGCAGCCTAACCCTAACCTCCCAGGGTGGCAGCTAAAACTAACCCCCCACCCCCGGCCAGGGACGGATTAACAATGGGGCGGATGGAGCTGCAGCTCCAGGCCCCCCATTGAAAATAGGCCCACAGGCTTCCCTGCAAAGCAGCCAGTGTTGACAGGAAAGAAACACTGTCTGCATTGCTTTGTCCCCACAGTGGCCTGCACTCACCTCTTCAGTGGGTTGCTGCCGCGATCAGAGCTTAGCTCCGACCAGGCAGCGTTTGGTAACAGCACGTAGCACAGCCTGTACCACTGATGCTGCAGCCCGTGACGATTTTCCGTTCTCTCCGTGGCTGGGCTATGCAGCACTTCCTCCTCGTACTGCAAACCCCGCCCACTGCATGACATCGTGAAAGGGGCGGGGCCAGCTCTGCTGCTGTCTTCTCACTTGTCACATGCAATACTGAGGCAGGAAAATGTGGGAGAAAGAAGTAGCAAGGGAGGGAGAGTAAAGAAGGAATGTAGGTAAGACATGAGTACAGGTAAAGAAGAGTAATGTAGAGACTGACAGTAAACAGACCCTCCAACATGACCCGCCCCACTAGGTACAAAATGCTCTGTTTCTGGACTTCCCTCTTAATTTATGATTTCCATCACCTGTGTTGAACTAGTTAAATGATAAGAAAGCTGTTTCTTCACAGGTGATGGCAATAATAAATTAAGAGGGAAGTCCAGAAACAGAGCATTTTGTACCTAGTGGGGCGGGTCATGTTGGAGGGTATGCAGTAAAGTATGTGATTAAGGTATGTTAGAAAAGTAGTAAGTAAATAAAGATAAATATTCTATGTAAAAGATTAGAAAGGAAGGCAAGCATGTGATGTGAGAGATTCAGTAATCACAAAATATGCACTACAGGCATTTTGTGACCCTGTTTTTAAAAATGTGCAGGTGCTGCAGGATATGCTGTGCAGCCAGTAACATTTCTCGGTGTCTGTCACCACTAGCAGCGATCTCATCCAATCGCCGCCTGAGACCTACGGCCTCCCCTCTCTGCTCACCATCACACACTGCACCACTTTACAATTTATATCAGGTGTTACTATGTGCACCTTCGGGGAGATCTTGTCGGTGTGACCCAGGCTGCGGTGTCAGCAGAGCTGTGCTGGTGCTGACAAGGATCATAAAGCTGAGCCGGCAGATCACAGTGCTTGGCAGCGCTTTCTGCGTGGTGATCTTCTTCCTCTACCTGATGCTGGACTGGTCCAGTTAGGCTGTGGGAGGAGAGGTTAGAGTTGGGCACTGGGGGAGGAGGGGAGGGTTAGGCTGCTGGAAGGGGAGGTTAGGGTTAGGCTGCAGGGAAGGAGGTTAGGGTTAAGACTTGGGGAGGTTAGGGTAAGGCTGCAGGGAGGGGAGTTTAGGGTTAGGTTGCAGGGAGGGGAGGTTAGGGTTAGGTTGCGGGGAGGGGAGGTTAGGCTGCGGGGAGGGGAGGATAGGGTTAGGCTGCGGGGAGGGGAAGTTAAAATTAGGCTGCGGGGAGGGGAGGTTAGGGTTAGGCTGCAGGGAGGGGAGGTTAGGGTTAGGCTGCGGGGATGGGAGGTTAGGGTTAGGCTGCGGGGAGGGGTGGTTAGGCTGCAGGAGGGGAGGTTAGGGTTAGGTTGCGGGGAGGGGAGGTTAGGATTAGGCTGCAGGGAGGGGAGGTTAGGGTTAGGCTGTGGGGAGGGGAAGTTAGGGTTAGGCTGTGGGGAGGGGAGGTTAGGGTTAGGCTATGGGAGGGGAGGTTAGGGTTAGGCTGCGGGGAGGTTAGGGTTAGGCTGCGGGGAGGGGAGGTCAGGGTTAGGCTGCTGGGAGGGAAGGGTTAGGCTGCAGGAGGGGAGGTTAGGGTAAGCAATGGGGGGAGGTTGGAGAAAGGCTGTGGAAGTGGTGGAGAGGGTTAGGCTGGCGGTACCTATAATTATGGGACACACAGTCACACAGTGACTGGGGAGGTCTATGGACACCTTGCACAGGGCAGCACAAAGTTGCTGGGTACAATCCGCACTCCACAGTTTTAACACACAGGGTTAGGAGCCAGTGTCAGGCGTACCAGCGGTGACAGCAAACTGGGGATCTCTAAAACGTGGGCCTCTGTCAGGACAGAAAGAGGTAGGAGCCGGACACAGGGGAAGCCTCTTAGTGGAACATCCAGCCTCCTCATCTCTCCCTCCTCCTCCCTCCCCTTCTGCTCTCTGCTCTCCCGTCTCCCCGCTCACTCACCTTGGTCTGTTTCCTGGTTCCAGCGTCAGGGCTTGGTAGAGCAGGTAGAAGTGCTCTTGTTCGGGCAACATGTCCGCAGCGCCTCTACTACAAGCACCGTGCAGGGAGAGAGCAGCGTGCAGATCCACGGGATAATCAGCCCACATCGCCGCCGCCAGTCAGGACGTGCTGGGGATAGGTCAGCCAGTGTTGGGGGTAGCCCCTTCTGCCCTGAGTGAAGGTGCCGCCCCCCGTTCATGGGGTCCGGGGGAAGGGGGGGGAGCGACGCAGCAGAGGGAGGAGGGAACAGCTCCTGCAGGTGACTAGAAAGCGGGTGCCTCACTTCTTTTTTTTTTTTTTTTTGGTGCACGCAGAGTCGCCCTTCATGTGCCGACGCCAATAGGCAGTTGCCTAATGGAAGCGCCGGCTCTGCTTACTGCACTGTATCCGACCCGCTCTTTAACCTGCACTTTATCCGTCCTGCACTGTACCTGACCCACACTGTGTGTCCCACACTGTAACTGACTCAATATTTAACTGTGTGTCCCAATATATTCCACACTGTACCCAACACAGTATCCAGCAGGTACAGAGCACTGTTTTTATTGTTGGGGAAATTTTGGGAGCCGCTCAACAAAAAGGCTGATTTATCGGTCTTTTACATGGGCACAGAGTGACAGTCATCAGTGGCCCGGGGCCCCCAGGAGGCTGGTATAGATTGGGAACTGAGAATAGGCATGTGCACATGCCTAAAGGCCCATACACACTAGAAGATATTGAGAACTATATCGCTCATTGTGAGCTTTATGAGCGATATCGTTCACAATATAGTCCAGTGTGTATCCAATGAACGATGCGCGCCCCCACCCTTCATCAGCTAGGGTTTCTGTCTTCTGAACTTGCAGCTCAATTTTGCCTATATCTTTCATGTAAAAGTGTATATCGTTCAGTGTGTATGCGGTGAACGATGAGCGATGGATGATATGAACATTATTCATCATAATAGCCACTCTGTAATGCCAGCCCATTATTTAAATTAGCCACCATTAGTGTCCCAGACGATGCTAGCAATATTGTTCATCGTTCATATCGTTTGAAAAATCATTCAGTGTGTATGCACAATGGGGGTCATTCTGACCCGTTCGCTTGCTGCGTTTTAACGCAGCAGAGCGAACGGGTTCCTGCTGCACATGCGCCGGCGCCGTAGTGCACCGGTGCATGCCAGACGGCCGAAGGCCGTAGCAGGGATGCGATCGCCTCTGCCTGATTGACAGGCAGAGGCGTTCGCTGGGCGGGAAGGGGCGAAACGGCGGCATTTGGCCGCCGTTTCGTGGGTTTGGTTTGGCCACTGCAGACGCGGCCGGACCGAATGGGGGGCGGGCCGCAGTGGCTGCGAGACGTCACATGCAGCCGCTGCGGGCCGGGGAGCAATGAGTAGCTCCCGGCCAGCACGCTAAAGCTGCGCTGGCCGGGAGCTACTCTTGTAGTGCAAATGCATCGCAGCTGTGTGATGCCTTTGCACTTCTGCGAGGGGGGCGGGCTAGCCCTGTGCTGGGCGTACCCCCCGCATGTCAGGGAAGAAGATCGTAGCTGTGCTAAATTTAGCACAGCTACGATCAACTCGGAATGACCCCCAATATCTTTTATCAAGTATGCCTGGAAGCTGAAAGGAAATCGTTCACCAATATCGTTCATCGGTCATATCGTTTAGTGTGTATGGGGCTTAAAAGTCAGCCACCCATTGGCTGATGCACTGTGGTGAGTAAGCAGACATCCAAAGTAGTCCCTCCCACCCCTTCTTACCCCTTATGCTACCTGGACTGCATCACTGTAAACTTCTCCTCTAGAGCTGCTCTGCACGCAAAGACCAGAGCAAAAGATATAAATAAAAATTTTGTGGGGAGGTAGTGGAGTGTTGTGTATAGTGATGTATTGTGGTGAAGTAGTGCAATTATACAGTGTGAGGGAGAGAGTGTAGTGATGTAGTGTGGAGAGTTAGTGCTGAGATATAGAGTTCTATTTACTAAGCCTTGGATGGAGATAAAGTACCAGCCAATCAGCTACTAACTGTAATTTTTCAATCCCAGCCTGTGAAATGGCAGTTAGGAGCCGATTGGCTGGGACATGATCTCCGTCGACTTTATCTCCATGCCAGGCATAGTAAATAGACCCCATAGTGCTGAGATGTAGTGTGGGAAGGTAGCATAGTGATGTAGTGTGGGGAGGTAGTGTAGTATAGTGTTGAGGTGTAGTGTGGGGTGGTAACGTAGTGATGTAGTGTGGGGTGGTAGTACAGTGATATAGTGCGGAGGTGTAGTATGGGTAAGTAGTGCAGTGATTTACTGTAGTGCGGAGAGGTAGTGTGAGGAGGTAGCGTAGCGATGTAGTGTGGGTTGGTAGTGCAGTGATATGGTGCAGAGATGAGGTGTGGGTGGTAGTGTAGCAATGTAGTGTGAGATGGTAGTGCAGTGATATGGTGCAGAGATGTAGTGTGGGAAGGTAGCATAGTGATGTAGTGTGGGGAGGTAGTGTAGTATATGTTGAGGTGTAGTGTGGGGTGGTAACGTAGTGATGTATAGTGATGAGATGTAGTATGGGGAGGTGGTTCTGGTATATAGTATAGTGGTGTAGTGTTGGGAGGTAGTTTGGGTATGTATAGTGCTGGGATGTAGGGTGAGGGGGTAACGAAGTGATATAGTTCAGGCATGTTTTGCAGAGATGTGGGAGTAATATAGTGCAGAGATGTAGTATAGTGAAGATATGTAATGTAGGGAGGTACTGTAGTGCAGTGATGTAGTATGCCACAACACCACCCTGGACACAGGGAAAACTTCTGTGCGGCGATCACACGCCCGGTGGCGGCACTTAATAGGCCCTTCATAAATTTCAGCTCCAGGCCTATGTGGACCTTAATCTGGCACTGCCCCCGGCCCTAAACCTAACCCAAAGGCATAGCTACCATAGGTGCAGGGAGTGCAGCTGCTATGGGGCCCAGAGCTAAGTGGGGCCCACTTTGGGTGATATTTAGGGGCCCTTACAAACTTTTGCCTTGGGGCCTACAATATACATAGATATGCCCCTGGACTTACTCATTATAATGTGGTATAAAATGAATTGGAGGGCATTATAATGTTACATAATCTGAACTGGGAATCTGTAATGTGGTACAATATGAAGTGGAGGCACTGTAGAGTGGCATACTATGAACTAGGGGTGCTGTAATGTGACATAATATGAACTGGGGACACTGCATGTCATAATGTGAATTGGGGTCACTGTGTTGGATAATGTGTACTGGCGGCCCTACAATGAACTAGGGCACTACTAAGGTCATAAAATAAAATAGGGCACTATTATGGAGTATAACATTAACTAAGGCACATCTATGGTTCAGAAAATGAGCTAGGGCACTATTATGGGTCTTAAAATGAACAGCTGCTGCCGATAGGTGTCTCTCTAGAAGCATTGGGACAAGGGCCCCTTCAACATGTTGCTATGGGGCTCACAATATTCTGGCTATGCCCCTGCCTCCTGCTGTACTCACGATCAGGATGCCGGCTGTCAGGATTCCAGCATTGGTGTCCTGATCCTTTCGGGATTGCGGCATTGGTATTCTGATGGGTGTCGGGATTCCGGCTGTAGTGGAATCCAATAGCAAGGCTTGGGTCCAACTAAGACTATTAACTTTAAAAAAAAAAAGCTAATTTCAACATGCTGAAACAAGCAATAAAGAACATTGATTGGGAAATTTTGTTTCATGGTAAGAATACGGCTGAAATGTGGGATGCTTTTAAAATTTTGCTTGATAAGTACATTCATATGTTCATTCCCAAGGGCAGCAAATGCAGGAGTATTAAATTTAAACCGATGTGGCTTAACAAGAAGGTTAAGGAACAAATGGATAAAAAGAGGCGTGCTTTCAAAGCGTTTAAATCCGACGGTGAACGCTGATTCCTCATAAACTGTGAAATCAATGGGTTTTCCCTGTGTGCGAATCCCTGATTTTGCCGTTTTCTCGTGGACTCAGTAATACATCGAGCATTCATGTGCATTCACTCGCTGGGTATTCCCCACTGATTGAATTGCTTTGGCACGGCAATATTCAAATTGAATATCACACAATGTATGCTGCAAAGGTGCTTCTTCAGTGACAGAAAAGACAGGACACAGGGGGTTATTCAGATTGGTTAACAAACCAAAAAAGTTAGCAATTTGGCAAAACCATGTTGCACAGCAGGTGGGGCAGATGTAACATGTGCATAGAGAGTTAGATTTGGGTGGGTTATATTGTGTCTGTGCAGAGTAAATACTGTTTGCTTAATGTTTACACTGCAATTTAGATTTCAGTTTGAACACACCCCACCCAAATCTAAATGTCTGTGCACATGTTATATCTGCCCCACCTGCAGTGCAACATGTTGCTAACTTTTTTGGTTTGCTAACCAACCTGAATAAGGACCCTAGGTACAACGGGTTAGATGTTCCATTCTGCCTGGAACAGGTCAAAGTTGCCCTCTTCACTGAATTTTTGTTCAATTGTAATCTCTCACCTGGCCAATATTTTTTTCAAAAACACTCAGAAATTGTTGTTTTTATTTAATGTGTCAGACAGGATGGCAGATTTAAAAAATAGTCCCCAAACAGCACATGATGCAAAGAAAAAAAGAGGTGCACCAAGGTCGCTGGATGGCTAAGCTAAGCAACACAAGTGGCCGACACAAACACCTGGCCCATCTAGGAGTGGCACTGCAGTGTCAGACAGGATGGCACTTCAAAAAAATAGTCCCCAAACAGCACATGATGCAATGAAAAAAGAGGTGCAATGAGGTAGCTGTGTGACTAAGCTAAGCGATCCAAGTGGCCGACACAAACACCTGGCCCATCTAGGAGTGGCACTGCAGTGTCAGACAGGATGGCAGATTTAAAAAATAGTCCCCAAACAGCACATGATGCAAAGAAAAAAAGAGGTGCAATGAGGTAGCTGGATGGCTAAGCTAAGCGACCCAAGTGGCCGACACAAACACCTGTCCCATCTAAGAGTGGCACTGCAGTGTCAGACAGGATGGCACTTAAAAAAAATAGTCCCAAAACAGCACATGATGCAAATAAAAAAAGAGGTGCACCAAGGTCGCTGGATGGCTAAGCTAAGCGACACAAGTGGCCGACACAAACACCTGGCCCATCTAGGAGTGGCACTGCAGTGTCAGGCAGGATGGCACTTCAAAAAAATAGTCCCCAAACAGCACATGATGCAAAGAAAAATGAAAGAAAAAAGAGGTGCAAGATGGAATTGTCCTTGGGCCCTCCCACCCACCCTTATGTTGTATAAACAGGACATGCACACTTTAACAAACCCATCATTTCAGCCGCAGGGTCTGCCACACGACTGTGACTGAAATGACTGGTTGGTTTGGGCCCCCACCAAAAAAGAAGCAATCAATATCTGCTTGCACAAACTGGCTCTACAGAGGCAAGATGTCCACCTCCTCCTCATCGTCCGATTCCTCACCCCTTTCACTGTGTACATGCCCCTCCTCACAGATTATTAATTCATCCCCACTGGAATCCACCATCTCAGGTCCCTGTGTACTTTCTGGAGGCAATTGCTGGTGAATGTCTCCACGGAGGAATTGATTATAATTCATTTTGATGAACATCATCTTCTCCACATTTTCTGGAAGTAACCTTGTACGCCGATTGCTGACTAGGTGAGCGGCTGCACTAAACACTCTTTCGGAGTACATACTGGAGGGGGGGGGGCAACTTAGGTAAAATAAAGCCAGTTTCTGCAAGGGCCTCCAAATTGCCTCTTTTTCCTGACAGTATACGTACGGACTGTCTGACGTGCCTACTTGGATGCGGTCACTCATATAATCCTCCACCATTCTTTCAATGGTGACAGAATTATATGCAGTGACAGTAGACGACATGTCAGTAATCGTTGGCAGGTTCTTCAGTCCGGACCAGATGTCAGCACTCGCTCCAGACTGCCCTGCATCACTGCCAGCGGGTGGGCTCGGAATTCTTAGCCTTTTCCTAGCACACCCAGTTGCGGGAGAATGTTGACGGGTCACGTTCCGCTTCACTTGACAATTTTCTCACCAGCAGGTCTTTGAACCTCTGCAGACTTGTGTCTGCCAGAAAGAGAGATACAACGTAGGTTTTAAATCTAGGATCGAGGATCGAGCACGGTGGCCAAAATGTAGTGCTTTGATTTCAACAGATTGACTACCCGTGAATCCTGGTTAAGCGAATTAAGGGCTCCATCCACAAGTCCCACATGCCTAGCGGAATTGCTCTGTTCAATGTCTCCAGCTTCTTCTGCAAAAGCCTGATGAGGGGAATGACCTGACTCAGGCTGGCAGTGTCTGAACTGACTTCACGCGTGGCAAGTTCAAAGGGTTGCAGAACCTTGCACAATGTTGAAATCATTCTCCACTGCGCTTGAGTCAGGTGCATTCCCCCTCCTTTGCCTATATCGTAGGCAGATGTATAGGCTTGAATGGCCTTTTGCTGCTCCTCCATCCTCTGAAGCATATAGAGGGTTGAATTCCACCTCGTTACCACCTCTTGCTTCAGATGATGGCAGGGCAGGTTCAGGAGTGTTTGCTGGTGCTGCTGTCTTCAGCACGCGGTGGCTGAATGCCGAAAGTGACCCGCAATTCTTCGGGCCACCAACAGCATCTCTTGCACGCCCCTGTCGTTTTTTAAATAATTCTGCACCACCAAATTCAATGTATGTGCAAAACATGGGACATGCTGGAATTTGCCCAGATGTAATGCACGCACAATATTGGTGGCGTTGTCCGATGTCACAAATCCCCAGGAGAGTCCAATTGGGGTAAGCCATTCTGCGATGATGTTCCTCAGTTTCCGTAAGAGGTTGTCAGCTGTGTGCCTCTTATGGAAAGCGGTGGTACAAAGCGTAGCCTGCCTAGGAATGAGTTGGCGTTTGCGAGATGCTGCTACTGGTACCGCCGCTGCTGTTCTTGCTGCGGGAGGCAATACATCTACCCAGTGGGCTGTCACAGTCATATAGTCCTGAGTCTGCCCTGCTCCACTTGTCCACATGTCCGTGGTTAAGTGGACATTGGGTACAACTGCATTTTTTAGGACACTGGTGACTCTTTTTCTGACGTCTGTGTACATTTTCGGTATCGCCTGCCTAGAGAAATGGAACCTAGATGGTATTTGGTACCGGGGACACAGTACCTCAATCAAGTCTCTAGTTGCCTGTGAATTAACGGTGGATACCGGACACACGTTTCTCACCGCCCAGGCTGCCAAGGCCTGAGTTATCCGCTTTGCATCAGGATGACTGCTGTGATATTTCATCTTCCTCGCAAAGGACTGTTGGCCAGTCAATTGCTTACTGGAAGTAGTACAAGTGGTCTTCCGACTTCCCCTCTGGGATGACGATCGACTCCCAGCAGCAACAACAGCAGCGCCAGCAGCAGTAGGCGTTACACTCAAGGATGCATCGGAGGAATCCCAGGCAGGAGAGGACTCGTCAGACTTGACAGTGACATGGCCTGCAGGACTATTGGCTTTCCTGTCTAAGGAGGAAATTGACACTGAGGGAGTTGGTGGTGTGGTTTGCAGGAGCTTGGTTACAAGAGGAAGGGATTTAGTGGTCAGTGGACTGCATCCGCTGTCATCCAAAGTTTTTGAACTTGTCACTGACTTCTGATGAATGCGGTCCAGGTGACGTATAAGGGAGGATGTTCCTAGGTGGTTAACGTCCTTACCCCTACTTATTACAGCTTGACAAAGGCAACACACGGCTTGACACCAGTTGTCCGCATTTCTGTTGAAATAATTCCACACCGAAGAGGTGATTTTTTTTTGTATTTTGACCAGGCATGTCAATGGCCATATTCGTCCCACGGACAACAGGTGTCTCCCCGGGTGCCTGACTTAAACAAACCACCTCACCATCAGAATCCTCCTTGTCAATTTCCTCCCCAGTGCCAGCAACACCCATATCCTCATCCTGGTGTACTTCAACAGTGACATCTTCAATTTGACTATCAGGAACTGGACTGCGGGTGCTCCTTCCAGCAATTGCAGAGGGCGTGCAAATGGTGGAAGGCGCAACCTCTTCCCGTCCAGTGTTGGGAAGGTCAGGCATCGCAACCGACACAATTGGACTCTCCTTGGGGATTTGTGATTTAGAAGAACGCACAATTCTTTGCTGTGCTTTTGCCATCTTAACTCTTTTAAGTTTTCTAGCAGGAGGATGAGTGCTTCCATCCTCAGGTGAAGCTGAGCCACTAGCCTTGAACATAGGCCAGGGCCTCAGCCGTTCCTTGCCACTCCGTGTCGTAAATGGCACATTGGCAAGTTTACGCTTCTCCTCAGACGATTTTGATTTAGATTTTTGGGTCATTTTACTGAGCTTTATTCTTTTGGATTTTACATGCTCTCTACTATGACATTGTGCATCGGCCTTGGCAGACGACGTTGATGGCATTTCATCGTCTCGGCCATGACTAGTGGCAGCAGCTTCAGCATGAGCTGGAAGTGGATCTTGACCTTTCCCTATTTTACCCTCCACATTTTTTTCTCCATTTTTTAATGTGTGGAATTATATGCCAGTATCAATAGCAATGGCCTACTACTATGTATACTGCGCCCAATTGAAATGCACCACAGGTATGGATGGATAGTATACTTGACGACACAGAGGTAGGTAGAGCAGTGTCCTTCTGTACCGTACTGCTATATATTATATACTGGTGGTCAGCAAACTGTGCAAAACTGAAATGCACCACAGGTATGGATGGATAGTATACTTGACTACACAGAGGTAGGTAGAGCAGTGGCCTACTGTACCGTACTGCTATATATTATATACTGGTGGTCAGCAAAATTATGCACTGTACTCCTACTATATACTACAATGCAGCACAGATATGGAGCGTTTTTCAGGCAGAGAACGTATAATACTGGTGGTCACTGGTCAGCAAAACTCTGCACTGTACTCCTCCTATATAATACTGCTGGTCCCCAGTCCCCACAATAAAGCAGTGTGAGCACAGATATATGCAGCACACTGAGCACAGATATGGAGCGTTTTTCAGGCAGAGAACGTATAATACTGGTGGTCACTGGTCAGCAAAACTCTGCACTGTACTCCTCCTATATAATACTGCTGGTCCCCAGTCCCCACAATAAAGCAGTGTGAGCACAGATATTTGCAGCACACTGAGCACACATATGGAGTGTTTTTCAGGCAGAGAACGTATAATACTGGTGGTCACTGGTCAGCAAAACTCTGCACTGTACTCCTCCTATATAATACTGCTGGTCCCCAGTCCCCACAATAAAGCAGTGTGAGCACAGATATATGCAGCACACTGAGCACAGATATGGAGCGTTTTTCAGGCAGAGAACGTATAATACTGGTGGTCACTGGTCAGCAAAACTCTGCACTGTACTCCTCCTATATAATACTGCTGGTCCCCAGTCCCCACAATAAAGCAGTGTGAGCACAGATATATGCAGCACACTGAGCACAGATATGGAGCATTTTTCAGGCAGAGTACGTATAATACTGGTGGTCACTGGTCAGCAAAACTCTGCACTGTACTCCTCCTATATAATACTGGTGGTCCCCAGTCCCCACAATAAAGCAGTGTGAGCACAGATATATGCAGCACACTGAGCACAGATATGGAGCGTTTTTCAGGCAGAGAACGTATAATACTGGTGGTCACTGGTCAGCAAAACTCTGCACTGTACTCCTCCTATATAATACTGCTGGTCCCCAGTCCCCACAATAAAGCAGTGTGAGCACAGATATATGCAGCACACTGAGCACAGATATGGAGCGTTTTTCAGGCAGAGAACGTATAATACTGGTGGTCACTGGTCAGCAAAACTCTGCACTGTACTCCTCCTATATAATACTGCTGGTCCCCAGTCCCCACAATAAAGCAGTGTGAGCACAGATATATGCAGCACACTGAGCACAGATATAGAGCGTTTTTCAGGCAGAGAACGTATAATACTGGTGGTCACTGGTCAGCAAAACTCTGCACTGTACTCCTCCTATATAATACTGCTGGTCCCCAGTCCCCACAATAAAGCAGTGTGAGCACAGATATTTGCAGCACACTGAGCACACATATGGAGTGTTTTTCAGGCAAAGAACGTATAATACTGGTGGTCACTGGTCACTGGTCAGCAAAACTCTGCACTGTACTCCTCCTATATAATACTGCTGGTCCCCAGTCCCCACAATAAAGCAGTGTGAGCACAGATATATGCAGCACACTGAGCACAGATATGGAGCGTTTTTCAGGCAGAGAACGTATAATACTGGTGGTCACTGGTCAGCAAAACTCTGCACTGTACTCCTCCTATATAATACTGCTGGTCCCCAGTCCCCACAATAAAGCAGTGTGAGCACAGATATTTGCAGCACACTGAGCACAGATATGGAGCGTTTTTCAGGCAGAGAACGTATAATACTGGTGGTCACTGGTCAGCAAAACTCTGCACTGTACTCCTCCTATATAATACTGCTGGTCCCCAGTCCCCACAATAAAGCAGTGTGAGCACAGATATATGCAGCACACTGAGCACAGATATGGAGCGTTTTTCAGGCAGAGAACGTATAATACTGGTGGTCACTGGTCAGCAAAACTCTGCACTGTACTCCTCCTATATAATACTGCTGGTCCCCAGTCCCCACAATAAAGCAGTGTGAGCACAGATATTTGCAGCACACTGAGCACAGATATGGAGCGTTTTTCAGGCAGAGAACGTATAATACTGGTGGTCACTGGTCAGCAAAACTCTGCACTGTACTCCTCCTATATAATACTGCTGGTCCCCAGTCCCCACAATAGCAGTGAGCACAGATATTTGCAGCCCCCTGAACAAAACTGAGAGGACGCCAGCCACGTCCTCTCACTATCATTTCCAATGCACGAGTGAAAAATGGCGGCGACGCGCGGCTCGTTATATAGAATCCGAATCTCGCGAGAATCCGCCAGCGGGATGATGACGTTCAGGCGCGCTCGGGTTAACCGAGCAAGGCGGGAAGATTCGAATCTGCCTCGGAACCGTGTAAAATGGGTGAAGTTCGGGGGGGTTCGGATTCCGAGAAATCGAACCTGCTCATCACTAAGTAATACAGGTACTGCATATCCAGGATTCAGAAGAGCAGTTACCAGTACCACTCTATTTTAGCAGAAGAGGAAAGAGGCTCTTCATTTTCTTTTTTCAATGAAGTTGGATGATCTTCTAAGTCAAATATGAGCTGTACAGAGAATATACAACGTTCATATTAGTCACTGCCCCAGTGGATCTTGCAGTCTAAATTATCTAAAAAAAAAATCTGCTCAGACACATACATGTGTATCATAAATATACTAGTTAAAAGCCCATCAAAATGATGGACACCCGGTCCGGCTTATATTAGCAGGGCTTTAATGGTGGCTTCAAAGGTGGGGCTGCAGCGCAGTCCAAATAGGGGAGCCACTTTAACTGCCACCAACTGTCCCAAACTGACTCAGTGGCAGTTGGTGTGTCTCCCCTATTTGAACTTTGGAGTGCGCGGCAGCCCCACCTCTGGAGTCACCACTGATGGCAAGTAACCTGGGGTTGCAGTATAGTATATGAAGATGGGGGTGTAGAGTATGCAATATATGGCAGGAGCAGTATATTGCGGAGGGGCTGTCCTGTATATAGGGGACACTGTATGGAGGGGTATGGCGGTGCAGTGTGAATTTAGGGGCAGTATATGATGGGGGGTGCAGAATATGGAAGAGGATGGGGGTGCAGTGTATAAAGGGGCAGTATATGGTAGGGGGTGCAGTGTACGTAGTCACACAGGTGACTACAATAAAACAATCTGCATCTCTTGCTCCACTGTCCCTATCTGCCCCTACCACTCCACTCTGTCTCCAGTCCCTATCTAACCCAACCCCTCCCCCCTCTCTCTCCCCTATGTCCCATCTGCACCTACCCCCCTCTCTCCAAGTCCCTATCTAACCCAACCCTTCTGCCCTCTTTCTTTCTCCCCCCACTCTCCACCCCCCTGCCCCTACCCCCACTCAGTGGCGTAACTTCATCCCAGGTGCCCGGAGGCAAGATCAATCTTCGTGCCCCCCAAGTACCATGATACATTTAAAGAACAAGACAGTGTAAAAATGTATTCAGGATAGCTTAAATACACCTCCAGTGCTACCAAATACACTGGAGGAGTATATAATCGATTTTAAAGACATTAATACTCTGTGTGACCAGGAATATGGATTGACCCCATGTTGGTGGTCAGAAGACTGGTGTCAGAATCCCAAGACTGCTCAGAATCCTGACGCCAGAATTCCGACAGTCAGTATCCTGAATGTAAGTATGCCCGAGAGGGTTAGGCTGCGCGGGGTGGGGGTGTGTGTGGGGTGTGGGCGTTAGGGTTAGGCACTAAGGAGGGTAAGAGTTAGGCTCTGGGAAGGGAGGGTTAGACTGTGGGGGGGGGGGTAGGGTTAGGAACTGGGGTGGGTTTAGGCTGCATGATCAAAGGGTTAGTGTTAGACTGCGGGGCAGGTGGGTTAGGGTCAGGCAATAAGGGGAGGATTAGGGTCAGGCACTAAGAGGAGGGTTAGGGTTACTCTGCTGGTTGGGAGTGTTAGGGTTATGCACAAGGGGGAGGGTTGGGGTCAAGCACTAAGGGGAGGGTTAGGGTTACCCTGCGGGACTGGAGGGTTAGGGTTAGGCACTAGGGGGTGGGGTAGGGTTAGGCTGCGGGATGGAAGGGTTAGTTTTATGTTTCTATATATAAGAATGGAGTCCTTGCAGCGTGCCTTCTCAGTGTATTTTCCAGAGGGATATATGCGTATGAGCAGATGCACTGTCTGCTTACCTCCGCTCACTGACGGTAAAGATCTTGTCTGCGGGCTGCTGCAGGACCCCATCTTTATATGCGTGGAAGTCCCTGTGGTTAGTGTAGTTCCGTGGTGCTCCATAATTACAGCGAACCTGTATTTCATTGTATTACGTTCACAGACACGTAGCAACCTGCCAGATTGGTCCTGTGTCACACCCTATATGGTCGCTCCACTTAAAAGCCCATCAAGCTCTCCCTGACTGGTGGGGACATGGTGACATAAATACTGGGGTCAAGTAAGGAGGGGGGAGGGGGGTTGGGGAAATCGGCACCATTCATCCACACTGGGGCCTGGGTGGGACATGGTGACACACATATTGGGGCTTGGGTAGGGATACGGTAACACACATACTGGGGAGTGGGTGCATGGCAACACATTGGGGCCTGGAGGGTAGAGGATCACACACACACGGTTTGAGAAGGGGGATATGGTGACACACTGGGGCTTGGAGGGTAGAGGATCACACACACAGCTGGGGTGGGGGTATGGTGACAGCCTGGAGGTTAGTTTCACTTTGAGCTAGGGATGGACATTGCATCACCATGGTTTGCAACCATTGATGCTTTTGTTGCCATAGCAGTGTTTTTACCATTTGATGGTAGCATTCTGATGTTTAGCATCATCAAATGGTAAACATTTGATGGTGTCCCGACGGTCCTGCCACGGTCCGGCTACACAGCAAATAGGTTTTTGAACTGTGTCAGCTTCCAGCACACAAAGGAATAATTTGGGACATGTAGCGGCCTCTAATGGCCAGCAGCGCACATAACAGAGTTGAGGAGCAGAGTTGGCTTTTATAATATAGGATCATTGAACTTCTCCCTATCAGGAGGGTGATTTTGCATCACTGTATATAAAAGGAAACACACAGGGTAATCACAATAGCCAATTCTAACATCAATTTATGCAGAGCTGTACAAAGGGCATGCAGTCAATTTGCCGGCGGTCTGGATCCCAGAATTCATGATACTGACCCTGAAATCCTGACAACCGACAATGTCTCCATCCAGAATCACGGCGCACCAGGGCTATTCCCACTCATGGGGGTCCATGTCACCCATAGAATGGGAACAGATCCTGTGGGTAGCGCAGCTAGCCGGCAAGGGGACTCTTAGCGCTTGCCCCTCTGCCAAGTATTCTGGCGGGAAGGATGCCGCTGTCAGGATATTGACAGCCAGAATCCCATCCGCTGGTAATACATATGTAATCTGTACAAAGAATATACCTCATTCATATTAGTCCCTGCCCCACTGGAGCTTAAATTCCTAACACACAAGCGCTCACACACACATAGACACATTGTGTGTTGCATAAATATCTCATTAAACCTGTTCCTGTTGGCAAGGTGATTTCTCACTAAGGGACCTATTCATTAGCTCTTCAATTCTACAAAAGAAAATAAAAATGAACATATTGACCTACTTTTCGAGAAATTAAGTGTTGTGGCTATTCATTAGAAAGGAAACGTGATATCTCCTGCTCAAATTTCAGTCCCAGCATCTCCAGCGTTTTCAGTTCCCAACATCCATGGTGGTTTCAGGTCCCAGCATCACATCCCAGCATCACAGTGATTCCAGGTTCCAGCATCCCCGGCAATATCAGGACCCAGCATCCACGCATGTTCCCAGGCTCTGGCATCCACAACGGTTCCAGGCCCTGGCATCCACAGTGGTCCGAGAGCCCAGCATCCACATTGTTCCCATGCTCTGGCATCCACAGCGGTCCCAGGCTCCAACATACCCAGTGGAGAATAAGAGCAACAACAAACATCAAACACAGCAAGACATGTTGCTTCTGGCTACTTATTTACATGGTGACACTGTCCTTCAAATACCCCCTTACTGTCTTGACACCCTGCTATGACTTATATTGTGCTCAATCCTAAAGCCAGTGTGCTGCACTGTATAGATCCACCCACCCCCTCCCTTATGGGCCACTAGTTTATTACTTCAAATCATAGACGTTTTATTTTGAGGTCATACTCTGGATTGGATCCGATTCCCTGCTATGTGGCATGCTATGGATTGGGGGTCTTACTGTGTGGCATAATATTAATTGGGGGTACCTGCTGCTTGCTATAATATGAATTGGCCCTACTGTGTGACATATTATGGATTGGGTGCCCAACTGCATGGTATACTAGCATACTATCATCTTGCATGTGCCCTGTTGGCAGGGTGATTATGCACTAAGAGTCTAAGACAGGTGGATTTTTGGAAGAGAAATCTTGAACTATGACAAAGGAGAGAAAAGGCTTTATCACAAAAACCTACTACAACACCAATTTATGCAAAGCTGTTCTGAGAATACATGACATTCATGAGTCCCTGCCCTATTGAGGCTTATAGACTAAATTTCCTGCCAAACAAGCATTTTCACACACTGTGTTACATTAATATCTCATTGTGCCTGTCCCTGTTGGGTCACTGAGTGGCCTATGTATTATCCCATGATTTCTACAAAAGCAGGTGTCAAAATTAACATTTTCAACTACTTTTGTAGAAATTAAGTATCGTGGTCATTAATTAGAAAGGTATTGCAGGACATATCACAGATATATCTTGCTCCGATTTCAGTCCCAATCTGGCCCACTGTCCCCATACCATCAATCTCTGAAAATACTATGAAAGTCTATAGAAGACATACATATGACATACATATTTTATAAATATCCATGTATAGTAGGAATATATTATCACGCCTCTACAGGTGCACAACTAAAGTCTACCTTGAGAGTTATCAATAATTAATAATAATATTAATTACCTGTCTTTGGTCTACTACTCCTGCAGGTTTTTTCAATCATGGAGAAGGCCCTCCTAAAAAAAAGCTAGAGGCGTGATAATATGTTCCTAATATACATGCATATTTATTTTATTATTATTATTATTATTATTTCTTTTTTATCGTATCACCCAATAAAAGCAGTGTTGTACAGAGATCACAAGTCATCCATATCAGTCCCTGCCCCATAGGAGCTTACAGTCTAAATTTCCTAACACACAAACAATCTGACACACTTACTCATATACACACAAATATACACAGTGATGCATAAATATATCCTTGCAGGTGGTCCTGTTGGCATGGTGATTTTGTTCTAAGGCCGCTGGATTTTCAGAAGAGTAATCTCAAACTATAACAAAGAAGTCAAATTTCATCATCACAAAAGCCCACTATGGGAAATATGTATGCAATGCTGAGCAGAGAATATGTCACTTATGAGTCCCTGCCCCATTGGAGCTTACAGTCTAAATTTCCTAACACACAAGCACTCTCACACGCACACACACACACACACACACACACACACACACACACACACACACACACACACACACACACACACACACACTGTGTTACAGGGGCCGTAACTAGACATTTTAGCGCTGTGTGCAGGAAACAGCATCGTCGTCCCCCTCCACACACACACATTCAAAACTGGCCCAAACATATAGGATCGTGGCTTCATGGGGAAAGGGCTACATTTTTTCTGCCGAGGAATGGCTCCTGTACTCCAGTCCCTCCTCAGAAACTGCAGGAGACTGAGGGGGTAGAGCATACTGGGGAGAGGAATCCTGAAGTATTGGTGCCAGCAGCAGTAGCAGCTGTCCCCCCCTGATGTCTGTCATGCAAAGGGAGAGCGTGGTATTGCTGCAGCCAGCCGTCACTCTCGCCGATACTGCAGTCTGATTGGGTGGAGTCTGCTGTTGCTCCTGCCCTCAGAGTGAGAGCTTGGGGCTGATGGTGCTAGGTGGCAGACACTCTGCTGCAGACAAAGCGCACACGGGAGTGGGAGGAGCGGCTGTAAGCGGACCACACGAGGGTGTGGATGGTGCGCCCACATGGCAAATGCACACACCTAGTTACGGCACTAGTCGTTGTAGAGAGCAGTGAGTAAGGTGAAGTGTAGGGAACAATGAGGAAGGGTGTAGGGAGCAGAGAAAGTGGGTGTAGGGAGCAGTGAGGGTGAGTGTAGGGAGCAGTGAGAATGGGTGAGTGAGAGGAGCAGAGAGTAAATGTAGGGAACAGTGAGGAAGGGTGTAGGGAGCAGTGAGTGATGGAAGCATAGAGAGTGGGTGTAGGGATCAAATAGGGTGGGTGAGTGGGGGGAGCAGAGAGAGTGGGTGTAGGGATCAGTGAGGGTGAGTGTAGGGAGCAGTGAGAATGGATGAGTGAAGGGAGCACAGAGAGAGTGTAGGGATCAGTGAGGGTGAGTGAATGAGGGGAGCAGAAAGAGTGGGTGTATGGATCAGTGACAGTGAGTGTAGGGAGCAGTGAAGGTGGGTGAGTGAGGGGAGCAGAGAGAGTGAGAAGCATAGAGAGTGGGTGTAAGGATCAAATAGGGTAAGTGAGGAGAGCAGAGAGAGTGGGTGTAGGGAGCAGAGAGAGTGAGAAGCATAGAGAGTGGGTGTAAGGATCAAATAGGGTAAGTGAGGAGAGCAGAGAGAGTGGGTGTAGGGATTAGTGAGGGTGGGTGTAGGGATCAGTGAGGGAAGCAGAGAGAGTGGGCGTAAGGAGTGTGTAGGGAACAGTTTTATTTTGAGGTCATACTTTGGATTGGATCCGATTCCCTGCTATGTGGCATGCTATGGATTGGGGGTCCTACTGTGTCTGTGTGGCATAATATTAATTGGGGTCCCTGCTGCTTGCTTTACTATGAATTGGCCCTACTGTGTGGCATGCTATGGCTGGGTGCCCAACTGCATGGCATACTATCATTAATACCTTGCATGTGTCCTGTTGGCAGGGTGATTGATTATGCACTAAAACAGCTGAATTTTTCTAAAAGAAATCATGAACTATAACAAAGGAGAGAAAAGGCTTTATCACAAAAACCTACTACAACACCAATTTATGCAAAGCTTTTCTGAGAACACATGTCATTCATATGAGTCCCTGCCCTATTGAGGCTTATAGACTAAATTTCCTAACACACAAGCACTCTCAGATATCTCCTGCTCAGATTTCATTCCCAATCTGACCCGCTGTCCCCATACCATCAATCTCTGAAAATACTATGAGAGTCTATAGCAGACATACATAATTTATAAATATCCATGTATACTAGGAATATATTATCACGCCTCTTCTGGTGCACAACTAAAGTCTAGCCTGAGAGTTATCAGTAATTAATAATAATATTAATTACCTGTCTTCGGTCTACTATTCCTGCGGTTCTGTCATCAGTATATGTTGTGCAGTAAAGTTGACCTCATATAAGTCCAGAAATGTAGTGTGCAATCATGGAGAAGGCCCACCTAAAAAAAAAGGGGTGTGGTTCGTTTTATCGACAGTGTCTAGGTCGACAATGTTTAGGTCGACCACTATAGGTCGACAGTCACTAGGTCGACATGGATGGAAGGTCGACAGGGTTTCTAGGTCGACATGTGCTAGGTCGACAGGTCTAAAGGTCGACATGAGGAATTTTTTTTTTGTGTCGTTTTCTTCGTAAAGTGACCGGGATCCCAAATTAGTGCACCGAGTCCCCTCGCATGGCTCGCTTCGCTCGCCATGCTTCGGGCATGGTGCCTTCGCTCCGCTACCGCTTCGCTCGGCACACTTTACCATTCCAATCGTAGTCCACGTGGATCGTTAAGTATGAAAAATTCCAAAAAAAATGTGAAAAACTCATGTCGACCTTTAGACCTGTCGACCTAGCACATGTCGACCTAGAAACCCCGTCAACCTTCCATCCATGTCGACCTAGTGACTGTCGACCTATAGTGGTCGACCTAAACATTGTCGACCTAGACACTGTCGATCTTCAGACCGGATCCCAAAAAAAAGATAGAGGCGTTATAATATGTTCCTAATATGCATGCATATTATTTTATTATTGTTTCTTTATATTGTAACACCCAATAAATGCAGTGTTATACAGAGGGATTCAGTATTGTATCCCAGTGGATGGGATGCTGGCGGTCAGAATACCGACAGCGGCATCCCAGCTATCAGAATCCCGACAGCCCCCTTAGAAAGTAATCTAACCCTCCCCTACACCCTATCCTTACCCTAACCCTCCCTTGTGGGTGCCTAACCCTAACTCTCCCCGGTGGTAACTAACCCTAACCCTCCCTTCCCCACTGCCTAAACCTAACCCTCCCCGCTTGGTGCCTTACCCTAACCTTCCCTTACATATAGAAGGGTGATTATTGGGAAAGGGAGGTCTGTTGCACAGGAAAGAATTAGTATACCTTACCTAGAAGGTGGTATTGTGAGCCCCTAATATCAATACAACAAAAATAGTATATTCAGTAATGGGGGTGCGACCACAGATCAAATTGTCACATGGAAACAAAAGAGAGAGAAAGGATCTGTTTTGGTGCACTTAGAATTAAAATATAACGTTTATTGGTTGATTTTTAAAAGTGATTAATATATCATACTAAACAGGTAAACATCTATGCAAAATATTGGTTAAAAACATAGAAAATTGTGCCAAAGTGTAAACCAATGTGACTACTAGAGAAAAAATGGTGAATAAAGTGATGTAACATAGCCTCAGCGTCTTTATTGTGTCTAATCCTTCCAAATGTTATAGGCAACTGTAGTATAACTTCTATTAATAACTGTTGCAATATGTGTTAGTATTTATTCAGATAATGGGGATAATTCTGAGTTGATCGCAGCAGGAACTTTGGCCCTCATTCCGAGTTGTTCGCTCGTTAGTTTTTTCCGCAACGGAGCGATTAGTCGCAAACTGCGCTTGCGCAATGTTCGCAGTGCGCCTGCGCCAAGTAAATTTGCTAAAAAGTTTGGTATTTTACTCACGGCCTAACAAAGAAATTTCATCGTTCTGGTGATCGGAGTGTGATTGACAGGAAGTGGGTGTTTCTGGGCGGAAACTGGCCGTTTTATGGGTGTGTGCGAAAAAACGCTTGCATTTCTGGGAAAAACGCGGGAGTGTCTGAAGAAACGGGGGAGTGTCTGGGCGAACGCAGGGTGTGTTTGTGACGTCAAACCAGGAACGAAACTGACTGAACTGATCGCAGTGGTAGAGTAAGTGTCGAGCTACTCAGAAACTGCTAAGAAATTTCTATTCGCAATTCTGCTAATCTTTTATTCGCAATTCTGCTATGCTAAGATACACTCCCAGTAGGCGGCGGCTTAGCGTGTGCAATGCTGCTAAAAGCAGCTAGCGAGCGATAAACTCGGAATGAGGGCCTTTGTTAGCAGTTGGGCAAAACCATGGCCCTCATTCCGAGTTGTTCGCTCGTTCTTTTTCATCGCATCGCAGCGATTTTCCGCAAACTGCGCATGCGCAATGTTCACACTGCGGCTGCGCCAAGTAAATTTGCTAAGAAGTTTGGTATTTTACTCACGGCATTACAAGGTTTTTTCTTCGTTCTGGTGATCGGAGTGTGATTGACAGGAAGTGGGTGTTTCTGGGCGGAAACTGGCCGTTTTATGGGAGTGTGTGAAAAAACGCTGCCGTTTCTGGAAAAAACGCGGGAGTGGCTGGAGAAACGGGGGAGTGTCTGGGCTAACGCTGGGTGTGTTTGTGACGTCAAACCAGGAACGAAACTGACTGAACTGATCGCAGTGGCAGAGTAAGTGTCGAGCTACTCAGAAACTGCTTAGAAATTTCTATTCGCAATTTTGAGAATCTTTCGTTTGCAATTCTGCTAAGCTAAGATTCACTCCCAGTAGGCGGCGGCTTAGCGTGTGCAATGCTGCTAAAAGCAGCTTGCGAGCGAACAACTCGGAATGAGGGCCCATGTGCACTGCAGAGGAGGCAGATATAACATGTGCAGAGAGAGAGAGATTTGGGTGTGGTGAGTTCAATCTGCAACCTAAATTGCAGTGTAAAAATAAAGCAGCCAGTATTATTTACCCTGCACAGAAACAAAATCTAACTCTCTCTGCACATGTTATATCTGCCTCCCCTGCAGTGCACATGGTTTTGCCCAACTGCTAAAAATTTCCTGCTGCGATCAACTTGGAATTACCCCCATTGGCAACAAATGTTGCTAATCTTGAAGCTCAGCAATAATATCATGCAGTAAGCCTAGTGTGTCGTATTGAATCCACTTAAAGTCTCTGAGGAGGGTAATATACTGCACAGAGATTATTTAAAGAGTCATGGGGGGTCATTCCGAGTTAATCGCTAGATAAAAATGTTTGCAGCGCAGCGATTAAGTGTAAAAGTGGCACTTCTGTGCATGTGTATGCGGCGCAATGCGCATGCGTATGCGGAGCAATGCGCACGCGCGACATACTTTCACAACAGCCGATGTAGTTTTACACAAGATCTAGCGAGACTTTTCATTCGCAATGTCCGCCGCAGAGTGATTGACATGAAGTGGGCATTTATGGGTGTCAACTGACCGTTTTCAGGGAGTGTTCGGGAAAAACGCAGGCATGCCAGATAAAAACGCAGGCGTGGCTGGGAGAACGCAGGGCGTGTTTGTGACATCAAATACGGAACTGAACTGTCTGAAGTGATCGCAAGCGCTGAGTAGGTCTGAAACTACTCAGAAACTGCACAATGTTTTTTAGTAGCTGCTGTGCGATCCTTTCGTTCGCACTTCTGCTAAGCTAAAATACACTCCCAGTGGGAGGTGGCATAGCGTTTGCATGGCTGCTAAAAACTGCTAGCGAGCGATCAACTCAGAATGACCCCCATGGTGCCTCTCATCAAACACAAGAACTCTAAATAATGATCTTTAGCTTGCTGTCCTCTAATCAGTATTTATCTGCACAAAAACTTGAATATTACCCCTTTCACATCGCACAAATAACCCGGTATCGACACGGCATATTGCCGTGTCGAAACGGGTCAGCGTGCGATGTGAAAGCACTTTCGCCGAATTAGCAGGTCGCCTGACCCGGTAATTCAACCCGGTATAAAAGAAGGGTTATATACCCGGGATGAATACCTGGTCAGGCGCAGTGTGAATGGGAGCCGCGTCGATGCGACACGGCTCCCATTCACAGCATAGGGAGAGGCGGCGCAGGAGATGAGCTTATCTCCCAGCGCCGCCTCCACCCCGCCCCTGCTGCGCCCCCCCCCTCCCGCTGCTATGGAAACCGACCCAGTATATTGCCGGGTCGGAAAGCCACCATAGCAGACCAAAATGCCGGATCCCACCCGGTAAGGACACGTTTCTCTTACCGGGTTGGGATCCGGCATTTGCGATCTGAAAGCGGTATTAGTTTTGTGCTATGCTAAGATACACAGTTATACAATGTAATTATGGCCCTCATTCCGAGTTGATCGCTAGCTGCTTTCGGTTTATTAGGTGAAAAAGTGGCATTTCTGCGCATGCGTATGGTGCGCAGTGCGCACGCGCGATGTACTTTCACACAAAACTATGCCGTTTCACACAAGGTCTAGCGACGCTTTTCAATCGCAATGCTGATCAGTGAGTGATTGACAGGAAGTGGGTGCTTCTGGGCGGAAATTGACCGTTTTCGGGGAGTGTGTGTAAAAACGCAGGCGTGCCCGATAAAAACGCAAGAGTAGTTGGGGAAACGGGGGAGTGGCTGGCCAAACGCAGGGCGTGTTTGTGACGTCAAAACAGGAACTGAACAGTCTGAAGTCATCGCTAGCTAGGAGTAAGTTTCGAGCTGCTCAGAAAATGCACAATCTTTTTTTGGAGCAGTTCTGCGATCCTTTCGTTCGCACTTCTGCTAAGCTAAGATACACTCCCAGACGGTGGCGGCCTAGCGTTTGCACTGCTGCTAAAAGCAGCTAGCGAGCGATCAACTCGGAATGAGGGCCAATATCTCTACGCAGCCAGTAAGTATAGTGACAGTGATAGTGATTGCTGCAGACTATCTATAGTATGCCTATGCCATAGTATGCCACAAAAACAGCTAAAATCATAGAATTTTGGGGTAATTTTGATCCCACGGTATTATTAACCTCAATAACATTAATTTCCAATAATTTCCAGTCTATTCTGAACACCTCATAATATTGTTTTTAGGCCAAAAGGATGCACCGAGGTGGCTGTATGACTAGGATAAGCGACACAAATGTGCGGCATAAACACCTGGCCCATCTAGGAGTGGCACTGCAGTGGCAGACAGGATGGCACTTAAAAAAAACTAGGCCCCAAACACAGGGCCAGTGCTAAGGTGTTCGGCGCCCCCCTGCAAACTATAAATTTGCGCCCTCCCATATTCGACAAAGGGTCAGCGCACGCCTTTGGCGCACACCAGGAAAAGGGATGTGGTCTCACAAGTAAGGGGCATGGCCACACAATAGTAACCCCATTTAAATTTGCCCCACACAGTAGCAAAATCTTATTCATCTTATACGTAATGCCCCACCCGTAGTAGTAGCATCCTTATATGTAATGCACCCCAGTAGTAGTAGCATCCTTATATATAATGCCCCCCCCAGTAGTAGTAGCATCGTTATACATAATGCCCCCCCCAGTAGTAGTAGCATCCTCATACATAATGCACCCACAGTAGTAGTAGCGTCCTTATACGTAGTGCTCCCCCAGTAGTAGAAGCGTCCTTATTTGTATTGCCCCCCCAGTAGTAGTAGCATCCTTATACGTAGTGCACCCCAAGCAGTAGTAGCATCCTTATACGTAATGCACCCACAGTAGTAGTAGTAGTGTCCTT
Organism: Pseudophryne corroboree; assembly: GCF_028390025.1. Taxonomy (NCBI): domain Eukaryota; kingdom Metazoa; phylum Chordata; class Amphibia; order Anura; family Myobatrachidae; genus Pseudophryne; species Pseudophryne corroboree. The sequence goes on along the minus strand of NC_086448.1, from coordinate 509,537,956 downwards.
ATATGTAGTGCACCCCCAGTTGTAGTAGCATCCTTATACGTAATGCCCCCCCAGTAGTAGTAGCATTGTTATACGTAATGCCCCCCCAGTAATAGTAGCGTCCTTATACATAATGCCCCCAGTAGTATCGTGCTTATACACAATGCCCCCTCCCCCAGTAGTAGCGTCCTTATACGTAATGCCCCCCAGTAATAGTAGCGTACTTACATGTAATGCCCCCCCAGTAGTAGCGTCAGTATACGTAATGCCCCCCCAAGTAGTAGTAGCGTCCTTACATGTAATGGCCCTCCAGTAGTAGCGTCGTTATACGTAATGACCCCCTGTAGTAGTAGCGTACTTACATGTAATGCCCCCCCAGTAGTAGCATCATTATACGTAAAGGCCCCCCCCCTGTAGTAGTAGCGTCCTTACATGTAATGGCTCCCCCAGTAGTAGCATCATTATACGTAATGCCCCCCTGTAGTAGTAGCGTACTTACATGTAATGCCCCCCCAGTAGTAGCGTTGTTATACGTAATGCCCCCCCAAGTAGTAGTACCGTACTTACATGTAATGCCCCCCCAGTAGTAGCATCGTTATACGTAATGCCACCCCCCAAGTAGTAGTAGTGTTTTTACATGTAATAGCCCCCTCAGTAGTAGCATCATTATACGTAATGCCCCCCCTGTAGTAGTAGCGTACTTACATGTAATGCCCCCCCAGTAGTAGCGTCGTTATACATAATGCCCCCCCAAGTAGTAGTAGCGTCCTTACATGTAATGGCCCCCCCCAGTAGTAGCGTCGTTATACGTAATCCCCCCCCCCCCCTGTAGTAGTAGCGTACTTACATGTAATGGCCCCCCCAGTAGTAGCGTCATTACACGTAATGTCCCTTCTCCAGTAGTAGTAGCGTCCTTACATGTAATGGCCCCCCTAGTAGTAGCGTCCATAATGCGTGCGCACACAGACACACTTCACACACACAATTCACACATATATACACACATACACACCCACCACACACACGCACACACACATACATTTCTTTCTCACCCTCCACTTACCTAAGTCTGGCTGTCTCTCTCTCTACAGCAGCCTGGCCCATGTAGCTCCGCCCCTTCCATCCCATTTAGCCCCACCCCTTCCATTTTGTGTAGCTACACCCCCTCCTCTGATTCATACAGCTGCTGTCACACAGGTGAGGGGAGGGGAGTGAGCTTTTCATGCTGCCAGCGCCGCTGCCTGTCATACAGTGACAGGCACAGCAGCTGGCAGCAGCAGCAGGGGGGACAGGACGGAGCAGCAGGGAAGGGATGCAGAGCAGGGGGAGCACCTCTCCGTCCCAGCCCCTCCCTGCACTGCATCCCTTCGCTGAGCGGGTAGCGCCGGGCCTGCCCAAACAGCACATCATGCAAAGAAGTAAAAGAGGTGTGTCACAACTGAGGGCCTGAGCTGACGGAAGGCAGCCTCAGTTGTAGGGGCTGAGATGTACCGGAACCTGGGAGGTTGTATCAGACCCCTGGACATGTAAGTAACATGAAGAGAAACCGCCCGAAGGCGTGACCACGACAACTTGAGTAAAAGTCAATGATATTTATTTATGACAAACTCCATGCATCACAGTAGCAGTAAAAAGAAACATAAAAATCAGCAGAGAAATAATAATACAGTTCCTGGGTACTACAGGGTGGCAGGGGCCACAGAGCTCTGGTGGTATGAGACAGTTCTTATTATCTGCAAGTTGGAAAGTCCTTACCAGGCTCAACTGTAGCAATGAGGAAAGCCCAGGGTCGTACCAGCTGGTGTTCCAGGGAAAGCTGGACTGCTGTAGATAAAATGCTGCTGTGGGTACTGGTTAGAACCAGACAGGTGTTGGCACGGAGTGGATACTGGCTGGAACCAGTTAAATAATAAATAAAGCTTGAGAGCGATGCAATATAGATGAAATGTAGAATTTGAGAGCGGAGAAATAATAATACCGGTGGAGAGTGGTAAACTGCAGAAAGGACACCGGCCCTTTAAGAGAAGCTGTACACTGCTGGAAGCTGAGCTGGAAGCAGGTGATGTTGTAGCTGGAAACAGGTGAGTCCAGAATGGATCGGAGAGTCAGGCTACACCGCAGATGGAATGCTGGTGCGGGTCTCTATAGCAGAAGTCTGGAGACAGGAGCTGGAACCTGGAAGACATTCACAGGAGAGAGACAAACTGGAACTAGGTTTGACAACCACAGCACTGACGCCTTCCTTGCTCAGGCACAACCTATTTATACCTGCAGCAAGGAAGGCATTGGCTAGGCAATTATGCAAATTAATAATACAGACAGCAGATTGGTGAATATGATCAGATGACAGAATCCAAGATGGCTGCGCCCATGCAGACACTTGGAGGGAAGTTTGGTTTGTAATCCATGTGGTCTGGAAAACAGCAATGGCGGCGCCGGCCACCGGAGACAGGAGACGCCAGGCTGACAGGTGCACATCCAACCACGCGGACACAGCGGAGGCCGCGGCTGACGCAATCGCCACTCTGAATGCAGAAGCTCAGGAACGGCGGCGGAGGCCGCGGGAGACGCCATGCCAGATGTATAAGGCGTTACTGTGACAGCGTCCAGAGAGACAGGAGAGGATGCGGGAATATGCACATCAGGATAACAGATGGGATCCGGTCCTGGAGCGCTGAGCCAGCCTTAGGAGGCATCTGATGGGTAAGAAATGGCGTCCAGATACCCGGATCGTGACAGCACCCCCCCCTTTAGGAGTGGCCCCAGGACACTTCTTTGGCTTTTGAGGAAACTTGGAATGGAATCTCCGGACCAAGGCAGGAGCATGGACATCAGAAGCATTGGTCCATGAACGTTCCTCAGGGCCATAACCCTTCCAGTCAATAAGATACTGAAGTTGACCGTAACGGTGACGTGAGTCCAGGATCTTGGCCACTTCATACTCAACGCCTCGTTGAGTTTGGACTTTCGGAGTTGGAGGAAGTGAGGAATGAAACCGATTCAAGATTAACGGTTTCAACAGGGAAACATGGAATGTCCTGGGTATTTTTAAGAAAGGAGGTAACTGGAGTCTGTAAGCAACAGGATTGATGACTTGATCAATTTTAAAAGGACCGATGAAGCGAGGTGCAAACTTCATACTGGGAACTCTCAACCTCAAATTCTTCGTGGATAACCATACCCGATCACCCACCTTGAGAGCAGGAACTGCTCGACGCTTCTTATCCGCAAACTTCTTGTACCTGAACGATGCCTTGAGCAGAGCTGATCGTACGCTCTTCCAAATATTGGCAAACTGATGCAAGGTGATATCCACTGCGGGAACAGAAGTTGCTGGAAGCGGTTGGAACTCAGGGACTTTAGGGTGGAATCCAAAGTTGGTGAAGAATGGTGTTGAAGAAGATGAAGAATGATACTGGTTGTTATGACAGAACTCGGCCCAGGGAAGTAATTGAACCCAGTCATCTTGAGAGGAGGACACATAGATGCGGAGGAAGGACTCCAAGTCCTGATTCACCCTCTCAGTTTGACCATTGGTCTGAGGATGGTAAGCTGTGGAAAACTTTAGCTTGACTTGGAGGACTTGACATAAACTTCGCCAGAATTTGGCTGTGAATTGAACTCCTCGATCTGAGATAATTTCTTCTGGAAGACCGTGGAGTCGGAAGATCTCTTGTATGAATACTTGAGCCAACTTGGAAGCTGACGGAAGACCGGTGAGAGGAATGAAGTGTGCCATCTTGGTGAACCGGTCAACTACCACCCAGATGGTATTGAACTTGTTGCACATGGGCAAATCTGTAATAAAATCCATCGACAAATGGGTCCATGGTCGACGGGGAACAGATAATGGAACCAGTTGCCCCGCAGGCGACTGGCGGGATACTTTATGTTGAGCACACTTTGGGCAAGATGCAATAAACTCCAAAACGTCCTTTTTCAGAGTTGGCCACCAATAGGACCTAGAGATAAACTCCAGGGTTTTTTGGATACCTGTATGTCCGGCAAAGCGGGAAGCATGGGCCCAATGCATGAGCTTCTTCCTTAGTGTCGGCTTCACAAAACTTTTCCCTGATGGGGGCGTAGAGTCCATCCCTACCGTGGAGAATGCCAACGGATTTATAATAGGATGCTTGTCTGAAGACTCTGACTCATTTTCTTGCTCCCATGAGCGGGAAAGGGCATCGGCCTTGCGATTCTGAGAGCCCGGACAGAACTGGAGTTTAAAGTCGAACCTGGAAAAGAAAAGTGCCCATCTGGCCTGACGAGGGTTGAGACATTGTGCGCCTTTCAGATATAGAAGGTTCTTGTGGTCTGTAAGGATGGTGATTGAATGAGAAGCTCCCTCCAACAGATATCTCCACTCCTTTAGAGCGAGCTTGATGGCTAGCAACTCCTGGTCGCCAATGGCATAGTTGTGTTCCACTGGGGAGAACTTCCGTGAGAAGAAACTGCAAGGATGTAAATGGCCATCTTTAGCCCTCTGAGATAACACCGCTCCTACTCCAACGGAGGAGGCATCCACCTCTAAGATGAAAGGAGAGTCGATGTCAGGCTGTTTCAGGACAGGCGCAGAGATGAACCTCTGTTTTAAAAGATGAAAAGCTTGCATGGCTTCTTCAGACCACTTGGACGGGTTAGCACCCTTCTTGGTGAAAGCAGTAATAGGCGCCACAATGGTGGAAAAGTCTCGTATAAACTTTCGGTAATAATTGACGAACCCTAAGAACCTCTGGACCCCTTTGAGGGTTAAGGGTACCGGCCAATTCTGGATTGCTTGTAGTTTCTCAGGATCCATCTCTAGTCCGGAACCGGACACAATGTACCCTAGAAACGGAATGGACTTGACTTCAAAGACGCATTTCTCTAATTTGCAATAGAGATGATTGACACGGAGACGGGACAGAACCTCCTTTACCCAAAAACGATGTTCCTCTAAATTGTTGGCAAAAATGAGGATATCATCTAGATAGACCACGACATGACGGTATAGAATGTCTCTGAAGATCTCATTGACGAAATGCTGGAAGACAGCTGGAGCATTGCTCAATCCGAAGGGCATGACGAGGTACTCATAATGTCCGTCACGGGTGTTAAATGCGGTCTTCCACTCGTCACCCTCACGGATCCGGATGAGATTGTATGCACCTCTCAAGTCCAGCTTTGTAAAGATGGTAGCTCCGCTAACTCTGTCAAAGAGCTCAGTAATCAGGGGTAAAGGATAGCGGTTCTTGATGGTAATGTCGTTCAAACCTCTGTAGTCGATGCACGGCCGCAGACCACCATCTTTCTTTTTTACAAAAAAGAAGCCTGCGCCGGCTGGAGAAGAAGAAGGTCGAATGAACCCCTTTGCTAGGTTCTCTTTAATGTATTCCTCCATAGAATGCGTCTCGGGCAGAGACAACGGATAAGTTCGGCCTCGAGGTGGAACCTTCCCTGGAACGAGATCAATCGGGCAGTCCCATTCTCTATGAGGAGGAAGGATATCAGCAGAAGCCTTACTGAACACATCCGTGAAATCTTGATATGGAGGAGGTGGAACATCAGACGACCTGGGGGAGGAAGAACAGACAGGCAACACTTTAAACAAACATGTCTCAGCACAGGAGGGACCCCATGCCAGGATTTGCGTAGTCGTCCAATCAATTGTAGGATTGTGAAGACGGAGCCATGGAAGGCCCAGGACCACAGGATGTGTGGCTCTTGGAATCACTAAAAGTGAAATAAGTTCGGAATGAAGAACTCCCACTCTCAGACGAACTGGTAGAGTCCTTAGAGCAATAACTGTATCAAAAATTTTACTGCCATCCACGGCAGTTAAGGAAAAGGAGGAAGGAAGTCTCTCGGTGGGTAGGGACCACCGTTTAACATAGGCTTCGGTAATAAAGTTCCCAGCTGCTCCGGAATCAAGGAGGGCAATGACGTTCTGATAACGTTGAGCAACTTGAAGCGAGACTGGGAGATTACAATCTTGAGGGGATGGAGAGGAGATCATTACTCCTAGCCGGCCCTCTCCTTGGCGAGCTAGGGTCTGGAGTCCCGGACGTTTGGGACAAGCATTAATGGTGTGAGACGGAGCTGCACAATAAAGACAGAGAGACTCGGAGAGACGTCTTCGGCGCTCAGCAGGAGTTAAACGGGAACGGCCAATTTGCATGGGCTCATCTTTAGTTGGTGACAGTTGGCGAGGAGGAGGAGCAGAAGATTTTGGAGCAGATGATCTTCCACGCTCAGTTGCTCTCTCTCTGAAACGTAAGTCAACTTTTGTACAAAGTGAGATTAGCTCATCTAACTTGGAGGGTAAGTCTCTGGTAGCTAACTCGTCTTTAATACACTCAGATAAACCATGCCAGAATGCAGCATACAGGGCCTCGTCGTTCCATGCCAGTTCGGATGCCAGGATCTGGAACTGTATAAGATATTGTCCTACAGTACGTGATCCCTGGCGTAAACGGAGAATCTCAGACGAAGCTGAAGTTACCCGGCCTGGCTCGTCGAAGATGCGCCTGAATGTTGACACGAATGCAGTGTAAGAAGATAGCAGGGTGTCGGACCTCTCCCATAACGGTGATGCCCAATCAAGGGCTGAGCCACTGAGAAGAGAGATGATGTAGGCAATTTTTGTACGGTCACTGGGAAAATTGCCAGGTTGTAGCTCAAACTGAATCTCACACTGGTTGAGAAATCCCCTGCAGAATCTTGGAGAACCGTCAAATTTTGCTGGCGTTGGAAGATGAAGACGTGGAGCAGAAACGGGTAAGGTGGGTGGGGTTATAGCTGGAGTCACTGTGGTTGACGCACCGGACGCGTCTGATCCACGGAGAGTTGTCTGAATCCCATCCAGCCGAGTAGAGAGATCCTGGAGACAGCGGATGATGTGGCCCTGTGCAGCCTCCTGATGTTCAAGTCGGGCTGCCAGTTCTTGCATCGGCCTGGCCGCTTGATCCTGGTCTCCGGCTGGATTCATTTGGTCAGTGCTTACTGTCACAACTGAGGGCCTGAGCTGACGGAAGGCAGCCTCAGTTGTAGGGGCTGAGATGTACCGGAACCTGGGAGGTTGTATCAGACCCCTGGACATGTAAGTAACATGAAGAGAAACCGCCCGAAGGCGTGACCACGACAACTTGAGTAAAAGTCAATGATATTTATTTATGACAAACTCCATGCATCACAGTAGCAGTAAAAAGAAACATAAAAATCAGCAGAGAAATAATAATACAGTTCCTGGGTACTACAGGGTGGCAGGGGCCACAGAGCTCTGGTGGTATGAGACAGTTCTTATTATCTGCAAGTTGGAAAGTCCTTACCAGGCTCAACTGTAGCAATGAGGAAAGCCCAGGGTCGTACCAGCTGGTGTTCCAGGGAAAGCTGGACTGCTGTAGATAAAATGCTGCTGTGGGTACTGGTTAGAACCAGACAGGTGTTGGCACGGAGTGGATACTGGCTGGAACCAGTTAAATAATAAATAAAGCTTGAGAGCGATGCAATATAGATGAAATGTAGAATTTGAGAGCGGAGAAATAATAATACCGGTGGAGAGTGGTAAACTGCAGAAAGGACACCGGCCCTTTAAGAGAAGCTGTACACTGCTGGAAGCTGAGCTGGAAGCAGGTGATGTTGTAGCTGGAAACAGGTGAGTCCAGAATGGATCGGAGAGTCAGGCTACACCGCAGATGGAATGCTGGTGCGGGTCTCTATAGCAGAAGTCTGGAGACAGGAGCTGGAACCTGGAAGACATTCACAGGAGAGAGACAAACTGGAACTAGGTTTGACAACCACAGCACTGACGCCTTCCTTGCTCAGGCACAACCTATTTATACCTGCAGCAAGGAAGGCATTGGCTAGGCAATTATGCAAATTAATAATACAGACAGCAGATTGGTGAATATGATCAGATGACAGAATCCAAGATGGCTGCGCCCATGCAGACACTTGGAGGGAAGTTTGGTTTGTAATCCATGTGGTCTGGAAAACAGCAATGGCGGCGCCGGCCACCGGAGACAGGAGACGCCAGGCTGACAGGTGCACATCCAACCACGCGGACACAGCGGAGGCCGCGGCTGACGCAATCGCCACTCTGAATGCAGAAGCTCAGGAACGGCGGCGGAGGCCGCGGGAGACGCCATGCCAGATGTATAAGGCGTTACTGTGACAGCGTCCAGAGAGACAGGAGAGGATGCGGGAATATGCACATCAGGATAACAGATGGGATCCGGTCCTGGAGCGCTGAGCCAGCCTTAGGAGGCATCTGATGGGTAAGAAATGGCGTCCAGATACCCGGATCGTGACAGCACCCCCCCCTTTAGGAGTGGCCCCAGGACACTTCTTTGGCTTTTGAGGAAACTTGGAATGGAATCTCCGGACCAAGGCAGGAGCATGGACATCAGAAGCATTGGTCCATGAACGTTCCTCAGGGCCATAACCCTTCCAGTCAATAAGATACTGAAGTTGACCGTAACGGTGACGTGAGTCCAGGATCTTGGCCACTTCATACTCAACGCCTCGTTGAGTTTGGACTTTCGGAGTTGGAGGAAGTGAGGAATGAAACCGATTCAAGATTAACGGTTTCAACAGGGAAACATGGAATGTCCTGGGTATTTTTAAGAAAGGAGGTAACTGGAGTCTGTAAGCAACAGGATTGATGACTTGATCAATTTTAAAAGGACCGATGAAGCGAGGTGCAAACTTCATACTGGGAACTCTCAACCTCAAATTCTTCGTGGATAACCATACCCGATCACCCACCTTGAGAGCAGGAACTGCTCGACGCTTCTTATCCGCAAACTTCTTGTACCTGAACGATGCCTTGAGCAGAGCTGATCGTACGCTCTTCCAAATATTGGCAAACTGATGCAAGGTGATATCCACTGCGGGAACAGAAGTTGCTGGAAGCGGTTGGAACTCAGGGACTTTAGGGTGGAATCCAAAGTTGGTGAAGAATGGTGTTGAAGAAGATGAAGAATGATACTGGTTGTTATGACAGAACTCGGCCCAGGGAAGTAATTGAACCCAGTCATCTTGAGAGGAGGACACATAGATGCTGAGGAAGGACTCCAAGTCCTGATTCACCCTCTCAGTTTGACCATTGGTCTGAGGATGGTAAGCCGTGGAAAGCTTTAGCTTGACTTGGAGGACTTGACATAAACTTCGCCAGAATTTGGCTGTGAATTGAACTCCTCGATCTGAGATAATTTCTTCTGGAAGACCGTGGAGTCGGAAGATCTCTTGTATGAATACTTGAGCCAACTTGGAAGCTGACGGAAGACCGGTGAGAGGAATGAAGTGTGCCATCTTGGTGAACCGGTCAACTACCACCCAGATGGTATTGAACTTGTTGCACATGGGCAAATCTGTAATAAAATCCATCGACAAATGGGTCCATGGTCGACGGGGAACAGATAATGGAACCAGTTGCCCCGCAGGCGACTGGCGGGATACTTTATGTTGAGCACACTTTGGGCAAGATGCAATAAACTCCAAAACGTCCTTTTTCAGAGTTGGCCACCAATAGGACCTAGAGATAAACTCCAGGGTTTTTTGGATACCTGTATGTCCGGCAAAGCGGGAAGCATGGGCCCAATGCATGAGCTTCTTCCTTAGTGTCGGCTTCACAAAACTTTTCCCTGATGGGGGCGTAGAGTCCATCCCTACCGTGGAGAATGCCAACGGATTTATAATAGGATGCTTGTCTGAAGACTCTGACTCATTTTCTTGCTCCCATGAGCGGGAAAGGGCATCGGCCTTGCGATTCTGAGAGCCCGGACAGAACTGGAGTTTAAAGTCGAACCTGGAAAAGAAAAGTGCCCATCTGGCCTGACGAGGGTTGAGACATTGTGCGCCTTTCAGATATAGAAGGTTCTTGTGGTCTGTAAGGATGGTGATTGAATGAGAAGCTCCCTCCAACAGATATCTCCACTCCTTTAGAGCGAGCTTGATGGCTAGCAACTCCTGGTCGCCAATGGCATAGTTGTGTTCCACTGGGGAGAACTTCCGTGAGAAGAAACTGCAAGGATGTAAATGGCCATCTTTAGCCCTCTGAGATAACACCGCTCCTACTCCAACGGAGGAGGCATCCACCTCTAAGATGAAAGGAGAGTCGATGTCAGGCTGTTTCAGGACAGGCGCAGAGATGAACCTCTGTTTTAAAAGATGAAAAGCTTGCATGGCTTCTTCAGACCACTTGGACGGGTTAGCACCCTTCTTGGTGAAAGCAGTAATAGGCGCCACAATGGTGGAAAAGTCTCGTATAAACTTTCGGTAATAATTGACGAACCCTAAGAACCTCTGGACCCCTTTGAGGGTTAAGGGTACCGGCCAATTCTGGATTGCTTGTAGTTTCTCAGGATCCATCTCTAGTCCGGAACCGGACACAATGTACCCTAGAAACGGAATGGACTTGACTTCAAAGACGCATTTCTCTAATTTGCAATAGAGATGATTGACACGGAGACGGGACAGAACCTCCTTTACCCAAAAACGATGTTCCTCTAAATTGTTGGCAAAAATGAGGATATCATCTAGATAGACCACGACATGACGGTATAGAATGTCTCTGAAGATCTCATTGACGAAATGCTGGAAGACAGCTGGAGCATTGCTCAATCCGAAGGGCATGACGAGGTACTCATAATGTCCGTCACGGGTGTTAAATGCGGTCTTCCACTCGTCACCCTCACGGATCCGGATGAGATTGTATGCACCTCTCAAGTCCAGCTTTGTAAAGATGGTAGCTCCGCTAACTCTGTCAAAGAGCTCAGTAATCAGGGGTAAAGGATAGCGGTTCTTGATGGTAATGTCGTTCAAACCTCTGTAGTCGATGCACGGCCGCAGACCACCATCTTTCTTTTTTACAAAAAAGAAGCCTGCGCCGGCTGGAGAAGAAGAAGGTCGAATGAACCCCTTTGCTAGGTTCTCTTTAATGTATTCCTCCATAGAATGCGTCTCGGGCAGAGACAACGGATAAGTTCGGCCTCGAGGTGGAACCTTCCCTGGAACGAGATCAATCGGGCAGTCCCATTCTCTATGAGGAGGAAGGATATCAGCAGAAGCCTTACTGAACACATCCGTGAAATCTTGATATGGAGGAGGTGGAACATCAGACGACCTGGGGGAGGAAGAACAGACAGGCAACACTTTAAACAAACATGTCTCAGCACAGGAGGGACCCCATGCCAGGATTTGTGTAGTCGTCCAATCAATTGTAGGATTGTGAAGACGGAGCCATGGAAGGCCCAGGACCACAGGATGTGTGGCTCTTGGAATCACTAAAAGTGAAATAAGTTCGGAATGAAGAACTCCCACTCTCAGACGAACTGGTAGAGTCCTTAGAGCAATAACTGTATCAAAAATTTTACTGCCATCCACGGCAGTTAAGGAAAAGGAGGAAGGAAGTCTCTCGGTGGGTAGGGACCACCGTTTAACATAGGCTTCGGTAATAAAGTTCCCAGCTGCTCCGGAATCAAGGAGGGCAATGACGTTCTGATAACGTTGAGCAACTTGAAGCGAGACTGGGAGATTACAATCTTGAGGGGATGGAGAGGAGATCATTACTCCTAGCTGGCCCTCTCCTTGGCGAGCTAGGGTCTGGAGTCCCGGACGTTTGGGACAAGCATTAATGGTGTGAGACGGAGCTGCACAATAAAGACAGAGAGACTCGTAGAGACGTCTTCGGCGCTCAGCAGGAGTTAAACGGGAACGGCCAATTTGCATGGGCTCATCTTTAGTTGGTGACAGTTGGCGAGGAGGAGGAGCAGAAGATTTTGGAGCAGATGATCTTCCACGCTCAGTTGCTCTCTCTCTGAAACGTAAGTCAACTTTTGTACAAAGTGAGATTAGCTCATCTAACTTGGAGGGTAAGTCTCTGGTAGCTAACTCGTCTTTAATACACTCAGATAAACCATGCCAGAATGCAGCATACAGGGCCTCGTCGTTCCATGCCAGTTCGGATGCCAGGATCTGGAACTGTATAAGATATTGTCCTACAGTACGTGATCCCTGGCGTAAACGGAGAATCTCAGACGAAGCTGAAGTTACCCGGCCTGGCTCGTCGAAGATGCGCCTGAATGTTGACACGAATGCAGTGTAAGAAGATAGCAGGGTGTCGGACCTCTCCCATAACGGTGATGCCCAATCAAGGGCTGAGCCACTGAGAAGAGAGATGATGTAGGCAATTTTTGTACGGTCACTGGGAAAATTGCCAGGTTGTAGCTCAAACTGAATCTCACACTGGTTGAGAAATCCCCTGCGGAATCTTGGAGAACCGTCAAATTTTGCTGGCGTTGGAAGATGAAGACGTGGAGCAGAAACGGGTAAGGTGGGTGGGGTTATAGCTGGAGTCACTGTGGTTGACGCACCGGACGCGTCTGATCCACGGAGAGTTGTCTGAATCCCATCCAGCCGAGTAGAGAGATCCTGGAGACAGCGGATGATGTGGCCCTGTGCAGCCTCCTGATGTTCAAGTCGGGCTGCCAGTTCTTGCATCGGCCTGGCCGCTTGATCCTGGTCTCCGGCTGGATTCATTTGGTCAGTGCTTACTGTCACAACTGAGGGCCTGAGCTGACGGAAGGCAGCCTCAGTTGTAGGGGCTGAGATGTACCGGAACCTGGGAGGTTGTATCAGACCCCTGGACATGTAAGTAACATGAAGAGAAACCGCCCGAAGGCGTGACCACGACAACTTGAGTAAAAGTCAATGATATTTATTTATGACAAACTCCATGCATCACAGTAGCAGTAAAAAGAAACATAAAAATCAGCAGAGAAATAATAATACAGTTCCTGGGTACTACAGGGTGGCAGGGGCCACAGAGCTCTGGTGGTATGAGACAGTTCTTATTATCTGCAAGTTGGAAAGTCCTTACCAGGCTCAACTGTAGCAATGAGGAAAGCCCAGGGTCGTACCAGCTGGTGTTCCAGGGAAAGCTGGACTGCTGTAGATAAAATGCTGCTGTGGGTACTGGTTAGAACCAGACAGGTGTTGGCACGGAGTGGATACTGGCTGGAACCAGTTAAATAATAAATAAAGCTTGAGAGCGATGCAATATAGATGAAATGTAGAATTTGAGAGCGGAGAAATAATAATACCGGTGGAGAGTGGTAAACTGCAGAAAGGACACCGGCCCTTTAAGAGAAGCTGTACACTGCTGGAAGCTGAGCTGGAAGCAGGTGATGTTGTAGCTGGAAACAGGTGAGTCCAGAATGGATCGGAGAGTCAGGCTACACCGCAGATGGAATGCTGGTGCGGGTCTCTATAGCAGAAGTCTGGAGACAGGAGCTGGAACCTGGAAGACATTCACAGGAGAGAGACAAACTGGAACTAGGTTTGACAACCACAGCACTGACGCCTTCCTTGCTCAGGCACAACCTATTTATACCTGCAGCAAGGAAGGCATTGGCTAGGCAATTATGCAAATTAATAATACAGACAGCAGATTGGTGAATATGATCAGATGACAGAATCCAAGATGGCTGCGCCCATGCAGACACTTGGAGGGAAGTTTGGTTTGTAATCCATGTGGTCTGGAAAACAGCAATGGCGGCGCCGGCCACCGGAGACAGGAGACGCCAGGCTGACAGGTGCACATCCAACCACGCGGACACAGCGGAGGCCGCGGCTGACGCAATCGCCACTCTGAATGCAGAAGCTCAGGAACGGCGGCGGAGGCCGCGGGAGACGCCATGCCAGATGTATAAGGCGTTACTGTGACAGCGTCCAGAGAGACAGGAGAGGATGCGGGAATATGCACATCAGGATAACAGATGGGATCCGGTCCTGGAGCGCTGAGCCAGCCTTAGGAGGCATCTGATGGGTAAGAAATGGCGTCCAGATACCCGGATCGTGACAAGGTGCAATGAGGTAGCTGTCTGACTAAGCTAAGCAACACAAGTATGAGGCACAAACACCTGGCCCATCTAGGAGTAGCAATGCAGTGGCAGACAGGATGGCAGAATTAAAAAATAGGCCCCAAACAGCACATCATGCAAAGAAGAAAAATAGGTGCAATGAGGTTGCTGTATGACTAAGCTAAGCGACACAAGTGTGCGGCACAAACATTTGGCCCATCTAGGAGTGGCACTGCAGTGTCGGACAGGATGGCAGATTTAAAATATAGGCCCCAAACAGCTCCTTATGCAAAGAAGTACTCGCTGCGCTTGCCACGCAGGGGGCACGATGGCGCACTATGCGCACCATGCTATTTATTCTCCATCCAGGGAGGTTGTGGACAAGAGGGAGAATAGTTGTTGGTATGCCGGGTGTCGGGATTGCGGCACCGGTATACTGAGCGCTGGGATCCCAACAGCCGGCATACTGAATACCACCCGTGCACAATACCATGGAAAGCATCTGATGTTCCTTTCACTTGTCCTTGTACCCTCAAACTATTCCCCTGACACCATACATTCAGGGCCGGTTCAAGACCTTGTGGCGCCCAGTATGAACGTTTCCTTTGGCATCCCTCCCCCGCCATTCAAAACAGGCACAGTTGCGTCAAAAATATAGGGGCATGGCTTCATGGGAAAGTGCATAGCCACAGGAGTTCAGTATGATTTACTGACTGCTGGGATGTTGGGCGTCAATATACCGACAGCAGCATCCCAGGGCAAAGAGTCCCCTTGCAGGCTCACTGGGCTTGCCATGCTGCAATCTAACTGGTTCTATTCCCACTCTACGGGTGTCGTGGACACGCAGTAATTAGAATAGTCCTGGAAAAAGGAGAAGACTGATTGTACAGCTAAGCAGCTACTGAGGAGTGTGTAAGGCTCCTTAAAAATAGAATAAATATAAAATGAATAGTAGCGCTAGGGTTTTAAGTAGAGATGAGCGGGTTCGGTTCCCTGAGAACCGTACCCTACTGGACTTCACTACCCGCCTGACTCGGAAACCAGAACGAGGCAAAACGTCAGCATCACGCTGCCAGATTCTCGTGGGTTTTGGATTCCATATAAGGAGCTACGCGTCGCCGCCATTTTCACTCCGGAATTGGAGAGTGTAGCGAGAGGACGTATCTCCGTCCTCACTGTCTATGCGGGAGGGAAAGTGGGGTGGCGATTCCAGTGCTGTCTTGTGTTGCTCAGTCCAGTGTAGTGTCTTATGCTGCATCAGTCCAGTCACAGTGGTGGTGTTCTCTGCTGCCATATGTCCAGTGTAGCTGTATAAGTTCAATGCAGTGGTGCTGTGTTCAGGGCCAGCTCCAGGCATGTTCCAATAGAGCGGCCGAACAGGGCGCCGCACTTTATGGGCGCTGCTAGCTCTGGCCGCCATATTGGAGCTTGGAACCATCCCTGCAGCACTGCAGTGTCCGTCTTCCCCGCCCCCACTAACCAGCGCCGAACCTTGAGCCAACCAGAGCTCGCGGTCCGGCAGCTGAGGCTGATTGGCTGCCAGACCGCGAGCTTTGATTGGCTTACGGACCAGCGCCTAGTTGAAGCTGAACACCGCTGCGTCCGCCGGAGATTGAGGGCTAGGAGGGGCGCACGCTGCTAAAAAGCAGCATGGGCAGCAGCCTCAACCTCAGGAACAGACTCGCGGTGAGCAGCACGGGGGCAGGTGGGGTGGATATCTGTCACTGGGGACATGTCTTGCACTGGGGGCATGGGACATGTGTATCTGGCATTGGGGGCATATCTGGCACTGTGGGGACAAGAGTATCTGGCATTATGGGCATATCTGGCACTGTGTGTGGCATATATGTATCTGGCACTATGTGGGGGCATTTATGTATCTGGCACTGTGGGGGCATTTATGTATCTGGCACTGTGGGGACATATCTGGCACTGTGGGGGCATTTATGTATCTGGCACTGTGGGGACATATCCGCACTGTGTGGGCATTTATGTATCTGGCACTGGTGGGGCATTTATGTATCTGACACTGTGGGGCATATATGTATCTGGCACTGTGGGGGCATTTATGTATCTGGCACTGGGGGCATTTATGTATCTGGCACTGGGGGCATATCTGCACTGTGGGGGCATTTATGTATCTGGCACTGTGGGGGCATTTATGTATCTGGCAGTGTGGATGCATTTATGTATCTGGCACTGTGGAGGCATATCTGCACTGTGGGGGCATTTATGTATCTGGCACTGTGGGGGCATATCTGCACTGTGGGGGCATTTATGTATCTGGCACTGTGGGGGCATTTATGTATCTGGCACTGGGGGCATTTATGTATCTGGCACTGTGGGGGGCATTTATGTATCTGGCACTATGGAGGCATATCTGCACTGTGGGGTCATTTATGTATCTGGCACTGTGGGGGCATTTATGTATCTGGCACTGTGGGGGCATATCTGGCACTATGTGGGCATTTATGTATCTGGCACTGTGGGGGGCATTTATGTATCTGACACTGTGGGGGCATTTATGTATCTGACACTGTGGGGCATATATGTATCTGGCACTGTGAGGGCATTTATGTATCTGGCACTGGGGGTATTTATGTATCTAGTACTGGAGGCATTTATGTATCTGGCACTGGGGGCATATCTGCACTGTGGGGGCATTTATGTATCTGACACTGTGGGGGCATTTATGTACCTGGCACTGTGGAGGCATATCTGCACTGTGGGGGCATTTATGTATCTGGCACTGTGGAGGCATATCTGCACTGTGGGGGCATTTATGTATCTGGTACTGTGGGGGCATTTATGTATCTGGCACTGTGGGAGCATATCTGCACTATGGGGGCATTTATGTATCTGGAACTGTGGGGGCATTTATGTACCTGGCACTGTGGAGGCATATCTGCACTGTGGGGGCATTTATGTATCTGGCACTGTGGGGGCATATCTGCACTGTGGGGGCATTTATGTATCTGGCACTGTGGGGGCATTTATGTATCTGGTACTTTGGGGGCATTTATGTATCTGGCACTGTGGGAGCATATCTGCACTATGGGGGCATTTATGTATCTGGAACTGTGGGGACATATCTTGCACTGTGTGGCCATTTATGTAGCTGGCACTGCTGGGGGGCATGTCATGTGTAGCTGGCACTGCTGTGGGGCATGTCATGTGTAGCTGGCACTACTGTGGGGCATATCATGTGTAGCTGGCACTGCTGGGGGGCATGTCATGTATAGCTGGCACTGCTGCGGGGCATGTCATGTGTAGCGGGCACTGCTGGGGGGCATGTCATGTGTAGCTGGCACTGCTGCGGGGCATGTCATGTGTAGCTGGCACTGCTGCGGGGCATGTCATGTGTAGCTGGCACTGCTGCGGGGCATGTCATGTGTAGCTAGCACTGCACATTATGTGTATCTGGCACTATACTGGAGACATTATGTGTATCTGACACTATACTAGAGACATTGGGGTAAATTTACTAAGGTCCCGATTTTGACCGAGATGCCGTTTTTTCATCAAAGTGTCATCTCGGTAATTTACTAAGCAATAATCACGGCAGTGATGAGGGCATTCGTAATTTTATGGAAGTCCAACAAAAAAAATACAAATGAATACACCATCGGTCAAAACGCGGCTGTTTAAGTATGAATCTCGGTCATTTACTAAGAAGTGCAAAGCAAAAAAAACCAAAACACTGCCGTGAAAAATTACAACTCGTAAAAAAGTGCTTAAAAAAAACAGACCTGCTTTTTTTTCCCGTGATTGGATAGGCATGCACGGATCCATGAGATCCGTGCATGTATATCAGTGGGAAGGGGTGGGAAGGTGATTATTTTCTCAAAAAAAATTGCGTGGGGTCCCCCCTCCTAAGCATAACCAGCCTGGGGCTCTTTGAGCCGATCCTGGTTGCAGAAATATGGGAAAAAAATTGACAGGGGTTCCCCCATATTTAAGCAACCAGCATCGGGCTCTGCGCCTGGTCCTGGTTCCAAAAATACGGGGGACAAAAAGAGTAGGGGTCTCCCGTATTTTTAAAACCAGCACCGGGCTCTACTAGCTGGACAGATAATGCCACAGCCGGGGGTCACTTTTATATAGTGCCCTGCGGCCGTGGCATCAAAAATCCAACTAGTCACCCCTGGCCGGGGTACCCTGGGGGAGTGGGGACCCCTTCAATCAAGGGGTCCCCCCCCCCAGCCACCCAAGGGCCAGGGGTGAAGCCCGAGGCTGTCCCCCCCATCCAATGGGCTGCGGATGGGGGGGCTGATAGCCTTTTGTGATAATGAAAAGATATTGTTTTTAGTAGCAGTACTACAAGGCCCAGCAAGCCTCCCCCGCATGCTGGTACTTGGAGAACCACAAGTACCAGCATGCGGCAGAAAAACGGGCCCGCTGGTACCTGTAGTACTACTACTAAAAAAAAAACCCAAAAAAAGACAAGACACACACACCGTGAAAGTAAAGATTTATTACATACATGCACACAAACATACATACATACTTACCTTATGTTCACACGCAGGTCGGTCCTCTTCTCCAGTAGAATCCAAGGGGTACCTGTTGAATAAATTCTACTCACCAGATCCAGGGTCCCAGGGTCCTCGGGGCAACCATTTGTAATCCAGGTATTTGAATAAAATAACAAAACGGATACCCGAGCCACGAACTGAAAGGGGCCCCATGTTTTCACATGGGACTCCTTTCCCCGAATGCCAGAAACCCACTCTGACTGATGTCTAAATGGGTTTCTTCAGCCAATCAGGGAGCGCCACGTTGTAGCACCCTCCTGATCGGCTGTGTGCTCCTGTACTGACTGACAGGCGGCACACGGCAGTGTTACAATGTAGCGCCTATGCGCTCCATTGTAACTAATGGTGTGAACTTTCTGCTCAGCGGTGACGTCACTTTTGGGTATTTTTTTAGTAGTAGTACTACAGGTACCAGCGGGCCCGTTTTTCCGCCGCATGCTGGTACTTGTGGTTCTCCAAGTACCAGCATGCGGGGGAGGCTTGCTGGGCCTTGTAGTACTGCTACTAAAAACAATATCTTTTCATTATCACAAAAGGCTATCAGCCCCCCCATCCGCAGCCCATTGGATGGGGGGGGACAGCCTCGGGCTTCACCCCTGGCCCTTGGGTGGCTGGGGGGGGGACCCCTTGATTGAAGGGGTCCCCACTCCCCCAGGGTACCCCGGCCAGGGGTGACTAGTTGGATTTTTGATGCCACGGCCGCAGGGCACTATATAAAAGTGACCCCCGGCTGTGGCATTATCTGTCCAGCTAGTGGAGCCCGGTGCTGGTTTTAAAAATGCGGGGGACCCCTACTCTTTTTGTCCCTCGTATTTTTGGAACCAGGACCAGGCGCAGAGCCCGATGCTGGTTGCTTAAATATGGGGGAACCCCTGTCAATTTTTTTCCCATATTTCTGCAACCAGGATCGGCTCAAAGAGCCCGAGGCTGGTTATGCTTAGGAGGGGGGACCCCACGCAATTTGTTTTTAAGTTTTACAGTGTTTATTGAAAAAAAAAAAAAATAATTAACCCCAGCACGGATCACACAGATCCGGCCGAGATTCATTTTGAAAAAGTCGGCAGTGTTTTGCTAATCACTGCCGTAAAAAACTGAAAAAAAAACACGAATGACATCGACATCGGAAAACCCGAAAAGACAAAATACGGCAGCTTAGTAAATTAGTCGTAATAAATTCAAAAAGTTGCAGTTTTACACTTTCGATGTCATTCGTGATTGAACTTTGACCTGAAACGGGAAAATACGAATCTTAGTAAATTTACCCCATTGTGTGTAAGGAACACTACTGTGGCTATTATGTGTAAGTCTGCTAATTGTGTGCGTAGAGGGGGTGTGAAAATATATTTATAGTTTGACGATATAAAGTTATGAGGCCACGCCCACTTTTCCAGGAACGCGTGTGCCATATGTAAGGGGGGGGGGCGCTTTTACATTTTCTCGCTCAGGGTGCTAGTAGGCCTGGAGCCGGCCCTGGCTGTGTTGTCCTGCATCATTACAGTGGTAGTGTCTTGTGCTGCATCAGTCCAGTCACAGTGGTGGTGTTCTTTGCTGCCATATGTCCAGTGCTGCTGTATAAGTCCAGTCCAGTGGTGCTGTGTTGTGCTGCATCAGTCCAGTGGTGGTGTCCCTGTGCTGCCGTATAAGTCCAGTGGTACTGCTGTATAAGTCCAGTGATACTGCCGTATAAGTCCAATGATACTGCCGTATAAATCCAGTCCAGTGGTACTGCCGTATATGTCCAGTAATACTGCCGCATATGTACAGTGGTACTGCCGTATAAATCCAGTGATACTGTCGTATTTGTCCAGTGGTACTGCCGTATAAATCCAGTGGTACTGACATATAAATCCAGTCCAGTGATACTGCCGTATATGTCCAGTGGTACTGCCATATAATTTCAGTGATAGTGCCATATATGTCCAGTGGTACTACTATAAATCCAGGGGTACTGGCATATAAATCCAGTCCAGTGGTACTGCCATATATATGTCCAGTGGTACTGCCATATAATTCCAGTGATACTGCCGTATATGTCCAGTGGTACTGCCGTATAAATCCAGTGGTACTGGCGTATAAATCCAGTCCAGTGATACTGCCGTATAATTCCAGTGATACTGACGTATAATTCCAGTGATACTGCCATATATGTCCAGTGGTACTGCCATATAATTCCAGTGATACTGCCATATATGACCAGTGGTACTGGCGTATAAATCCAGTCCAGTGATTTTTCACGTGTGGCAAGTTCGAAGGGTTGGAGAACCTTGCACAAGACGGAAATCATTCTCCACTGCGCTTGAGTCAGGTGCATTCCCCCTCCTTGGCCTATATCGTAGGTGGATGTATAGGCTTGAATGGCCTTTTGCTGCTCCTCCATCCTCTGAAGCATATAGAGTGTTGAATTCCACCTCGTTACCACTTCCTGCTTCAGGTAATGGGAGGGCAGGTTCAGGAGTGTTTGCTGATGCTCCAGTCTTCGGCACGCAGTAGCTGTATGCCGAAAGTGGCCCGCAATTGTTTGGGCCACCAACAGCATCTCCTGTATGCCCCTGTCATTTTTCAAAAAATTCTGCATCACCAAAATGAATTGTATGTGCAAAACATGGGACGTGCTGGAATTTGCCCAGATATAATGCATGCACAATATTGGTGGCGTTGTCCGATATCACAAATCCCCAGGAGAGTCTAAGTGGGGTAAGCCGCAACAACATCAGTTTCAGGGGCGGCAGCGCATCTCGCCAGCTCCCGGCCGTTGCTGGGCAGCGGGGCCGGCGCATCACTTCCGCCCCTGGCTCTCCGGCCCCGGCTGGTTGCTTGGCAACCGGGGACGCCAGACGGCCGCCCTGCACTGCGATCCCGGCTGTTTCTAAGCACTGCGTGCCCAGAGATAGGTGCAATAGTCAGGGTCCGGGGGGCTGGGCTGCTGGGTCTCCTCTCATTGGTCTGCAGGGCCTTTTTATTGGAGCCAGGACAGTGCATCCCCGCTGGTGATAGCTTCCTGTGGAGCCTGTCTTCCTGCCTCTGGTGTGTTCCTGCATCCAGCTTGTGTACTCCAGTGTCCTGTGTCCAGTTTCCTGAGTCCTGTCTGAGGGATCGTTTCCTGCTGTCCTCCGGGTTACCTTCCAGTAGAGTGGTCTGGTATCCGAAGCCACTAGGTTCCGGTTGTTTCCTGCACACACCTTTCGTGGTGTCGTGAGTAGTGGCTCTGCCGCACTTTATGGCTGAAGCCGTATTTTCTTTATCTATTTTTGGTTGTGTCATTTTTGCGGAGGTTTCCGCATTGCTGTCCTCGCCTTATTACGACAGGTTCATATTTGGCAGTTAGGCTGCATTACTTGATTTGCTGTTATTCCAGGCGGCTGCGCCGCATATAAACTACTTTATTATTTTTTGTATCCTTCTCTGTTTTAGTCGTGTCAGTCTTAGTTAGTTTTCCCCTTGTTCTCCTTGGTCTCGGTTAACGCCTTGTCTCCTATTAAGACCGGGGAGCATCGGAGTCTGGGCGGACATAATTCGCCCATTCAAACGCGGCTGCCATGGGCACAAGAAACCATAGTCTTGCAGGCATTAATCGACCACTGGGAAGGACAACGGAGTCAGGGATTTTTGTTAGGGGAAACTGCGTATCTCAGTTCAATCGCAGTTTCACGGATCTGTACTCGGAACCCTTCTATTGCCACCCAGTCTTTGGGTTCCAAGTACGTTGAACATAAAATTATCACCGGCCCCAAAAAAACAGGGGGGCCTTGAAATTTTCTCCCCATGAATCCATCAGTGGAAGATCAGAATCTCAGCCAAATATTGGCTACTCAGATCCAGAACCTCACTCAAATGGTGCAGGATCTTACTCTGCGGGTTAGGTCTCAGGAGGATCTCTTGCGACCTTCCCCGAGTGTAGCTCCTGAACCCAAGATGAATCTTCCAGACCGCTTTTCGGGTAACCGAAAATACTTTTTTAATTTTCGGGAGAGTTGTAAACTTTACTTTCGTTTAAGGCCCTGGTCCTCAGGTTTCGCCGTTGGTCGAACTACTGTGGCTGGAATGATCCTGCTTTGCGCAGTCACTTTTGCTTCGGCTTGTCAGAAGTGATCAAGGACAGTCTCATTCAGTACCCGATTTTGGAGACTTTGGATAAGCTCATGGAGTTTGCTATTAAGATCGATCGCCGTCTCTGTGAGCGGAGGACTGAAAGAGGGGCTAGTTTTAGGCCCAGTCCATGTGTGTTTGCTCTCCCTGAGGATGTCGACGAACCCATGCAAGTGGGTTTGTCCCGACTTTCCACTGAAGAGAGAACCAGGAGGTTAAATTTAGGGCTCTGCTTATACTGTAGCGGCAGGGAACATGTTGCACTCAGTTGCCCAAATAAGCAGGGAAATGCCCTGACCATGTGAAAGTTGAGAAGGTTCACTTAGGTCTTCAACTAGTCTCCTCACATGATTCTCTGTTAGTTCCTGCCGAAGTATCTTCAGGGAATCAGAGTTCTTTTGTTTCTGCATTTATTGATAGCGGAGCTGCTGGGAACTTCATGGATCTTACTTGGGCTCCAACTCTTGGATTTCCGCAGCTCCAGCTCAGTAGACCTATTACCATGCGCGGTCTGGATGGTGGCCCTCTCTCTAACGGGGTAATTACTCATCAGACTCCCCCATTGCATTTGGCTGTGGGTGCGTTACATTCTGAAAGGATTGAATTCTTCCTCACCCATTGTCCGACCATGCCTCTAGTCTTGGGTCACCCCTGGCTTGCCATCCATACTCCAACCATTCATTGGCAATCTGGGGATATTTCACAGTGGGGTTCCAACTGCTCTAAGAGGTGTATTACTCGCCCGGTATGGGACGCTGTCATTTCCTCAGAACCTATTCCATCAGTTTACCAGGACTATGCAGATCTATTTTCCAAGGGTAATGCGACGTCCTTCCACCCCATTGTTCTTATGATTGCCCCATTGACCTCATTCCTGGTGCTACCTTGCCTAAAGGGAGACTCTATGCACTGTCTGGCCCAGAGACAAAGGCCATGGAAGACTATGTGCAGGAAAGTCTAAAAAAGGGGTTTATTAGGCCCTCCAAATCCCCTTTGAGTGCAGGGTTTTTTTTTTAGTTAAAAAAAAAGACGGATCTCTTAGGCCGTGCATTGACTACCGGGCCCTGAATAAGATTTCTGTCAAAAACACTTACCTCTTACCTCTCATTTCTGTGTTGTTCGATCAACTCTGCACCGCGGTAATTTTTTCTAAAATTGACCTTAGAGGAGCGTATAACCTCATCTGAATAAGATCTGGGGATGAGTGGAAGACGGCTTTTAGTACATAGGCCCTCATTCTGAGTTGATCGCTCGCTGACGATTTTCGCAGCACAGCGATCAGGTGGAAAAACGGCAATTCTGCGCATGCGCATGGTACGCAGCGCTCATGCGCTAAGTACTTTCACACAAAACTTTGTAGTTTTACACAAGCTCGAGCGATGCATTTCAGTCGCTCGAGTGTTCGTTGTTTGATTGACAGGAAATGGGTGTTTATGGGCGGCAACTCAGCGTTTTCAGGGAGTGTGCTAAAAAATGCAGGCATGCCAGGAAAAAACGCAGGAGTGGCTGGCCGAACGCAGGGCATGTTTATAACGTCAAACCAGGAACTAAACAGACTGCAGTCATCGCAAGCTAGGAGTAAGTCTTGAGCCACTCTGAAACTGCATGACATTTTTAAGTAGCAGAACTGCTAACCTTTCGGTCACACTTCTGCTAAGCTAAGATACACTCCCAGAGGGCGGCAGCCTAGCGTTTGCATTGCTGCTAAAAGCAGCTAGCGAGCGATCAACTCGGAATGAGGGCTAAAGTCCGGACACTATGAGTATCTTGTGATGTCGTTTGGTCTGTCTGACGCTCCTGCGGTGTTTCCAAATCTTATAAACGATGTCCTCCGTGACTTCCTGGGGAAATTCGTGGTAGTTTATTTGGACGACATCTTAATTTATTCTGAGACTCCGTAACAGCATTTTCTCCATGTTCAGCAAGTGCTTCAAAGATTGCGGGAGAATCACTTATATGCCAAATTGGAGAAATGTGATTTTCACATTACAGAGGTGTCCTTTTTAGGATATATTATTTCTCCGGAAGGGTTTTTTATGGAACCTAAAAAACTCCAGGCCATCTTGAATTGGGCTCAACCCACTAACTTGAAGGCTATTCAGAGGTTTGTGGGTTTTGCTAATTATTATAGACGTTTTATTCACGCTTTCTCCGAGTTAGTTGCCCCTATTGTGTCTTTGACTAAAAAGGGTGCTGATCCTTCTAAGTGGTCGCTCAAGCCCAGCATGCCTTCCAGGCTTTAAAACAGGCCTTTGTCTCTGCTCCTGTCCTTAGACACCCCAACCCTGATCTTCCTTTCATCGTTGAGGTGGATGCCTCTGAGTTTGGGGTGGGAGCTGTTCTGTCTCAAGAGGACCCCGAGTCTTTGGCTTTACATCCTTGTGCTTTCATGTCTAAAAAATTTTCTTCCGCAGAGGCCAACTATGATGTTGGTAACAGAGAATTGTTAGCAGTCAAGTGGGCTTTTGAGGAATGGAGGCACTGGCTTGAGGGAGCAAAGCATACTGTCACTGTGTTTACGGACCACAAGAATATTACAGTATATTGAGTCAGCAAAACGGCAGGCTCGCTGGGCGTTATTCTTTACTCAGTTCAATTTCATCATCACCTACAGGACCGGTTCTAAGAACACTAAAGCTGATGGTCTGTCACGTTGTTTTCTTCCTGTTCTTGATAACCATTCTCCTACCAGTCCAATTATTCCAGCAGCCTCTGTCCGAACCGGTTTCACACAGGATTTACACACACAATTAGTTCAGCTTCAGGGGCAGGCTCCCAGAAATACTCCCATTGGCCGTTTCTTTGTTCCTGAGTTCTTGAGAGGCAATGTCCTTGCCGAGTTTCACGACAACAAAGTTGCCGGCCATTCTGGGGTTGTTAAGACGTTGGAATTGCTCTCTCATGCTGTGTGGTGGCCTAACCTTTCCAAAGATGCTAGGGAGTTTGTGCCAGGCACAAGGTGTCCTGGTCTCTGCCCATTGGGCAGCACATACCTCTAGCCATTCCAGTCAGGCTATGGTCACACATTTCCATGGATTTTGTGGTGGATCTTCCACTCTCTTCTGGTTTTCAGGTGATCTGGGTGGTGGTGGATCGATTTAGCAAAATGGCCCATTTCATTTCTTTGCCTCGATTACCATCCGCTTAGGTTCTGGTAGTCTTGTTCCTTCACCATTTCTTTAGACTCCATGGACTACCTACTGATATTGTCTCGGACCGGGAACCGCAGTTCATTGCCCGTTTCTGGAAACTCTTTTACGCCTCGTTAAACATGAGACTCGGTTTAACCTCTGGATACCATCCACAGTCGAACGGGCAAACTGAGCGCGTTAACCAATCGCTGAAGTGGTATCTGCATCTTTATGCTGCCAAGCTTCAGAACGATTGGTCGGAATATCTTCCCCTGGCCGAGTATGCTTACAACAACGCCTGTCATTCGTCCACCAAGGTGTCTCTGTTCTTTTCGGTCCTTGGCTTTCATCCCAGAGTCAATTCCTTTACTCCCAATTGTCCATCTTCTTCCTTGGCCTTGACTTCCCGCCTCAGAACTATTTGGAAGAAGGTACACCTTGCTCTCAGGAAAGCTTCCTTCCGGGAGAAATTTTGTCGAACAGGTTCCGACGTCCATGCACCTTTAAGGTGGGTTGTCAACCCGTAACATCATACTCCAACAACCTTCAGCTAAGTTGGGACCCAGATTCATCGGGCCATTTTGTATTATCAAACAGGTCAATCCGGTGGCATTTTGGCTGCAATTGCCGAGCTCACTTAAAATTTCCAACACCTTTCATTGTTCTCTGCTTAAGCCCTATATTTTTTCCAGGAAATTCCCTCAGAAAATTATCTGGGGTAGGCCTCCCGTGGATGTTCAAGGCCATCAGGAATTCCTGATAGAAAAGGTTTTGGATTCTAAGTATTCCCGTGGACAGCTTTATTTTCTGGTCCACTGGAAGGGGTACGGCCCAGAGGAGAGATCTTGGGTCCGAGACAAGGATTTGCATGCTCCTAAACTTAAAGAGATTTTTTTTTGGAATTTCCTCTTAAACCTGGGTTTAGGGGTTCCTTAACCCCTCCTCAAGGGGGAAGGTACTGTCATGGGCGGCAGCGCATTGCGCCGGCTCCCGGCCATTGCTAGGCAGCGGGGCCGGCGCGTCACTTCCACCCCTGGCTCTCTGCAATAATCAGGGTCCGGGGGACTGGGCTGCTGGGTCTCCTCTCATTGGTCTGTAGGGCCTTTTTATTGGAGCCAGGACAGTTCATACCCGCCGGTGAAAGCTTCCTGTGGAGCCTGTCTTCCTGCCTCCGGTGTGTTCCTGCATCCAACTTGTGTACTCCAGTGTCCTGTGTTCAGTTTCCTGAGTCCTGTCTGAGGGGTCATTTCCTGCTGTCCTCCCGGTTGCCTTCCAGTAGAGTGGTCTGGTATCTGAAAGCCACTGGGTTCCAGTTGTTTCCTGCACACACTTTGCGTGGTGTCGTGAGTAGTGGCTCTGCCGTACTTTATGGCTGAAGCCGTATTTTCTTTATCTATTTTTGGATGTGTCATTTTTGCGGAGGTTTCCACATTGCTGTCCTCGCCTTATTACGATGGGTTCGTATTTGGCAGTTAGGCTGCATTACTTGATTTGCTGTTGTTCCAGGCGACTGCGCCGCACATAAACTACTTTCTTTTTTGTATCCTCTGTTTTAGTTGTGTCAGTCTTAGTTAGTTTTCCCCTTGTTCTCCTTGGTCTCAGTTAACGCCTTGTCTCCTATTAAGAGTAGGAGGCATCGGAGTCTGGGCGGACCTAATTCGCCCATTCAAACGCGGCTGCCGTGGGCACAAGAAACCATAGTCTTGCAGGCATTAATCCACTGGGAAGGAACGAAGTCAGGGATTTTTGTAAGGGGAAACTGCATATCTCAGTTCTATCGCAGCTTCATGTATTTGTACTCGGAACCCTTCTATTGCCACCCAGTTTCTTGGGTTCCAAGTACGTTGAACATAACAAGCAGTGGCAGCAGCAGTAGGCGTATCACTCAAGGATCCTCCGGAGGAATCCCGGTTAGTAGAGGACTTCTCAGTCATGCCAGTGACATGGCCTGCAGGACTATTTATTTATTTATTACCAGTTATTTATATAGCGCACACATATTCCGCAGCGCTTTACAGAGAATATTTGGCCATTCACCTCAGTCCCTGCCCCAGTGGAGCTTACAATCTATATTCCCTACCACATGTACACGCACACACATTCACACTAGGGTTAATTTTGTTGGGAGCCAATTAACCTACCAGTATATTTTTGGATTGTGGGAGGAAACCGGAGTACCCGGAGAAAACCCACGCAAGCACGGGGAGAATATACAAACTCCACACAGTTAGGGCCATGGTGGGAATCGAACCCATGACCTCAGTGCTGTGAGGCAGTAATGCTAACCATTACACCGTCCGTGCTGCCCAATCAGGACTACTGACGTTCCTGATTGAGTAGGAAATTGATGTTGAGGGAGTTGGTGGTGTGGCTTGCAGGAGCTTGGGTACAAGAGGAAGAAGGGATTTAGGTGTCAATGGACTGCTTAAGCTCTTACCAAAAGTTTTGGAACTTGACAATGACTTCTGATGAATGTGCTGCAGGTGACGTATAAGGGAGATGTTCCTAGGTGGTTAACGTCCTTACCCCTACTTATTACGGATTGAGAAAGGCAACACACGGCTTGACACATGTTGTCCGGATTTGTGGAGAAATAATTCCACACTGAAGAGGTGGCTTTTTTGGTATTTTGCCCAGGCATGACAATGGGCTTATTCATCCCACGGACAACAACTGTCTCCCCCAGTGCTTGATTTAAACAAACCACATCACCATCAGAATCCTCCTCGTCAACTTCCTCCTCAGCGCCATATCCTCATCCTGGTGTACTTCAACAGTGACATCTTCAATTTGAATATCAGAAATTGGACTGTGGGTGCTCCTTCCAGCACTTATAGAGGGCGTGCAAATGGTGGAAGGAGCCATCTTAGAACGCGCAGTTCTTTGTTGTGCTTTTGCCAGCTTAACTCTTATAATTTTTCCAGTGGGAGGATGAGGGCTTCCATCGTCATGCGAAGCTGAACCACTATTCATGAACATAGGCCAGGGCCTTCGCCGTTCCTTGCCACTCCATGTCATAAATGGCATATTGGCAAGTTTACGTTTCTCCTCAGACCATTTAAATATATATTTTTTGGGTCATTTTACTGAACCTTGGCATTTTGGATTTTAAATGCCCTTTACTATGAGATTGGGCATCGGCCTTGGCAGACGACGCTGATGGCATTTCATCGTCTATGTCATGACTAGTGGCAGCAGCTTCAGCACTAGGAGGAAGTGGTTCTTGATCTTTCATTATTTTATCCTCCAAACTTTTGTTCTCCATTATTTTTCTGGAGTTATATAACAATATGTGGCACAGGAGAGCGTAACCCTACACCACACAGGGCAAACCCTGTAAAAATTATTTGGATTGAATATTAATAACCCCTTTATTTGGAGTAAATAATATACAGCACAGGACAGTACCACTGGACTTATATGGCAGTATCACTGGAGTTATACTGTAGTACCACTGGCCTTATGCGGCAGTATCACTGGACTTATACGGCAGTACCCCTGGACTTATACGGCAGTAACACTGGATTTATACGGAAGTACCACTGGACTTATACGGCAGTACCACTGGACTTATACGGCAGTACCACTGGACACATACGGCAGTACCACTGGACTGGACTTATACAGCAGTACCACTGGACTTATACAGCAGTACCACTGTACTTATACGGCAGTACCACTGGACTTATACGGCAGTACCACTGGACTTCTACGGCAGTACCACTGGACTTCTACGGCAGTACCACTGGACTGGACTTATACGGCAGTACCATTGGACTTATACGGCAGTACCACTGGACTTATACAGATATGGCAGTATCACTGGATTTATATGGCAGTACCACTGGACTTATATGGCAGTACCACTGGACTGAACTTATACGGCAGTACCATTGGACTTATAAGGCAGTATCACTGGACTTATACGGCAGTACCACTGGACTGGACTTATACGGCAGTACCACTGGATTTATTCAGCAGTACCACTGGACTTATACGGCAGTACCACTGGACTTATACAGATAAGGCAGTATCACTGGATTTATACGGCAGTACCACTGTACTTATATGGCAGTACCACTGGACTTATACGGCAGTACTACTTGACTGGACTTATATGGCAGTACCACTGGACTTATACAGCAATACCACTGGGACTTATACTGCAGTATCACTGGACTTATACGGCAATCCACTGGACTTGACTTATATGGCAGTACTACTGGACTTATACGGCAGCAGCACTGGACTTAAGGTTAAGATTAGCGTTAGGCTTTAGGGGGAGGGTTATGGTTAGGCTGCGGGACAGGAGGTTAGGCACAGGGGGGGAGTGTTAGGGTTAGTCTGCGTGGAGATGGTTAGGCACTAGGGGGAGGTTTAGGGTCAGGCTGCGGGGGGAGGGATAGGTACTAGGGGGAGGGTTAGGCACTAGGGGGAGGGGGAGGGTCGGGCTGCATGGGGAGTGTTAGGCACTAGGGGGAGGGTTAGGGTCAGGCTGTGGGACGGGAGGGTTAGGTCAGGCTGTGGGACGGGAGGGTTAGGTTTAGGGTCAGGCTGTGGGACAGGAGGGTTAGGCACTAGGGGGAGGATTAGGCTATGGGACGGGGGTCAGGGTTAATTTCATGTCTCTATATTAATATGATAACTGGGACTGTATAAGTATTGATGGGTTCTCCAGAGATATGTGTAAAAAGAAGCAAAACTCAGCAGACCTGTTCGCAGTCAAGTTCAGCTCTGCAGTCTCTCAGACACAGCAGGCAGGCAGGCAGGCAGGCGGTGGGCTTACTTTTCTGCCTCTTGCTAACAGCATTTGTTCTGGCTCGAAGGGCTGAGCACCACCCGCTGGGAAGATCACCGGCCAATCCACCTCCTAACCAGGACCCCGGCGCCACACAGCAAAAATAAGTGTCAATAGTGCGTTGGCTGCTTTCAGGGACTGAGATCTCCCTCATTATGAAGCTCTGTATCAGAGGAGCTGTCTCTGCCGACACCCTCCGATACTGTAGCTCCGTCATCCACTCTCACTGGAACCGCTGCTGCCCTCCGGCAACGCAGCTCCCTCTCAGACTGGCAGCCTCAGTACCGGGAGGCACTTCTGACTGTCCGTGAGCCCCCTTCTCCCTGCAGAGGTTACGTGCTACTCAGGAGCCGGTGCACAGGTGACTGGCCTGCTGGCTCCCCTGCAACCTCGCAACCCGCAGTAGCAGCCGGCGGGAGCACTGTCCACACACTCTGTGGTGGCTCACCCACGGGGGGGGGGGTGCCCTGGGTGAGGGGGGCCCAGGGTAATGTACCCCCTGGGCCCCCCCTTAATCCGGCTCTGGCGGCTCCTTATATGGAATCCAAAACCTGCGGGAATCTGACAGCAGGATGATGACGATTTGCCTGGTTCTGGTATGCGAGTGTGGCGGGAAGTCCCAAGCCGGGCTCGGGACGTGAAGTTCGGGGGGGTTCGGTTCTCAGAGAACTGAACCCACTCATCTCTAGTTTTTCCTAATCACATTTTACATATTTTTGTATTATTTTAATCACACCTACGGTATCACTTACATAGCACTTATGTGCTTCTTATTAACCCTTTCTAATTTTCACCTGTGTGCTGCCCTGGGGTTGCCAACCTGTGCCGACATGATGGGGTACCGCGCCCCGGACCCATACATATTATTAGGGACCACCAGTGACAGAGACACCTTGCCGTTCGACCTGGGGGCTTAGCCCTATATCTGCATATGTATGCAACCAGGCTCTCTGTAGTATCTGATATTGGTGGTCATTCCGAGTTGTTTGCTCGCTGCTATTTTTAGCAGAATTGCTAATAGGCTAAAATCCAGCAGTTCTGCGCATGCGTATGCACCGCAGGGCGCACGCGCTAAGCAATTTTGCACAAAAATATGCTATTTTACTCACGGGCGAACAAAGCTTTTCAGTCGCTCTGTTGATCGGAGAATGATTGACAGGAAGTGGGTGTTTCTGGGTGGTAACTGAGCGTTTTCTGGGAGTGTGCTAAAACACGCAGGCGTGCCAGCAGAAAACGCAGGAGTGGCTGGAGAAATGGAGGAGTGGCTGGCCGGACGCTGGGCGTGTTTGTGACATCAAACCAGGAACTAAACGGACTGAGGTGATCGCAATCTAGGAGTAGGTCTGGAGCTACTCAGAAACTGCAAGGAAATACTTAATAGCAGAATTGCTAATCTTTCGTTAGCAATTCTGCTATGCTAAGATACACTCCCAGAGGGCGGCGGCTTTGCGTTTGCATTGCTGCTAAAAGTAGCTAGCGAGCGAACAACTCAGAATGACCACCCAGGGGTGTATCTAGGGATCCAAGCGCCCCTGCGGTGTGAGTAAGGGCTGGTGCCTCCTTCCCCCCCACATACATATTTGAAATAAGGAAGGTATATCAAAAAAGGGCATGGTCTTATGGGGAAGGGGCGTGGCCACACAATAGTACTTTCATTTCAAATTATGCCACACAGTAGCATATTACACCGCACAGTAGTGTCTCTTATTCACGTTATGCCACACAGTAGCATATTACACCGCACAGTAGTGTATCTTATTCACGTCATGCCACACAGTAGCATATTACACCGCACAGTAGTGTCTCTTATTCACGTTATGCCACACAGTAACATATTACACTGCACAGTAGTGTCTCTTATTCACGTTATGCCACACAGTAACATATTACACTGCACAGTAGTGTCTCTTATTCACGTTATGCCACACAGTAACATATTACACTGCACAGTAGTGTCTCTTATTCACGTTATGCCACACAGTAACATATTACACTGCACAGTAGTGTCTCTTATTCACGTTATGCCACACAGTAACATATTACACTGCACAGTAGTGTCTCTTATTCACGTTATGCCACACAGTAACATATTACACTGCACAGTAGTGTCTCTTATTCACGTTATGCCACACAGTAACATATTACACTGCACAGTAGTGTCTCTTATTCACGTTATGCCACACAGTAACATATTACACTGCACAGTAGTGTCTCTTATTCACGTTATGCCACACAGTAACATATTACACTGCACAGTAGTGTCTCTTATTCACGTTATGCCACACAGTAGCATATTACACTGCACAGTAGTGTCTCTTATTCACGTTATGCCACACAGTAACATATTACACCGCACAGTAGTGTCTCTTATTCATGTTATGCCACACAGTAGTACCCCTATAGGAAACACTGTCTATAGAAGGCATATAGGGAATGCAAATAGAAAACAGAAATGTGGACCAGTGCTAGTAAATATATTTCTATTTTTAGAAGTGGAATGCAGTCAAACCGCAAACCGATCAAAGGGATATTGCAGTCACATTCAGGGATGTGACTGCAATATCCCTCTTCTCAGCGCTCCGTTGATTGGATCACAGTGGCTGTAAACACCTCTGTCTGATCGACAGGCAGAGGTGTTTGCGGGGAGAGCAGGGGGCGGTGATGGACCGTTGCAGGGACGGCGTGGGGAAAATGGGGTCGGGCTGTCTGCATTTTTAAGGCATCTGAGTGACATCTCACGCAGCCACCCCTATGTGAAAAATGGTGTCAGACCACCTGCATATGCAGCCTAGCTGCAGCTGTAGGGGGTCGTCCACAGTTGCTGCGACCACAATTAAATTGCGGTCACAGTCGCTGAGCAGACCATTCAGCATGCTGGACAGCCTTGCCCTGCGATGGATGAACATCCCCCAGCATGCAATAGAAAGGATTGCAGTATCTGCTTTTTAGCAGAATCTGCAATCCTTACAAATAACCCCCACTGCCATTAGTACATCTGATCCCGCCCATAGGCACACACATATACACTTACTGTACATACATACTGTCACACATAAAACACATACAGTACATATGATATACAGTACAGTCACACATGCAGTATATACAAATAGTCACACACATGCACACATATATACAGTCACACATATATATATATATATATATAGTCACACACTTATTCACATCCATAGTCACACACTAATACACACATAAATACAGTAGATACTTATACTGTACACATACAAACATACATACACATATAGTCACATACATAAATGCAGACACACATACAGACAGACTATATAGTGTTTACCCCCTCACTTCACAGACAGGGTACACTCAATGCATGTACTTTAGTAGCTCTTTGTACTCTCCCCCTGTCCTCCATGCTGCTGGGTTGCCTGGCACTGACTGAGTGCCCTGTAGCCCCACCCACCTGCTTCCACTCCGTCCACTTCCCGAAGGTCAATGCCGTGCAGTGCAGTCTTGTGCCACCCCTCCCCTCACTAAGGGGGTCATTTACTAAGCAGTGATAAGAGCAGAGAAGTGAGCCAGTGAAGAAGTTGCCCCATCAACCAAACAGCAACTCTGTATAATTTTATAGTATGCAAATTATAGATGTAACTTCAGTGCTGATTGGTTGCCATGGGCACTTCTCCACTGGCTCACTTGTCCATTCTGATCACTGCTTAGTAAATGTCCCCCTCAATCCTGATTGTACCTTGTGACTGTCTGTTACTGCCAGCGCTGGTGTCCAGCGGCACAGCACTGCACTATTGATCAGTCAGACTCAAAATAAACTGCAGCTCCCGGCAACAAGGGATGCTGGGAGCTGTAGTTTATGTTGAGTCTGATTACAAGTGAGGTGCGGTGCGCTGCCACCTGACACTGGCGCCGGCACTAACAGACAGTCACCAAGTCTGACAGTACTACTGGATTCTACACCCTGAACGTGGATGGCACTACCAGGCAGCGCCCCCTCCTTGCCTGGCGCCCCTGGCGAGTGTCATCCTGGCCAATGGGTAGATACACCCCTGTGACCACCCTTATGTAGTGTTATTTTTCACTCAGTGTGCATTAGGGATAGCAAAATGTTTTTTTCTGACTCTCCTTTATAATGTACACTACACTAATTATACTGAATTCACATAATGGGCCTAATTCTGAGTTGATCGCAGCAGCAATTTTGTTAGCAGTTGGGCAAAACCATGGGGGTAATTCCAAGTTGACCGCAACAGGATTTTTGTTAGCAGTTGGGCAAAACCATGGGGGTCCTTCCAAGTTGATCGCAGCAGGAATTTTGTTAGCAGTTGGGCAAAACCATGTGCACTGCAGGGGGGGCAGATTTAACATTTGCAGAGAGAGTTAGATTTGGGTGTGGTGTGTTCAATCTGCAATCTAATTTGCAGTGTAAAAATAAAGCAGCCAGTATTTACCCTGCACCATACTTGCCTACCCTCCCGGAATGGACGGGAGGCCCCCGAACATCGGGTGACCCTCCCGGCCCCCCGGAAGAGCAGGCAAGTCTCCTGGTTTCAGCGGTCACCCACTGCCCGGTCGCCCACTTAGCGAGTAAAGTGGGCGGTCCGAGCAGGCGATGACGCGATTCTTGTTGAATCACGTCATCATAGCCACGCCCCCTGCTGTATAATGCCGGTAATAGCGGCATTACACAGCGGGCGTGGCTTACATGACGCAATCAAGCAGCCACGTCCCCGTCCCGCCTCTGGCCCGCCCCGTTCCGCCTCTGGCCCGCCATCCTCTGGACATCACCTCACTTCCTGCCTGCCCTGATGAGCCGACCGGCTGCTCTCTCCCGGAGAGAGCAGCCAGAAGTCGGCAAGTATGCCCTGTGCAGAAATAAAATAACCCACGCAAATCTAACTCTTTCTGCACATGTTATATCTGCCTCCCCTGCAGTGCACATGGTTTTGCCCAACTGCTAACAAAATTCCTGCTGCGATCAACTTGGAATTACCCCCCATGTGCACTGCAGGGGGGGCAGATGTAACATGTGCAGAGAGAGTAAGATTTGGGTGGGGTGTGTTCAAACTGAAATCTAAATTACAGTGTAAAAATAAAGCAGCCAGTATTTACCTTGCACAGAAACAATATAACCCACCCAAATCTAACTCTTTCTGCAAATGTTATATCTGCCCCCCCTGCAGTGCACATGGTTTTGCCCAATTGCTAAAAAATTTCCTGCTGCAATCAACTCAGAATTACCCCCAATATACAAAACACTACACAAGTACATTCTGCACACATACCACACTCAACCTCCCCCCCATTATATTACCATAATATGTAGCTACTAATAAACAGTGCTGGTTATCATCCTTGTTTTTTATATCTCTGTCACATAAACAATTAAAATTGCGCTACACAGTAGCACAATCTTTTTCACATTACACCTCACATAGTGCCCCGATTCATATTAGACCACATAGTAGTGTCCTTTATTCACGTTACAACTCACAGTAGTATCCCTTATTCATTTTAAGCTACACTGTAGTGTTCCTGTTACACGTTATGTCACACAGTAGTACCCCTGATACACATTACGTCAAACAGTAGTGCACCTTATACTCAATGCCCACAGTAGTAAAGTTCCACCGTCTTCACTGTTTCATGAAAAGACCCCTAATTGTCTTTTAGGGGGACATTTACCAAGCAGTGATAAGCACGGAGAAGTGAGCCAGTGGAGTAATTGCCCATGACAACAAATCAGCACTGAAGTAACATTTATCATTTGCATATTATAAAATTATACTTAGCTGCTGATTGGTTGATGGGGCAACTTCTCTACTGTCTCACTTCTCCGCTCTTAATGTCCAGCTTCTTCTGCTACACTGTACAGCCAGCATAGTTACACAGAGACATGACACTGACCCACTGTGAGGTAAAAATAATAATAAAATGTCCCAGCCAGTGCTGCCACAGAGAGCACGACTAACTATGTGCAGCCAATGGCCCTCATTCCGAGTTGTTCGCTCACTAACTGCTTTTAGCAGCATTGCACACGCCAGGCCGCCGCCCTCTGGGAGTGTATCTTAACTTAGCAGAATAGCGAGCGAAAGATTAGCAAAACTGCTACTAAATAATTCTTAGCAGTTTCTGAGTAGCTCCAGACCTACTCACAGATTGCGATCAGCTCAGTCCGTTTAGTTCCTGGTTTGACGTCACAAACACGCCGTGCGTTTGGCCAGCCCACTCCCCCGTTTCTCCAGACACTCCCGCGTTTTTCCCTGACACACCTGCGTTTTTTGCAAACGCCGGGAAAATGCTGAGTTGCCGCCCAGAAACGCCCCTTTCCTGTCAATCATTTACCGAACAGCAGTGCGACTGAAAAGCGCCGCAGAAGCCACAGCAAAACTGCTAAGATTTGTGTTAAATAACTAAGCGCATGCGCCCTGCGTGGCTTGTGCATGCGCAATTTGCAACAAATCGCAGCATAGCGAAAATCGGCAACGAGCGATCAACTCGGAATGACCCCCAATGACAAAAGTCAATCACATCCGCTACATGTCAATCATGAATAGTAGTCAGAGACTAAGATTACCAGGACAGCAGCCTGCCAGTTACTCACCACAGCACAGGATAGGTCCAGTCCTGACTCTTGCATACTACCGGAGCCATCCACAGCCCACCCGGCCGATGACCGTCCTCTGGCGTCTGACGCAACGCGATCAGGGGTAGATGTACTAAGCCTTGAAAGGTGATAAATTTCACAGTGATAAAGTACCAACCAACCCGCTCCTAACTGTCATTTTTCAAACCCAGCCTGTGACATGGCAGTTAGGAGCTGATTGTCTGGCACTTTATCACCGTAACATTTATCACTTTTAAAGGCTTAGTACATCTCCCCCTCAGTGAGATGGAAGGTTCACTAACACTGTGCGTGGGCAGGTATGGCGTGTGTTTGTAAGCCTGGCCCGCCCACAGTGTTGCCCGATTGGATCCCAGGCCGGCCATAGTTAATCACTGAGTCAGTGTGTGTATCTCAGTAGTAGTATGGGCGGAGGCTAGCAGGTGGGGCAGCCAGCTACAGATGCAAGGCAGAGGGAAGAGCCGAAGCCTGAGTAGGCAATATGGTGGTATATGTTTGTGTATATTTTATGTATGTATTCTTTTCTACTTAGGGACTAGTGCAATACACACTTTATTACACTTTTGTCATCCAGATATTTTCTGGTTGTTTGAGCACTTTACTGGAAGAACGTATCAGAAGGAATATAAACACTTATTGATCAAAGACAACGCCAAAACTACCCCCTTCTTTCCATATACTATGTCATGATCCGGGTTATTGGACATCATTATTTACCTTCCAAGTGTCTCCTGAGACTGGCCCAGTGTTCCAAAACGGGATTCTATCTGCGCTGTCTGCGTGCAGAGCGCTGTATATCATTACCTCAAGTCTCTTCCTTGTGATCCCGCAGCGCTGTCATGACAGTCCTACAGCTTAGTTACACGGTTTGTAAGAATGGAGTCTGCTGCCCTCCGCGGCCTCCGCCGCCATTACTGCTGTTTACCACATGGAATATACAAACAGACTTTCCCTCCAAATGCAAACATGGGCGCAGCCATGTTTTTCCTCATCACATGTAATTTCACAACCTATCCGCTGCACTCTGGACTCTGCCTAATTATCCAGCCAATGCCTGCTTCCCAGCTGGTATAAATATCCTGCTCCTGGGCTGGATAATCGTCAGTGCTTTGGTTGTCTAACCTATACACATGTCTCTCCTGCTTGTGGATTCTACTGCTTGTTTCTCCAGGTATTCCAGCTCCTGTGATTCAGCTCCACTAAGAGACCCGCACCTGTTTCCATCCTGCCATGCATCCTGACTTCTGAAGTGTTCCAGCATTGCTCCTGATTACTCTCCACGATCAGACACCGGCTTCCTGCTTCCAGCATTGGTCCTGCTTTGCTTCCAACCTCCAGAGGTGTCATAGTATCATTTTCAACTTCTCCTCTCTGCTACACCACTCTCCATACTTCACAGTGTACTTACCATGGCCTATCAGCTTTCCACAGTGCTCCTGAGTCGCTGGTATTCTGCAAGCGGTGCTTCGCTGTTTTTCTTCAGTTTATTTCCACGTTATCAGCGGTATTCCTATATCGCCTGCAATCTGTTACCATTCTTCCATTGAACCACAGCGTCCATCGATGCTCACCATCGGACTCTAAATCTAC
The DNA here is from genome assembly GCF_028390025.1 of Pseudophryne corroboree. Taxonomy (NCBI): domain Eukaryota; kingdom Metazoa; phylum Chordata; class Amphibia; order Anura; family Myobatrachidae; genus Pseudophryne; species Pseudophryne corroboree. The sequence continues at coordinate 509,499,386 of NC_086448.1, read as the reverse complement.
AGTGATAAGTTCTGCACACCTTTTTACTCATACCGGTTTCATCCAGCACTCTCTGCAATTATACCAAGTGCCATCTACTTCTGTGCATCTGCATTACTCCAGCCTCTGTGTACCATCTGCTGGGCAGTACCAGTTCTTACCCCTCCACAGCGGTTAGCTGTGGCATACGGACTTACCATCTCCAGTTCTGGCAAGGACTCTGTAACATTCTGTTCTGCAAGCCACAGCACTAATTACTAGAGATGAGCGGGTTCGGTTCCTCGGAATCCGAACCCCCCCGAACTTCAGCCTTTTTACACGGGTCCGAGGCAGACTCGGATCTTCCTGCCTTGCTCGGTTAACCCGAGCGCGCCCGAACGTCATCATCCCGCTGTCGGATTCTCGCGAGGCTCGTATTCTATCGCGAGACTCGGATTCTATATAAGGAGCCGCGCGTCGCCGCCATTTTCACACGTGCATTGAGATTGATAGGGAGAGGACGTGGCTGGCGTCCTCTCCGTTAGAATAGATAGAGACACTTGAGTTGATTTACTACTAACTTAGTAATTTTGGGGAGCATTAGGAGTACTCAGAGTGCAGAGTTTTGCTGATAGTTACTAGTGACCACCACCAGTTTTATTTATTATTTAATATAATCCGTTCTCTGCCTTAAAAAAAACGATACACAGTCACATACCATATCTGTGCTCAGCCTCAGTGTGCTGCATGATAATATCATCTATGTATATCTGACTGTGCTGAGTGCTCACTGCTCACACAGCTGAATTGTGGGGGAGACTGGGGTGCAGTTATAGCAGGAGTACAGTGCACACTTTTGCTGCCAGTGTGACTGACCAGTGACCACCAGTATATTGTCTGCCTGAAAAAGTTAAACACTCCTGTGGTGTTTTTTTTTTTTTATTCTATAAACGCATTCTGCTGACAGTGTCCAGCAGGTCCGTCATTCATTATATTATATAAATATATACCTGCAGTAGTGTTATATTTTTTTTGTTCATCTCTATCATCTTTATCATCTCTATATTAGCAGACGCAGTATGGTAGTCCACGGCTGTGGCTACCTCTGTGTCGTCAGTGCTCGTCCATAATTGTATACCTACCTGTGGTGGTTTTTTTTTTTATATCTTCTTCATACTAGTAGTTTAGGAGTCTGCTGACAGTGTCCAGCAGGTCCGTCATTATATTATATATACCTGCAGTAGTGATATATATATATTTTTTATATCATTATCATCTCTATACTAGCAGACGCAGTACGGTAGTCCACGGCTGTAGCTACCTCTGTGTCGTCAGTGCTCGTCCATAATTGTACACCTACCTGTGGTGGGGTTTTTTTTTCTATCTTCTTCATACTAGTAATTTAGGAGTCTGCTGACAGTGTCCAGCAGGTCCGTCATTATATTATATATACCTGCAGTAGTGATATATATATATTTTTTTATATCATCATCTCTATACTAGCAGACGCAGTACGGTAGTCCACGGCTGTAGCTACCTCTGTGTCGTCAGTCACTCGTCATCCATAAGTATACTAGTATCCATCCATCTTCATTGTTTACCTGAGGTGCCTTTTAGTTGTGCCTATTAAAATACGGAGAACAAAAATGTTGAGGTTCCAAAAATAGGGAAAGATCAAGATCCACTTCCACCTCGTGCTGAAGCTGCTGCCACTAGTCATGGCCGAGACGATGAAATTCCATCAACGTCGTCTGCCAAGGCTGATGCCCAATGTCATAGTACAGAGCATGTAAAATCCAAAACACAAAATATCAGTAAAAAAAGGACTCAAAAATCTAAAATAAAATCGTCGGAGGAGAAGCGTAAACTTGCCAATATGCCATTTACCACACGGAGTGGCAAGGAACGGCTGAGGCCCTGGCCTATGTTCATGGCTAGTGGTTCAGCTTCACATGAGGATAGAAGCACTCAGCCTCTCGCTAGAAAAATGAAAAGACTTAAGCTGGCAAAAGCACAGCAAAGAACTGTGCGTTCTTCGAAATCACAAATCCACAAGTCGGTTGCGATGCCTGACCTTCCCAACACTGGACGTGAAGAGCATGCGCCTTCCACCATTTGCACGCCCCCTGCAAGTGCTGGAAGGAGCACCCGCAGTCCAGTTCCTGATAGTCAGATTGAAGATGTCAGTGTTGAAGTACACCAGGATGAGGAGGATATGGGTGTTGCTGGCGCTGGGGAGGAAATTGACAAGGAGGATTCTGATGGTGAGGTGGTTTGTTTAAGTCAGGCACCCGGGGAGACACCTGTTGTCCGTGGGAGGAATATGGCCATTGACATGCCTGGTGAAAATACCAAAAAAATCAGCTCTTCGGTGTGGAAGTATTTCAACAGAAATGCGGACAACAGGTGTCAAGCCGTGTGTTGCCTTTGTTAAGCTGTAATAAGTAGGGGTAAGGACGTTAACCACCTAGGAACATCCTCCCTTATACGTCACCTGCAGCGCATTCATCATAAGTCAGTGACAAGTTCAAAAACTTTGGGCGACAGCGGAAGCAGTCCACTGACCAGTAAATCCCTTCCTCTTGTAACCAAGCTCACGCAAACCACCCCACCAACTCCCTCAGTGTCAATTTCCTCCTTCCCCTGGAATGCCAATAGTCCTGCAGGCCATGTCACTGGCAATTCTGACGAGTCCTCTCCTGCCTGGGATTCCTCCGATGCATCCTTGAGTGTAACGCCTACTGCTGCTGGCGCTGCTATTGTTGCTGCTGGGAGTCGATGGTCATCCCAGAGGGGAAGTCGTAAGACCACTTTTACTACTTCCACCAAGCAATTGACTGTCCAACAGTCCTTTGCGAGGAAGATGAAATATCACAGCAGTCATCCTGCTGCAAAGCGGATAACTGAGGCCTTGGCATCCTGGGCGGTGAGAAACGTGGTTCCGGTATCCATCATTACTGCAGAGCCAACTATAGACTTGTTTGAGGTACTGTGTCCCCGGTACCAAATACCATCTAGGTTCCATTTCTCTAGGCAGGCGATACCGAAAATGTACACAGACCTCAGAAAAAGACTCACCAGTGTCCTAAAAAATGCAGTTGTACCCAATGTCCACTTAACCACGGACATGTGGACAAGTGGAGCAGGGCAGACTCAGGACTATATGACTGTGACAGCCCACTGGGTAGATGTATTGACTCCCGCCGCAAGAACAGCAGCGGCGGCACCAGTAGCAGCATCTCGCAAACGCCAACTCTTTCCTAGGCAGGCTACGCTTTGTATCACCACTTTCCAGAATACGCACACAGCTGAAAACCTCTTACGGCAACTGAGGAAGATCATCGCAGAATGGCTTACCCCAATTGGACTCTCCTGTGGATTTGTGGCATCGGACAACGCCAGCAATATTGTGTGTGCATTAAATCTGGGCAAATTCCAGCACGTCCCATGTTTTGCACATACCTTGTATTTGGTGGTGCAGAATTATTTAAAAAACGACAGGGGCGTGCAAGAGATGCTGTCGGTGGCCAGAAGAATTGCGGGACACTTTCGGCGTACAGGCACCACGTACAGAAGACTGGAGCAACACCAAAAACGCCTGAACCTGCCCTGCCATCATCTGAAGCAAGAAGTGGTAACGAGGTGGAATTCAACCCTCTATATGCTTCAGAGGTTGGAGGAGCAGCAAAAGGCCATTCAAGCCTATAGAACTGACCACGATATAGGAGGTGGAATGCACCTGTCTCAAGCGCAGTGGAGAATGATTTCAACGTTGTGCAAGGTTCTGCAACCTTTTGAACTTGCCACACGTGAAGTCAGTTCAGACACTGCCAGCCTGAGTCAGGTCATTCCCCTCATCAGGCTTTTGCAGAAGAAGCTGGAGACATTGAAGGAGGAGCTAACACTGAGCGATTCCGCTAGGCATGTGGGACTTGTGGATGGAGCCCTTAATTCGCTTAACAAGGATTCACGGGTGGTCAATCTGTTGAAATCAGAGCACTACATTTTGGCCACCGTGCTCGATCCTAGATTTAAAACCTACGTTGTATCTCTCTTTCCGGCAGACACAAGTCTGCAGGGGTTCAAAGAACTGCTGGTGAGAAAATTGTCAAGTCAAGCGGAACGCGACCTGTCAACATCTCCTCCTTCACATTCTCCCGCAACTGGGGGTGCGAGGAAAAGGCTCAGAATTCCGAGCCCACCCACTGGCGGTGATGCAGGGCAGTCTGGAGCGACTGCTGATGCTGACATCTGGTCCGGACTGAAGGACCTGCCAACGATTACGGACATGTCGTCTACTGTCACTGCATATGATTCTCTCACCATTGAAAGAATGGTGGAGGATTATATGAGTGACCGCATCCAAGTAGGCACGTCAGACAGTCCGTACGTATACTGGCAGGAAAAAGAGGCAATTTGGAGGCCCTTGCACAAACTGGCTTTATTCTACCTAAGTTGCCCTCCCACAAGTGTGTACTCTGAAAGAGTGTTTAGTGCCGCCGCTCACCTTGTCAGCAATCGGCGTACGAGGTTACTTCCAGAAAATGTGGAGAAGATGATGTTCATTAAAATGAATTATAATCAATTCCTCCATGGAGACATTCACCAGCAGCAATTGCCTCCACAAAGTACACATGGAGCTGTGATGGTGGATTCCAGTGGGGACGAATTGATAATCTGTGAGGAGGGGGATGTACACGGTGATGAATCGGAGGATGATGATGAGGTGGACATCTTGCCTCTGTAGAGCCAGTTTGTGCAAGGAGAGATTAATTGCTTCTTGTCACAACTGAGGGCTGGGGACCGTGACTGGGAGCCTCAGTTGTAGGGGCTGACGGGTACTTAAATTTAGGAGGAGCTATGTGACTCCTGGACATACGTATTGACAGCAGCAAAGAATGCCCGAGGGCGTGACCACGACAACTGTTAAATTCCTTAAGTGCTTTTATTAAATAAAAAGTCAAATAACGTGCAAAAGAATAATATAAAGTCACACGTGATAATTAAGTTCACAATCGGTGAAGGCCAGTAACCTGGAATATGGAAGAAAGTCCTGTAAACAATAAATGAGGCTGGGGTTCACTGGAAGATGAGGAATGAAACTGGAGTACGCAGGAACTGAAGAATGAAGGATGATTACTGCAAAGCAAAAGTTCAAACACAGGAATCCAAAGTAGGCTGTAGGGGTTAACACTGGAGAGTCGGGTTACACAGGCAGAGTGTAATCACCAGGGAAGTCAGGCTGATCTGCAGAATGGAATTGCAGGAGAAAATCTGTAGTGAAGCTTGTATGCTGGAATCACAGATGACAATGAAAGCACTGACGATCTTTTGGGAGCTGGGACCGGATATTTATACCTGCTGCATAGCAGGGATTGGCTGAGCAATTATGACAAGGCTCCAGCACCGTGGATAGGAGGAATAATGTCATGTGACTGGAGTCTAACATGGCTGCGCCCATGAACAAGCAAAGAAGGGGAATTAAGTACTATAGGAAAGGTGCAACACTTGCGATGTAGGCCGCAGTAGCAGAATAACATGCGCCCAGCGAGACAGGAGTGGCAGCAGAGGCCCATGGAGGACGTACATCCAGAAGGGAAATGGTGTCTCAGTATCCGGATCGTGACAGTACCCCCCCTTTTAGGAGTGGCCCCAGGACACTTCTTAAGTTTACCTGGCCATCTGGAATGGAACTTCTGGATGAAGACTTGTACCAACTTGGAAGTGGGGAATCCATGACAGAATCCATCGAGGGATGAGACCACGGACGATGAGGATCAGACAAGGAAACCAGTTGCCTAGTGGGTAACTGGCGGGATACTTTGTGCTGGGCACATTTCGGGCAGGAGGCCACAAATTCAGCAATGTCCTTCTTTAGGGTCGGCCAACAATTTGACCTGGAGACGAATTTTAAGGTCTTGCGTATGCCCGCGTGTCCGGCAAAGCGAGAGGAATGTGCCCGATGCAAGAGCTTCCTCCTGAAAGCCGGCTTCACAAAATTTTTCCCTGGCGGGGGCATAGAGTCCATACTCACTGCGGAGAACGCCACTGGATCAACAATACAATGCTTGTCAGTAGACTCAGACTCATTTTCTTGCTTCCGAGAGCGGGAAAGAGCATCAGCCTTGTGATTCGGTGACCCTGGACAAAACTGTAGCTTGGAGTCTTGGCACAGAGGAGACGGGACATCAGAAGACTTGTAGGAGGATATGCGAACTGGAAGCTCTTTTTGGAGACAGGTCTCTGAACAGGAAGGACCCCATGCCAGGATACGGGTCGACTTCCAATCAACTTGAGGATTATGCAGACGTAGCCATGGAAGGCCTAGGACCACAGGATGGGTGGCCCTGGGGATAACCTGGAAAGAAATCAACTCTGTATGCTGGTCCCCTACCTTCAGACGGATAGGTAAGGTCTTGGAGGTAATCACCGCCTCAGGAATCCTACTGCCATCCACGGCAGTTAGAGATATCGGTGATGACAGTCTCTCAGTGGGAAGAGACCACTGCTTAACGAACCTCTCTGTAATAAAGTTTCCGGCTGCTCCAGAATCCAATAAGGCAGTGAGATTCTTTGTACGCGGAGCCACCTGCAGAGAAACTGAGAGATTGCAGTTACTTGGAAATGGAGAGAAATTCGTCACTCCTAGCTGACCTTCTCCTTGGTGGGCTAGGACTTGAGGTTGTCCCGGACGCTTGGGACAGGACTTGATAACGTGAGAAGATTCGGCACAATACAAACAGAGACGCTCAGCGAGACGTCTACTACGCTCTGCCTGAGATAAACGAGAGCGACCTATCTGCATAGGTTCCTCCCGAGACGGAGATGGCTGACGAGGAATGGAAACCGTAGGAATCCTGGGAAATGTAGATCTTCCTAGTTCAACAGCCCTTTCACGGAACCGTAAATCGACCTTAGTGCAGAGGGAAATGAGCTCGTTTAAAGTTAAAGGCAAGTCTCTAGCAGCGAGCTCATCTTTGATACGCTCGGATAGCCCTCCCCAGAAGGCTGCATAAAGAGCGTCATCATTCCAGGAGACTTCAGATGCCAAGGTCTGGAATTGCACCAAATACTGACCGACAGTTCGCGTCCCCTGACGCAGTCGAAGGATCTCTGAGGAAGCTGATGTCACTCGACCTGGCTCATCGAAAATTCGTCTGAACGTTGCCACGAAGTTAGCATAGGATGACAACAGGACATCAGACCTTTCCCATATAGGTGAGGCCCAGTCTAGAGCGGCACCAGTGAGTAGAGAAATAAGGTATGCCACCTTAATGCGGTCAGTAGGGAAACTGCTGGGTTGCAATTCAAATTGGATCTCGCACTGGTTTAGGAAACCCCTGCAGGCTTTAGGGGATCCATCATATTTAGCAGGAGTCGGCAAGTGAAGATAGGGAGCAGGAACAGGTATGGTGGGTGGGGACACCACCGGAGGCGCTGGAGTCGACACACTGGACGCCCCTAATCCACGGAGGGCCGCTTGAATTTCATCCAGCTGGGAGGAGAGGTCCTGGAGACAGTGACCAACATGGCCTACAGCAGCCTCCTGACGTTCAAGGCGGGTTGCCAGTTCTTGTATCAGCCTAAGCGCTTGAGCCTGGTCTCCGGCTGGGTCCATTAGGTCAGTGCTTACTGTCACAACTGAGGGCTGGGGACCGTGACTGGGAGCCTCAGTTGTAGGGGCTGACGGGTACTTAAATTTAGGAGGAGCTATGTGACTCCTGGACATACGTATTGACAGCAGCAAAGAATGCCCGAGGGCGTGACCACGACAACTGGGAATTCCTTAAGTGCTTTTATTAAATAAAAAGTCAAATAACGTGCAAAAGAATAATATAAAGTCACACGTGTTAATTAAGTTCACAATCGGTGAAGGCCAGTAACCTGGAATATGGAAGAAAGTCCTGTAAACAATAAATGAGGCTGGGGTTCACTGGAAGATGAGGAATGAAACTGGAGTACGCAGGAACTGAAGAATGAAGGATGATTACTGCAAAGTAAAAGTTCAAACACAGAAATCCAAAGTAGGCTGTAGGGGTTAACACTGGAGAGTCGGGTTACACAGGCAGAGTGTAATCACCAGGGAAGTCAGGCTGATCTGCAGAATGGAATTGCAGGAGAAAATCTGTAGTGAAGCTTGTATGCTGGAATCACAGATGACAATGAAAGCACTGACGATCTTTTGGGAGCTGGGACCGGATATTTATACCTGCTGCATAGCAGGGATTGGCTGAGCAATTATGACAAGGCTCCAGCACCGTGGATAGGAGGAATAATGTCATGTGACTGGAGCTAACATGGCTGCGCCCATGAACAAACAAAGAAGGGGAATTAAGTACTATAGGAAAGGTGCAACACTTGCGATGTAGGCCGCAGTAGCAGAATAACATGCGCCCAGCGAGACAGGAGTGGCAGCAGAGGCCCATGGAGGACGTACATCCAGAAGGGAAATGGTGTCTCAGTATCCGGATCGTGACACTTCTTTTTTGGTGGGGGTCCAAACCAACCCGTCATTTCAGCCACAGTCGTGTGGCAGACCCTGTCACTGAAATGATGGGTTGGTTAAAGTGTGCATGTCCTGTTTATACAACATAAGGGTGGGTGGGAGGGCCCAAGGACAATTCCATCTTGCACCTCTTTTTTCTTTCATTTTTCTTTGCGTCATGTGCTGTTTGGGGAGTGTTTTTTGGAAGGGCCATCCTGCGTGACACTGCAGTGCCACTCCTAGATGGGCCAGGTGTTTGTGTCGGCCACTAGGGTCGCTTATCTTAGTCACACAGCTACCTCATTGCGCCTCTTTTTTTTCTTCTTTGCGTCATGTGCTGTTTGGGGAGTATTTTTTGGAAGGGCCATCCTGCGTGACACTGCAGTGCCACTCCTAGATGGGCCAGGTGTTTGTGTCGGCCACTAGGGTCACTTATCTTAGTCACACAGCTACCTCATTGCGCCTCTTTTTTTTCTTCTTTGCGTCATGTGCTGTTTGGGGAGTATTTTTTGGAAGGGCCATCCGGCCTGACACTGCAGTGCCACTCCTAGATGGGCCAGGTGTTTGTGTCGGCCACTAGGGTCGCTTAGCTTACTCACACAGCTACCTCATTGTGCCTCTTTTTTTCTTTGCGTCATGTGCTGTTTGGGGAGTGTTTTTTGGAAGGGCCATCCTGCGTGACACTGCAGTGACACTCCTAGATGGGCCAGGTGTTTGTGTCGGCCACTTGGGTCGCTGAGCTTAGTCACACAGCTACCTCATTGCGCCTCTTTTTTTCTTTGCTTCATGTGCTGTTTGGGGAGTGTTTTTTGGAAGGGCCATCCTGCGTGACACTGCAGTGCCACTCCTAGATGGGCCAGGTGTTTGTGTCGGCCACTTGGGTCGCTGAGCTTAGTCATCCAGCGACCTCGGTGCAAATTTTACGACTAAAAATAATATTGTGAGGTGTGAGGTGTTCAGAATAGACTGAAAATGAGTGGAAATTATGGTTATTGAGGTTAATAATACTTTGGGATCAAAATGACCCCCAAATTCTATGATTTAAGCTGTTTTTTAGGGTTTTTTGAAAAAAACACCCGAATCCAAAACACACCCGAATCCGACAAAAAAAATTCGGTGAGGTTTTGCCAAAACGCGTTCGAACCCAAAACACGGCCACGGAACCGAACCCAAAACCAAAACACAAAATCCGAAAAATTTCCGGTGCACATCTCTACTAATTACCTCTGCGCTTCTGGGAACTGTACTGTAACTTATCACTGCACTTCTACTGTGACGTTATTGCATACTCCAGGTGTCTAAAGCTGTGTGTTCAATAAACTGAATTTACCTTTTTACAACTTTGTTGTCGTGGTCACACCCTCAGGCAAATGGTACTAGATCTCCTGTATGTCTAGGTACCCAATACTACCTCCCCGGTTCACCTACACGTCAGCCCCTACATCTGAGGCTTCCCCAGGTCAGCTTCAGCCCTCAGTTGTGACAGTAAGCACTGACCTAATGGATCCGGCTGGAGATCAGGCCCAGCGACTAAACCGATGCAATAAATTGCAGCCCGTTTAGAACATCAGGAGGCTGCACAGGGTCAAGTGATTAGCTGTCTCCAGGACCTTTCCACCCGGCTGGATGGAATCCAAGTAACCCTCGGTGGGTCATGGGCGTCCAGTGATCCGACTACAGTACCTCTGGTGGTAACCCCACCCGCCATTCTCGTTTCTGCTTCTCGTCTCCATTTGCTGACACCAGCCAAGTTCGATGGTTCCACTAAAGCCTGTCGTGGTTTTCTAAATCAGTGTGAAATACACTTTGAGTTACAGCCTGGCAATTTCCCAACTGACCGCACCAAGATTGCCTACATCATCTCCCTCCTCAGTGGCTCCACCCTGGATTGGGCATCACCTCTATGGGAGAAATCCGATGCCCTGCTCTCCTCATATGCAGATTTCGTGGCAACCTCCAGGCACATCTTTGACGAACCAGGACATGTGACATCTGCGTCCACTGATCTCCTCGGCTACGTCAGGGGACACGGACAGTCGGTCAATATCTGGTACAATTCCAGATACTTACGTCCGAACTTTCCTGGGATGATGACGCTCTCTAGGCAGCCTTCTGGCATGGGTTATCCGAACGAATCAAGGATGAGCTTGCTACTAGAGACTTACCTCCATAACTTGATGAGCTCATATCTCTCTGCACCAAAGTCGATCTGCGATTCCGTGAAAGAGCGATTGAGCGAGGAAGGTCCACACTTCCTAAGATTTCTACTGTTACTCTTCCTCGACAGCTATCTCCGCCCAAAGATGAGCCCATGCAGATTAATAACTCTCGTCTGTCGCCTGCAGAGCGTAGAAGACGCCTATCCGAACATCTGTGTCTATATTGTGCTGCTCCTTCTCATGTCATCAATGCTTGTCCAAAGCATCAGGGAAACTACAAATCCTAGCCAGTCAAGGAGAGGGCCGGATTGGAGTAATGAACGCCTCTCCATCTTCATGTGATTGTAATCTTCCAGTTTCGCTTCAGGTGTCTCAGTGATTCAGGAACCTCATTGCTCTGCTGGACTCTGGAGCAGCTGGGAACTTCATGACTGAAGAATTCGTTAAGTGGTGGTCCCTACCCACTGAGAGACTTTTGTCTTCCATATCCTTGACTGCCGTGGATGGCAGCAGGATTTCCGATGCAGTAATTGTCCCCAAGACCCTGCCTATCCGTCTGAAGATAGGAGCTCACTCCGAACTGATCTCATTCCTGGTTATTCCAAAAGCTACGCATCCTGTGGTTCTAGGCCTTCCATGGCTTCATCTCCATAATCCTCAAATTGATTGGAGAACTACGCATATCCTGGCATGGAGTCCTTCCTGCTCAGAGACCTGTCTTCAAAAGGTACTTCCAGTTTGCACATCTTCTTCCAAGTCTTCAGATGTTCCACCTCCACCATACGGAGACTTCACTGATGTATTTAGTAAGTCCTCCGCAGATATTCTTCCCCCTCACAGCGAGTGGGATTGTCCTATTGATCTCATTCCAGGGAAGGCTCCACCTCAGGGACGCACGTATCCGTTGTCGCTTTCAGAGACCCACTCAATGGAGGAATATATCAAAGAGAACCTTGCCAAAGGGTTTATCCAGACTTCCCCCTCTCGAGCTGGCTCAGGCTTCTTCTTCGTGAAGAAGAAAGACGGTGGTCTGCGACCCTGTATTGACTACCGTGGGTTGAACAACATCACGGTGAAAAATCGGTATCCTCTGCCCCTTATCACCGAGCTCTTTGACCGTGTCAGTGGAGCCACCATCTTTTCTAATTTAGACCTGAGGGGTGCTTACAACCTCATCCAGATCCGGAAGGGTGACGAGTGGAAGACCGCGTTTAACACCCATGATGGACATTACGAGTACCTCGTCATGCCTTTCGACTCAGCAATGCTCCAGCTGTATTTCAACACTGTGAATGAAATTTTCCGAGATATCCTCTACCGACATGTTGTGGTCTACCTCGATGATATCCTCATCTTCGCTAATGATTTAGAGGAACATCGCTACTGGGTTAAGGAGGTCCTGTCTCATCTCCATGCCAACCAACTCTATTGTAAGTTGGAGAAATGCATCTTCGAGTTCAAATCTATTGCGTTTCTAGGTTACATTGTGTCCGGTTCTGGACTAGAGATGGATCCTGTGAAACTCCAGGCTATTCGTGATTGGCCAATACCCACGATACTCAAGGGTGTTCAGAGATTCTTGGGGTTCGCCAATTATTACAGGATTGGGACTTTTCTACTATTGTAGAGCCTGTCACTGCACTTACCAGGAAATGTGCCAATCCTTCCAAGTGGTCGGAAGGAGCTACTCAAGCTTTCTATCTACTGAAACAAAAGTTTGTCTCTGCGCCAGTTCTGAAACAGCCAGATACCAGCTCGCCCTTCACCCTGGAGCTGGATGCCTCTTCCGTTGGAGTGGGCGCAGTCCTGTCTCAAAGAGCCGATGATGGCCACTTGTGGCTTCTTCTCACGGAAGTTCTCCCCTGCTGAGAGCAATTACACCATTGGTGATCAAGAACTACTAGCTATCAAGCTCGCTCTAGAAGAATGGAGATATCTACTGGAGGGAGCTTCTCATACTATTACTATTCTGACAGCCCACAAGAACCTCCTGTATTTGAAAGCCGCCCAATGCCTCAATCCTCTTCAAGCACTCTTCTTCTCCAGGTTTGACTTTAAAATTCTGTTTTGTCCAGGGTCACAGAATCGTAAGGCTGATGCTCTTTCCCACTCCTGGGAGTAAGAAAATTAGTCTGAATCTACTGGCAAGCATCCCATTATTGATCCAGTGGCATTCTCCGCCGTGAGGATGGACTCTATGCCCCCACCAGGGAAAAGTCTTGTAAAACCGTCTCTCAGAAGGAAGCTCTTGCAATGGGCACATTCCTCTCGCTTCGCCGGACACGCGGGTATTCAGAAAACCTTTGAATTCATTTCCACATCATACTGGTGGCCGACCCTGAAGAAGGATATAGCAGAGTTCATTGCATCCTGCCCTAAGTGTGCCCAGCACAAGGTACCACGCCATTCCTCTGTCCATTCCTTATCGTCCGTGGACCCATTTATCAATGGACTTTATTACGGATCTACCTGAGTGTAACAAGTATAATACCATCTGGGTGGTAGTTGACCGGTTCACCAAGATGGCTCACTTCATTCCGCTAACTTGTCTTCCGTCAGCTTCCAAGTTGGCTCAAGTCTTCATCCTTGAGATCTTCAGACTACATGGTCTTCCTGAAGAGATTATCTCCGATAGAGGTGTCCAGTTCGTAGCCAAATTCTGGCGAAGTCTGTGTTCGGCACTTCAAGTCAAGCTAAAGTTTTCTACGGCTTATCGCCCCCAAACCAATGGGCAGACCGAGACTTGGAGGCCTTCCTCCGAATTTACATTTCCTCTTCTCAAGACGACTGGGTTCATCTTCTTCCGTGGGCCGAATTTTGTCACAACAACCAGTATCATTCTTCATCTTCCTCCACACCATTCTTTTCCAACTACGGGTTTCACTCAAAGGTTCCAGAGTTTCAATCACTTCCAGCAACATCAGTACCTGCAGCTGATATCACTCTTCTCCAGTTTCTCCAAAACTGGAAGAATGTCCGGGCAGCTCTCCTAAAAGCTTCCTCTGGGTACAAAAAGTTTGCAGACAAGAAGCATAGGGCAATTCCTGCCTTCAAACCAGGTGACCGCGTGTGGCTGGCCACCAAGAATCTTCGATTGAAAGTCCCAAGTATGAAGTTTGCTCCTCGTTACATCGGTCCTTTTCAGGTTGAACAAGTCGTCAATCCATTTGCCTATAAGCTCAAGTTGCCTCCATTTCGGAAAATCTCTAGGGCATTTCATATCTCACTCCTCAAGCCGGTGGTCCTGAATCGTTTTCATTCTGCGCTCCCCACTGCACCTAAGGTCCAGACTCAATGGGGTGTTGAGTATGAGGTCGCCAAGATTCTGGACTCACGCTTCAGGTACGGTCACCTTCAGTACTTGATTGATTGGAAGGGCTATGGCCCCGAGGAACATTCTTGGACGAATACATCGGATGTCCATGCTCCCAAATTGGTCCAAGCTTTTCACAACAGATTTCCTCACAAGCCAAAGAAGTGTCCTGGGGCCACTCCTAAAGGGGTGGTGCTGTCACGATCCAGGTTATTGGACATCATTATTTACCTTCCAAGTGTCTCCTGAGACTGGCCCAACGTTCCAAAACGGGATTCCATCTGCGCTGTCTGCGTGCAGCGCGCTGTATATCATTGCCTCAAGTCTCTTCCCTGTGATCCCGCAGCACTGTCATGACAGTCCTACAGCTTAGTTACACGGTTTGTAAGAATGGCGTCTCCTGCCCTCCGCGGCCTCGACTGCCATTAAATATACAAACAGACTTTCCCTCCAAAGGCAAACATCGGCGCAGCCATGTTTTTCCTCATCACATGTCATTTCACAACCTATCCGCTGCACTCTGGACTCTGACTAATTAACCAGCCAATGCCTGCTTCCCAGAAAAAAGAAAAAACAGCGCTAACAGTAATCTAAAAACAGGTGTTTTCATAAAATAAATCGCATTTAATAATACTCAACATGTAAATGTAATAACATTTTGCACATATAAAACCATAAAAAATAGAGCCTCTAAAGCCAGTCTCTGACCACCGACAATTGATGTATATAGGCACACCTATTAGTAATGGTAATGTCCCTGTGACCGGTCACAATATCAACAGGATCCTTAATAGCAATTTGTAGACGTATCCAATCTTGTGGTATAATTACCAGAAATTCAGTGGATGGCCGGGTATCCCACCTAGCGAAGGTCCAGAGGCTATCTCCGATCCGACACAGATGTTTGGTGGTTTTCCCTATATTAATTTTCCAGCCTTGACCCTGACTCTTTGAAGCCACCTCAGGATACCTTGACAGCTACTGTCACTTTGGACATTTCCTATCCATGGACGGAGAAAATTAATATTTTTTCTGTGTAATTTTCAGTTTTATGAGAGATTGACTGTCTCTCACCCTGACAGCAGCTTAGAGAACCAGCACAGTCATAGCGCCAGAACCTGTATTAAGCAATTAATACAAATACATTATCTTTGCAATGCCTGCTTCCCAGCTGGTATAAAAATCCTGCTCCTGGGCTGGATAATCGTCAGTGCTTTGGTTGTCTAACCTATACACATGTCTCTCCTGCTTGTGGATTCTACTGCTTGTTTCTCCAGGTATTCCAGCTCCTATGATTCAGCTCCACTAAGAGACCAGCACCTGTTTCCATCCTGCCATGCAGCCTGACTTCTGAAGTGTTCCAGCATTGCTCCTGATTACTCTCCACGATCAGACACCGGCTTCCTGCTTCCAGCATTGGTCCTGCTTCGCTTCCAGCTTCCAGCCTCCAGCGGTGTCCTAGTATCGTTTTCAACTTCTCCTCTCTGCTACACCACTCTCCATACTTCACAGCGTACTTACCACGGCCTATCAGCTTTCCACAGTGCTCCTGAGTCGCTGGTATTCTGCAAGCGTGGCTTCTCTGTTTTTCTCCAGTTTATTTCCACGTTATCATCAGCGGTATTCCTATATCGCCTGCAATCTGTGACCATTCTTCCATTGAACTACAGTGTCCATCGATGCTCACCATCGGACTCTAAATGGTGAGTTCTGCACACCATTTTTACTCATACCGGTTCCATCCGGCACTCTCTGCAATTATACCAAGTACCATCTACTTCTGTGCATCTGCATTACTCCAGCCTCTGTGCACCATCTGCTGGGCAGTACCAGTTCATACCCCTCCTCAGTGGTTAGCTGTGGCATACAGACTTACCATCTCCAGTTCTGGCAAGGACTCTGTAACATTCTGTTCTGCAAGCCACAGCACTAATTACCTCTGCGCTTCTGGGAACTGTACTGTAACTTATCACTGCACTTCTACTGTGACGTTATTGCATACTCCAGGTGTCTAAAGCTGTGTGTTCAATAAACTGAATTTACCTTTTTACAACTTTGTTGTTGTGGTCACGCCTTCGGGCAAATGGTACTAGATCTCGTGTATGTCTAGGAACCCAATGCTACCTCCCCGGTTCACCTACACACCAGCCCCTACATCTGAGGCTTCCCCAGGTCAGCCTCAGCCCTCAGTTGTGACATACTAGTCCTGAGGGGCCCTGTTGAAAGGATCCTACTGTTTCTGGATACATATCTTTGTCTTTAGTATCTGTTTCCCAAAGAAACCTGGCACCAGTTATCCACATCTCTAGAAAAGTCATTACGCCAACTACAAGCAATACCTTGGTCCTGATGTCAGATGCCATGAGGTTGATGCAGATCTGGAGGTTTTGTGCTGCATGGGGCACTTCAGACCGGGAGATCCCTAATGGGCAACATGTGGTACACGGGGGGCGGGTCCTCGTGTGTAAGCTACAGGTATAGGCATACATATGAAAAGGTGGCAACACATCATGCCGCCATTTCATTTCACTGGGACCATACGCATTGCTTCTCCAGCTGCTGGGCTGCCCCCAAAACACCTTTCCTTCAGCCCGTGGTTGGGACAGTACCCAAAAAATAGGACTGTCCCACCAAATCATGAAGGATTGAGGGTATGCACATACATATATACTGTACATACAGTCAAACACATATGCACATAAAGTCACATTGAGTACATACATATATGCAAAGTAACACACATATACTTATACATACGGTGGCAATAAATTGTTTATCGCGCCCAACCTCCCGTCTGAAGTGACGGTAGATCGGGGGTGGGATAATCAAAAATTAAAAAAAATTCGGCCCTGATGACTGCCGTGCAATTCAGCTAAACCCGACCAAAGTGTTAGGCGTGATGCAAAAAATACGATTTTAAACCTACCGGTAAATCTTTTTCTCGTAGTCCGTAGAGGATGCTGGGGACTCCGAAAGGACCATGGGGATAGACGGGCTCCGCAGGAGACATGGGACTTTAAGAAAGACTTTAGGTCTGGGTGTGCACTGGCTCCTCCCTCTATGCCCCTCCTCTAGACCTCAGTTAGAGAAACTGTGCCCAGAGGAGATGGACAGTATGAGGAAAGGATTTTTGTTAATCCAAGGGCAAGATTCATACCAGCCACACCAATCACACCGTATAACTTGTGTATCAATTAAACAATTAACAGTATGAAAAAATAACGTAGCATTAGTCCAACCTGATGAAACTATAACATAACCCTTATGTAAGCAAAACTATATACAAGTCTCGCAGAAGTAGTCCGCACTTGGGAAGGGCGCCCAGCATCCTCTACGGACTACGAGAAAAAGATTTACCGGTAGGTTTAAAATCTTATTTTCTCTAACATCCTAGAGGATGCTGGGGACTCCGAAAGGACCATGGGGATTATACCAAAGCTCCCAAACGGGCGAGAGAGTGCGGATGACTCTGCAGCACCGAATGAGCAAACATGAGGTCCTCCTCAGCCAGGGTATCAAACTTATAGAACTTTGCAAAGGTGTTTGAACCCGACCAAGTAGCAGCTCGGCACAGTTGTAGTGCCGAGACCCCTCGGGCAGCCGACCAAGACAAGCCCACCTTCCTAGTGGAATGGGCCTTGACCGATTTTGGTAACGGCAATGCAGCCGTAGAATGCGCCTGCTGAATCGTATTACAGATCCAGCGAGCAATAGTCTGCTTCGAAGCAGGGGTGCCAACCTTGTTGGCTGCATATAGGACAAAAGGTGCTTCCGTTTTCCTGACTCCAGCCGTTCTGGCCACATAAATTTTCAAAGCCCTGACTACATCAAGGGACTCTGACTCCTCCAAATCTCGTGTAGCCACAGGCACCACAATAGGTTGGTTCATATGAAAGGACGGGTCCGTAATTCCGCTCTATCCATATGTGATAAAGCCGCTAATTTCGACACTCGCCTAGCCGAAGCCAAGGCTAATAACATGACCACCTTCCAAGTGAGATATTTAAACTCCACCGTTTTAAGTGGTTCAAACCAGTGTGACTTAAGGAAACTTAACACCACGTTAAGGTCCCAAGGCGCCACCGGAGGTACAAAAGGAGGCTGAATATGCAGCACTCCCTACACAAAAGTCTGTACTTCTGGGAGAGAAGCCAATTCTTTTTGAAAGAAAATGGATAAGGCCGAAATCTGAACCTTAATAGAGCCTAATTTTAGGCCCAAATTCACTCCAGTTTGTAGGAAGTGAAGGAAGCGGCCCAGGTGGAATTCTTCCGTAGGAGCATTCCTGGCCTCACACCAAGAAACATATTTTCGCCATATACGGTGATAATGTTTAGATGTCACGTCCTTCCTAGCCTTTATCAACGTAGGAATGACCTCATCCGGAATACCCTTTTCCGCTAGAATCTGGCGTTCAACCGCCATGCCGTCAAACGCAGCCGCGGTAAGTCTTGAAACAGACAGGGCCCCTGTTGCAACAGGTCCTGTCTTAGAGGAAGAGGCCACGGATCTTCTGTGAGCATTTCCTGCAGATCCGGATACCAGGTCCTTCGTGGCCAATCTGGAACAATGAGGATTGTTCTCACTCCTCTTTTTCTTACTATTCTCAACACCTTGGGTATGAGAGGAAGAGGAGGAAATACATAGACCGACCGAAACACCCACGGTTTCACTAGGGCGTCTACAGCTACTGCCTGAGGGTCTCTTGACCTGGCGCAATACCTCTGTAGCTTTTTGTTGAGACGGGACGCCATCATGTCTATCTGGGGTAGTCCCCACCGACTTGCAATCTGCGCGATGACTTCCTGATGAAGTCCCCACTCTCCTGGATGCAGCTCGTGCCTGCTGAGGAAGTCTGCTTCCCAGTTGTCCACTCCCGGAATGAACACTGCTGATAGTGCGCTTACATGATTCTCCGCCCAGCGAAGAATTCTGGTGGCTTCCGCCATCGCCGCTCTGCTCCTTTTGCCGCCTTGGCGGTTTACATGAGCTACTGCGGTGATGTTGTCTGACTGGATCAGAACTGGTTGGTCGCGAAGTAAGGTCTCCGCTTGCCGTAGGGCGTTGTATATGGCCCTTAGTTCCAGGATGTTGATGTGAAGACAAGTCTCCTGACTTGACCAAAGACCTTGGAAATTTCTTCCCTGTGTGACTGCTCCCCAACCTCGGAGGCTCGCATCCGTGGTCACCAGGACCCAGTCCTGAATGCCGAACCTGCGGCCCTCTAGAAGGTGAGCACTCTGGAGCCACCACAGGAGAGATACCCTGGCCCTGGGGGATAGGGTGATCAACTAACAAATCTGTAGATGTGATCCGGACCACTTGTCCAATAGGTCCCATTGGAAGGTCCTCGCATGGAACCTGCCGAAGGGAATGGCCTCGTATGATGCCACCATCTTTCCCAGGACTCGAGTGCAGTGATGCACTGACACCTGTTTTGGTTTCAATAGGTTCCTGACCAGAGTCATGAGTTCCTGAGCTTTTTCTATCGGAAGATAAACCCTTTTCTGGTCTGTATCCAGAATCATGCCCAAGAAGGTTAGACGAGTCGTAGGAACCAACTGCGACTTCGGATATTGAGAATCCAGCCGTGTTGCTGTAACACCTTCAGAGAAAGTGATACGCTGTTCAGCAACTGCTCTCTTGATCTCGCTTTTATGAGGAGATCGTCCAAGTACGGATAATTGTGACACCCTGCTTGCGCAGGAGCACTATCATTTCCGCCATTACCTTGGTGAAAATTCTCGGGGCCGTGTATAGACCAAACGGCAACGTTTGAAATTGGTAATGACAATCCTGTACCGCAAATCTTAGGTACGCCTGATGAGGTGGATAAATGGGAACATGAAGGTATGCATCCTTTATGTCCAGGTCCAGGCTGGCGATGACCGCTCTTAGCGATTCCATCTTGAACTTGAACCTTTTCAAGTATAGGTTCAAGGATTTTAAATTTAATATGGGTCTGACCGAACCATCCAGTTTCAGGACTACAAACAGGGTCGAATAATATCCCCTTCCTTGTTGAAGCAGGGGAACCTTGACCACCACCTGTTGAAGATACAATTTGTGAATTGCATTTAAGACTATTTCCCTTCCCTGGGGAGAAGATGGTAGGGCCGATTTGAAAAATCGGCGAGGAGGCACTTCTTCGAATTCCAGCTTGTAACCCTGAGAAACAATTTCTATTGCCCAGGGATCCACCTGCGAGTGAACCCAGATGTGGCTGAAAACTCGAAGACGTGCCCCCACTGACTCCTTTAGCGGAACCCCAGCGTCATGCGGTGGATTTTGTAGAGGCCGGGGAGGACTTCTGTTCCTGGGAACTAGCTGTGTTGTGCAGCTTTTTCCCTCTGCCCTTACCTCTGGCAAGAAAGGACGCACCTCGTACTTTCTTGTTTCTCTGTGATCGAAAGGACTGCATTTGATAATGTGGTGCTTTCTTAGGCTGTGAGGGAATATAAGGCAAAAAATTAGATTTACCAGCTGTTTCTGTGGAGACCAGGTCCGAGAGACCTTCCCCAAACAATTCCTCACCCCTGTAAGGTAAAACCTCCATATGCCTTTTTGAGTCGGCATCACCTGTCCATTGCCAGGGCCATAGGACTCGTCTAGCAGAAATCGACATAGCGTTTATTCTAGAACCCAGTAGACTAATGTCTCATTGAGCATCTCTCATATATAGGACAGCATCTTTTATATGCCCTAGGGTCAATATAATACGATCCTTATCTAGGGTCTCAATTTCCGCTGATAAGGTATCCGTCCATGCTGCTACCACGCTACAAACCCAGGCCGACGCAATTGCCGGTCTGAGTAAGGTACCAGAATGTGTGTAAATGGACTTTAGGGTAACCTCCTGCTTGCGGTCAGCAGGATCCCTGAGGGCAGCCGTATCCTGGGATGGCAGCGCTACCTTTTTGGATAAGCGTGTCAATGCTTTGTCCACCCTAGGGGAGGATTTCCACCGTATCCTGTCCGTTTGCGGGAAAGGATACGCCATAAGAATCCTTTTGGGAATCTGCAGTTTTTTGTCTGGAGATTCCCAAGCTTTTTCACATAATTCGTTCAACTCATGTGAGGGGGAAAAGGCTATCTCAGGTTTCTTTCCCTTATACATGTGTGCCCTCGTGTCAGGGACAGGGGGTTCCTCTGTGATATGCAAAACATCTTTTATTGCAATAAACATATATCGAATACATTTAGCCACTTTTGGCTGTAGCTTTGCATCATCGTAGTCGACACTGGAGTCAGAATCCGTGTCGGTATCTGTGTCAACTATTTGCGATAGTGGGCGCTTTTGAGACCCCGAAGGTCCCTGCGACATAGGGACAGGCATGGGTTGAGTCCCTGGCTGTACCCTAGCTTCAGCTTTGTCTAATCTCTTGTGCAATAAGTTTACATTAGCACTTAAAACATTCCACATATCCATCCAGTCAGGTGTCGGCGCTGCCGACGGCGACACCTCATTTATTTTTATCTCTTCATCCTCCTGAAAGCCTTGTACCTCAGACATGTCGACACACGCGTACCGACACACCACACACACACAGGGAATCCTCTTATCTGAGGACAGTTCCCCCACAAGGCCTTTTGGAGAGACAGAGAGAGAGTATGCCAGCACACACCCCAGCGGTATATATGACCCAGGAAAAACACTATATAATTATATGTTTACCCAGTAGCGCTGTTTGTAATATGTCAATGCGCCAATTATGTGCCCCCTCTACTTTAAAACCCTCTTTCACCGTGGTATTAAGCAGGGGAGAGTCCGGAGAGCTTCCTCTCAGCTGTGCTGTGGAGAAAATGGCGCTGGTGAGTGCTGAGGGAGAAGCCCCGCCCCCTCGGTGGCGGGCTTCTGTCCCGCTCAAATATATTGAAAAACTGGCGGGGGCTCTTAAATATATACAGTGGTCAGCTATATATATCTTATTTTGCCAGAAAAGAGGTTTATATGCTGCCCAGGGCGCCCCCCTGCGCCCTGCACCCTTACAGTGACTGCCGTGTGTGAGGTGTATGGGAGCAATGGCGCACAGCTTCACCGCTGTACGTTACCTCAGTGAAGATCATGAAGTCTTCTGCCGCCTCTGAAGTCTTCTTTTCTTCTCATACTCACCCGGCTTCTATCTTCCGGCTCTGTGAGGAGGACGGCGGCGCGGCTACGGGACGAACTCCAGGGTGAGACCTGTGTTCTGACTCCCTCTGGAGCTAATGGTGTCCAGTAGCCTAAGAAGCAGAGCCTTGAAACTCACAGAAGTAGGTCTGCTTCTCTCCCCTCAGTCCCTCGATGCAGGGTGTCACGATCCGGGTATCTGGACGCCATTTCTTACCTATCAGATGCCTCCTAAGGCTGGCTCAGCGCTCCAGGACCGGATCCCATCTGTTATCCTGATGTGCACATTCCTGCATCCTCTCCTGTTTCTCTGGACGCAGTCACAGTAACGCCTTATACATCTGGCATGGCGTCTCCCGCGGCCTCCGCCGCCGTCCCTGAGCTTCTGCATTCAGAGTGGCGATTACGTCAGCCGCGGCCTCCGCTGTGTCCGCGTGGTCGGATGTGCATCTGTCAGCCTGGCGTCTCCTGTCTCCGGTGGCCGGCGCCGCCATTACTGTTTTCCAGACCACATGGATTACAATCCAAACTTTCCTCCAAGTGTCTGCATGGGCGCAGCCATCTTGGATTCTGTCAGCTGATCATTCCTACCAATCCGTTGTCAGTATTATTAATTTGCATAATTGCCTAGCCAATGCCTTCCTTGCTGCAGGTATAAATAGGTTGTGCCTGAGCAAGGAAGGCGTCAGTGCTTTGGTTGTCAAACCTAGTTCCAGTTTGTCTCTCTTCTGTGAATGTCTTTCAGGTTTCAGCTCCTGTCTCCAGACTTCTGCTATAGAGACCCGCACCAGCATTCCATCTGCGGTGTAGCCTGACTCTCCGATCCATTCTGGACTCACCTGTTTCCAGCTACAACATCACCTGCTTCCAGCTCAGCTTCCAGCAGTGTACAGCTTCTCTTAAAGGGCCGGTGTCCTTTCTGCAGTTTACCACTCTCCACCGGTATTATTATTTCTCCGCTCTCAAATTCTACATTTCATCTACATTGCATCGCTCTCAAGCTTTATTTATTATTTAACTGGTTCCAGCCAGTGTCCACTCCGTGCCAACACCTGTCTGGTTCTAACCAGTACCCACAGCAGCATTTTATCTACAGCAGTCCAGCTTTCCCTGGAACACCAGCTGGTACGACCCTGGGCTTTCCTCATTGCTACAGTTGAGCCTGGTAAGGACTTTCCAACTTGCAGATAATAAAAACTGTCTCATACCACCAGAGCTCTGTGGCTTCTGCCACCCTGTAGTACCCAGGAACTGTATTATTATTTCTCTGCTGATTTTTATGTTACTTTTTACTGCTACTGTGATGCATGGAGTTTGTCATAAATAAATATCATTGACTTTTACTCAAGTTGTCGTGGTCACGCCTTCGGGCGGTTTCTCTTCATGTTACTTACATGTCCAGGGGTCTGATACAACCTCCCAGGTTCCGGTACATCTCAGCCCCTACAACTGAGGCTGCCTTCCGTCAGCTCAGGCCCTCAGTTGTGACAGTAAGCACTGACCAAATGAATCCAGCCGGAGACCAGGATCAAGCGGCCAGGCCGATGCAAGAACTGGCAGCCCGACTTGAACATCAGGAGGCTGCACAGGGCCACATCATCCGCTGTCTCCAGGATTTCTCTACTCGGCTGGATGGGATTCAGACAACTCTCCGTGGATCAGGCGCATCTGGGGCGTCAACCACAGTGACTCCAACTATAACCCCACCCACCTTACCCGTTTCTGCTCCACGTCTTCATCTTCCAACGCCAGCAAAATTTGACGGATCTCCAAGATTCTGCAGGGGATTTCTCAACCAGTGTGAGATTCAGTTTGAGCTACAACCTGGCAATTTTCCCAGTGACCGTACAAAAATTGCCTACATCATCTCACTTCTCAGTGGCTCAGCCCTTGACTGGGCATCACTGTTATGGGAGAGGTCCGACACCCTGCTATCTTCTTACACTGCATTCGTGTCAACATTCAGGCGCATCTTCGACGAGCCAGGCCGGGTAACTTCAGCTTCGTCTGAGATTCTCCGTTTACGCCAGGGATCACATACTGTAGGACAATATCTTATACAGTTCCAGATCCTGGCATCTGAACTGGCATGGAACGACGAGGCCCTGTATGCTGCATTCTGGCATGGTTTATCCGAGCGTATTAAAGATGAGTTAGCTACCAGAGACTTACCCTCCAAGTTAGATGAGCTAATCTCACTTTGTACAAAAGTTGACTTACGTTTCAGAGAGAGAGCAACTGAGCGTGGAAGATCATCTGCTCCAAAATCTTCTGCTCCTCCTCCTCGCCAACTGTCACCAGCTAAAGATGAACCCATGCAAATTGGCCGTTCCCGGTTAACTCCTGCTGAGCGCCGAAGACGTCTCTCTGAGTCTCTCTGTCTGTATTGTGCAGCCCCGTCTCACACTATTCATGCCTGTCCCAAACGTCCGGGAAACTTCAAATCCTAGCTCGCCAAGGAGAGGGCCGGCTAGGAGTAATGATCTCCTCTCCATCTCCTCAAGATTGTAATCTCCCAGTCTCGCTTCAAGTTGCTCAACGTTATCACAACGTCATTGCCCTCCTGGATTCCGGAGCAGCTGGGAACTTTATTACCGAAGCCTATGTTAAACGGTGGTCCCTACCCACCGAGAGACTTCCTTCCTCCTTTTCCTTAACTGCCGTGGATGGCAGTAAAATTTTTTATACAGTTATTGCTCTAAGGACTCTACCAGTTCGTCTGAGAGTGGGAGTTCTTCATTCCGAACTTATTTCACTTTTAGTGATTCCAAGAGCCACACATCCTGTGGTCCTGGGCCTTCCATGGCTCCGTCTTCACAATCCTACAATTGATTGGACGACTACGCAAATCCTGGCATGGGGTCCCTCCTGTGCTGAGACATGTTTGTTTAAAGTGTTGCCTGTCTGTTCTTCCTCCCCCAGGTCGTCTGATGTTCCACCTCCTCCATATCAAGATTTCACGGATGTGTTCAGTAAAGCTTCTGCTGATATCCTTCCTCCTCATAGAGAATGGGACTGCCCGATTGATCTCGTTCCAGGGAAGGTTCCACCTCGAGGCCGAACTTATCCGTTGTCTCTGCCCGAGACGCATTCTATGGAGGAATACATTAAAGAGAACCTAGCAAAGGGGTTCATTCGACCTTCTTCTTCTCCAGCCGGCGCAGGCTTCTTTTTTGTAAAAAAGAAAGATGGTGGTCTGCGGCCGTGCATCGACTACAGAGGTTTGAACGACATTACCATCAAGAACCGCTATCCTTTACCCCTGATTACTGAGCTCTTTGACAGAGTTAGCGGAGCTACCATCTTTACAAAGCTGGACTTGAGAGGTGCATACAATCTCATCCGGATCCGTGAGGGTGACGAGTGGAAGACCGCATTTAACACCCGTGACGGACATTATGAGTACCTCGTCATGCCCTTCGGATTGAGCAATGCTCCAGCTGTCTTCCAGCATTTCGTCAATGAGATCTTCAGAGACATTCTATACCGTCATATCGTGGTCTATCTAGATGATATCCTCATTTTTGCCAACAATTTAGAGGAACATCGTTTTTGGGTAAAGGAGGTTCTGTCCTGTCTCCGTGTCAATCATCTCTATTGTAAATTAGAGAAATGCGTCTTTGAAGTCAAGTCCATTCCGTTTCTAGGGTACATTGTGTCCGGTTCCGGACTAGAGATGGATCCTGAGAAACTACAAGCAATCCAGAATTGGCCGGTACCCTTAACCCTCAAAGGGGTCCAGAGGTTCTTAGGGTTCGCCAATTATTACCGAAAGTTTATACGAGACTTTTCCACCATTGTGGCGCCTATTACTGCTTTCACCAAGAAGGGTGCTAACCCGTCCAAGTGGTCTGAAGAAGCCATGCAAGCTTTTCATCTTTTAAAACAGAGGTTCATCTCTGCGCCTGTCTTGAAACAGCCTGACATCGACTCTCCTTTCATCCTAGAGGTGGATGCCTCCTCCGTTGGAGTAGGAGCGGTGTTATCTCAGAGGGCTAAAGATGGCCATTTACATCCTTGCAGTTTCTTCTCATGGAAGTTCTCCCCAGCGGAGCGCAACTATGCCATTGGCGACCAGGAGTTGCTAGCCATCAAGCTCGCTCTAGAGGAGTGGAGATATCTGTTGGAGGGAGCTTCTCATTCAATCACCATCCTTACAGACCACAAGAACCTTCTATATCTGAAAGGCGCACAATGTCTCAACCCTCGTCAGGCCAGATGGGCACTTTTCTTTTCCAGGTTCGACTTTAAACTCCAGTTCTGTCCGGGCTCTCAGAATCGCAAGGCCGATGCCCTTTCCCGCTCATGGGAGCAAGAAAATGAGTCAGAGTCTTCAGACAAGCATCCTATTATAAGTCCGTTGGCATTCTCCACGGTAGGGATGGACTCTACGCCCCCATCAGGGAAAAGTTTTGTGAAGCCGACACTAAGGAAGAAGCTCATGCATTGGGCCCATGCTTCCCGCTTTGCCGGACATACAGGTATCCAAAAAACCCTGGAGTTTATCTCTAGGTCCTATTGGTGGCCAACTCTGAAAAAGGATGTTTTGGAGTTTATTGCATCTTGCCCAAAGTGTGCTCAACATAAAGTATCCCGCCAGTCGCCTGCGGGGCAACTGGTTCCACTATCTGTTCCCCGTCGACCATGGACCCATTTGTCGATGGATTTTATTACAGATTTGCCCATGTGCAACAAGTTTAATACCATCTGGGTGGTAGTTGACCGGTTCACCAAGATGGCACACTTCATTCCTCTCACCAGTCTTCCGTCAGCTTCCAAGTTGGCTCAAGTATTCATACAAGAGATCTTTCGACTCCACGGTCTTCCAGAAGAAATTATCTCAGATCGAGGAGTTCAATTCACAGCCAAATTCTGGCGAAGTTTATGTCAAGCCCTCCAAGTCAAGCTAAAGTTTTCCACGGCTTACCATCCTCAGACCAATGGTCAAACTGAGAGGGTGAATCAGGACTTGGAGTCCTTCCTCCGCATCTATGTGTCCTCCTCTCAAGATGACTGGGTTCAATTACTTCCCTGGGCCGAGTTCTGTCATAACAACCAGTATCATTCTTCATCTTCTTCAACACCATTCTTCACCAACTTTGGATTCCACCCTAAAGTCCCTGAGTTCCAACCGCTTCCAGCAACTTCTGTTCCCGCAGTGGATATCACCTTGCATCAGTTTGCCAATATCTGGAAGAGCGTACGATCAGCTCTGCTCAAGGCATCGTTCAGGTACAAGAAGTTTGCGGATAAGAAGCGTCGAGCAGTTCCTGCTCTCAAGGTGGGTGATCGGGTATGGTTATCCACGAAGAATTTGAGGTTAAGAGTTCCCAGTATGAAGTTTGCACCTCGCTACATCGGTCCTTTTAAAATTGATCAAGTCATCAATCCTGTTGCTTACAGACTCCAGTTGCCTCCCTTCTTAAAGATACCCAGGACATTCCATGTTTCCCTGTTGAAACCGCTAATCTTGAATCGGTTTCATTCCTCACTTCCTCCAACTCCGAAAGTCCAAACTCAACGAGGCGTTGAGTATGAAGTAGCCAAGATCCTGGACTCACGTCACCGTTACGGTCAACTTCAGTATCTTATTGACTGGAAGGGTTATGGCCCTGAGGAACGTTCATGGACCAATGCTTCTGATGTCCATGCTCCTGCCTTGGTCCGGAGATTCCATTCCAAGTTTCCTCAAAAGCCAAAGAAGTGTCCTGGGGCCACTCCTAAAGGGGGGGGTGCTGTCACGATCCGGGTATCTGGACGCCATTTCTTACCTATCAGATGCCTCCTAAGGCTGGCTCAGCGCTCCAGGACCGGATCCCATCTGTTATCCTGATGTGCACATTCCCGCATCCTCTCCTGTCTCTCTGGACGCAGTCACAGTAACGCCTTATACATCTGGCATGGCGTCTCCCGCGGCCTCCGCCGCCGTCCCTGAGCTTCTGCATTCAGAGTGGCGATTACGTCAGCCGCGGCCTCCGCTGTGTCCGCGTGGTCGGATGTGCATCTGTCAGCCTGGCGTCTCCTGTCTCCGGTGGCCGGCGCCGCCATTACTGTTTTCCAGACCACATGGATTACAATCCAAACTTCCCTCCAAGTGTCTGCATGGGCGCAGCCATCTTGGATTCTGTCAGCTGATCATTCCTACCAATCCGTTGTCAGTATTATTAATTTGCATAATTGCCTAGCCAATGCCTTCCTTGCTGCAGGTATAAATAGGTTGTGCCTGAGCAAGGAAGGCGTCAGTGCTTTGGTTGTCAAACCTAGTTCCAGTTTGTCTCTCTTCTGTGAATGTCTTTCAGGTTTCAGCTCCTGTCTCCAGACTTCTGCTATAGAGACCCGCACCAGCATTCCATCTGCGGTGTAGCCTGACTCTCCGATCCATTCTGGACTCACCTGTTTCCAGCTACAACATCACCTGCTTCCAGCTCAGCTTCCAGCAGTGTACAGCTTCTCTTAAAGGGCCGGTGTCCTTTCTGCAGTTTACCACTCTCCACCGGTATTATTATTTCTCCGCTCTCAAATTCTACATTTCATCTACATTGCATCGCTCTCAAGCTTTATTTATTATTTAACTGGTTCCAGCCAGTATCCACTCCGTGCCAACACCTGTCTGGTTCTAACCAGTACCCACAGCAGCATTTTATCTACAGCAGTCCAGCTTTCCCTGGAACACCAGCTGGTACGACCCTGGGCTTTCCTCATTGCTACAGTTGAGCCTGGTAAGGACTTTCCAACTTGCAGATAATAAGAACTGTCTCATACCACCAGAGCTCTGTGGCCCCTGCCACCCTGTAGTACCCAGGAACTGTATTATTATTTCTCTGCTGATTTTTATGTTACTTTTTACTGCTACTGTGATGCATGGAGTTTGTCATAAATAAATATCATTGACTTTTACTCAAGTTGTCGTGGTCACGCCTTCGGGCGGTTTCTCTTCATGTTACTTACATGTCCAGGGGTCTGATACAACCTCCCAGGTTCCGGTACATCTCAGCCCCTACAACTGAGGCTGCCTTCCGTCAGCTCAGGCCCTCAGTTGTGACACAGGGAGTCTGTTGCCAGCAGTGCTCCCTGAACATAAAAAACCTAACAAATATACTTTCTGTCAGGAAGCTCAGGAGAGCTCCCTGAAGTGCACCCATCTCCTCTGGGCACAGTATCAAACTGAGGTCTAGAGGAGGGGCATAGAGGGAGGAGCCAGTGCACACCCAGACCTAAAGTCTTTCTTAAAGTGCCCATGTCTCCTGCGGAGCCCGTCTATCCCTATGGTCCTTTCGGAGTCCCCAGCATCCTCTAGGTCGTTAGAGAAAGTACCAAACGGGTACATTTTTGCTAATTTCAGATCGCCACCTCTGGGAGGGGGTAGGAGGTTGTTGCAAGCTGAAATGCAGGCGCTGGCAGTATATATTCATACATACAGTCAATATAGTGTCCGCCCTCCCTCTTACCTTGCACTCGATATATATACTGTCAGTATGTCAGTAGGTGCTCTTTGACTCCTCTCTCCCAAGCTACACTGCAGTGCAATGTGGCCCTTCCCCCCTGCTTGGACTCCACCCTTCTCCCTGTCCTTTTTACTTTCTACAGCTTGCAGTGTACTCATGTATTGCTGCTGTAAGTAAAGCCTGAGGTGGGGTGGGGGGCATAGGCACTACTACTACTATTACTACTACTACTACTACTACTACTGGGTGTAGTATGGTATGCCGGCAGCCAGCATACCAGCGCCGGAATCCCGACCACTGGCTTACCGACTGCTGGCATACCGTCAGCTGGCCGAGCGCAAATGAGCCCCTTGCGAGCTCGCTGCGCTCGCCATGCTGTCTATTCTCCCTCCAGGGGGGTCGAGAGGCATAAAAGGTGTAGGTATGCCGGGTGTCGGGATTCTGGCGCCGGTATACTGTGCACCGGGATCCCACCAGCCGGCAAACTAAATACCACCCCTACTACTACTACTACTACTACTACTAATAATAATAATAATAATAATAATACCACCACCTATACAAGTTAATTTTTTCTTTCTTATTCTTTCACAAAACTGATTTTACTTTGTGACTACTATTTATAGTACAAAGGAAGCTGAGAAGAACAGATGCTGCTAGCATGGAGGGACATCTGGCACAGCTTTACAAACCACCTAGTGAAGGGTGTAACAGTGGAAGGAAGGTTTCTAGCACAGGAGGAACTAGAAAACACCTTTCGAAACATTTCATTTACTTCCTCTCACTAACCCATGTATATACATATCTGAAATCTGAAATCACTGCATTTAAAAAATAAATACATCTGATTTTATACATACATTTAGTACATCAAGCTCCCCCACATTGTATCTACTTCCTAATTTCACTTTCCCTTTTTGTTAGATAACATTGTAAGAGATCCCTAGTTGTGCCATTACCACCCACATTACACTCTAATTTGACACATTTAAAACATCAGAATGTATTTGCAATGCTTGAGAAACTAAAAGAAAAAAAAAAACCCACCAAGGTGCTGTCACCGTACCAATTGTGTTACTGCATGTTATAGAAAAATATATTCTAAAAAAATTACTCTTAGTAGGAGAATTCAAAAAGTGCAGGAATGCTGCTGTTCAGGCCAGCAAGTCACCCATGTAAAGAATGAAGCAGAAGCAAAGGAGAAAGGTGAGCAGCACAATGTGCAGGTACTAACTGAGGGCACGATTCAGACCTGATCGCTGCTGTGCGTTTCCGCACAGCGGCCGATTATCAATTGACTACGCATGCATATGCATCGCAATGCACACGCGCGTTGCCAAACAGCGGCAAGCTGGTGCGGAAATCTCAATCACACAGCCATTCGCAAGCTGATTGACAGGAAGAGGCCATTTGTTGGTGGTAACTGGCCATTCTCTGGGAGTGTCAGGGAAAACACAGGCGTTCCCAAGCGTTTTCTGGGAGGGTGTCTGATGTCAACTCCGGCCCCGATCAGCCTGATTTCTTCGCCCTGGAGGATTAAGTATCGAGCTACATACAAACTGCACAGAATGGGAAAAACATTAGATGGTGAGTGTGATGTGAATGGATTTGCAGCTGTCCGCTGACTGAGGGACATTTTTAGCATGGCGTACAAATGCAATCGCACAGTTGCGCGGGGTGAAATTACACTCTCCCTTGGGCGGTGACTATCTGATCGCAGGACAACAAAATCAGCAGCACAGCGATCAGGTCTGAATTTGGCCCTTAATCAAGAATTACAACTGTATAAGATTTAGAACAAGAAATATACAAATGTAATTAATTTAAACCCCAGGGCTGTGTGGGCGTCCGCTGCAGCCGGCTCCAGGGACAGACACTAGAGGTCAGTATTGACCTCTAGTGTCTGTGCGGCGCTGCTATGGGAGAGACGTCATGACGTCTTTCCCATAGAGAGGAGCCAGCGGCCAGACGGAGCAGCAACAGCAGCGATCGGGAAGCAGGAGCGGGGCAGTGGTAAGTATTGTTTTTTTATTTTTGTGTGTGTGTGTGCACAACTACTGGGGGCAAAGAAACGGGGCACAACTACTGGGGGCAAACAACAAAGGGGCACAACTGCTGGGGGCAAAGAAACGGGGCACACCCACTGGGGGCAAAGAAACGCTGCAGAACTACTGGGGGTAAACAAAGAGGGGGCACAACTGCTGGGGGAAAAGAAACGGGGCACAACTACTGGGGGCAAAGAAAGAGGGGGCACATCTACTGGGGGCAAAGAAACGGGGCACAACTACTGGGGGAAAAGAAATAGGGGGCACAACTACTGGGGCAAAGAAACGGGGCACAACTACTGGGGGCAAAGAAATGGGGCACAACTACTGGGGGCAAACAAAGAGGGGGCACAACTACTGGGGGCAAAGAAACGGGGCACAACTACTGGGGCAAAGAAAGAGGGGGCACAACTACTCGGTGCAAAGCAACAGGGGCACAACTACTGGGGGCAAAGCAACAGGGGGCACAACTACTGGGGGCAAAGCAACAGAGGGCACAACTACTGGGGGCAAATCAACTGGGGGGCACAACTACTTGGGGCAAATCTGGGGGCACAGCTCATGGTAGCATAACTGTGGCCACGCCCCTCCCCTATGAGGCCACGCCCCTTTTTTTGCTCGCACAAACTGTTTTTGCCGCGGGGGTGGGGGGCGCCAGTGGAAACTTTTGCACTGGGCGCCACAAGGTGTAGAACCGGTCCTGCTCAGAACTACAGTAGCTGCAGGCTTGAAGATGGAATGTAGCAGAAGACTGGAACTAACACCGGGTTGTTGGTGGTTGCCCAGAACAGTGACGCAAAGTCTAACCTGCCGGTGGTTTTCACTAGGGACCCCGCAAGGAGGTTTGAGGTTTGCTGCGCCCAAATAGCAAGTCGCGGCCCCATGCTTGGGTTAGCCGGTTAGAACTGAGTTAACTAGCGAGGAGAGGACTTGAAGAAGACGGTGATAAATGTCTATTTGGAATCGATAGTAGTAATATATCAGGCTGGAGCCAATGGTAGCAATATATCAGGTTGGAACCGATGATAGCAATATTTCGGACTGGAACCAAAGGTAACACTATACTGTGCTTGAACCGATGGTGGTAGTACACGGTTGAGTCACATTATTTTGACCTCCAGCTAATAGCCAGAGTATCCGCAGTTTGCAGCACAGACAGCAGTTAGATGGGTTTAACTGTCATTTTAGACACACATCTAGTAGCCCCCAGGTTCATTTTGACAGTGAGCTGCTCCACTGTAGCGTGTCGGTCGGCCCTCATGCATCTTCGTAGCCGAAGTTCACCGCTCACATCAGTGGCATGTGGTGTTCCAAAGAATCTTCATCGGTTATTTGCAATGGTGCCATTTGTCTAATCAGAATACACCTTCACCACAGGAGCACGCAAAGAGTTCACAAACTATGCTGTTTCAGAAATACTGCCACCCTTGGCCCAAAAACTGATAATCATCCCTTTTTGCAACTCGCCCATGTGACTTGCCCATGTATATCGAACTGAAACAGATGGTAGCAATATATCGGTCTGGAACCGATGGCAGCAATATATTGGACTGGAACCGAAGGTAACATTATATTGGACTGAACCGATGGCCACTTGAAGGATAAGAGCTGAAGTATGGAATCTAAGACAACAACTAGAGACGCTGAGGAGCGCAGGTACAGAGCTGACACGCAGAGCTGTGTGACTTGAGGCACTGGCAACCATTACTGTCCCTTTTATTCCCGTAGGAGCATGGGGAATGGTCAGACTCTAGTCACCTGACTCCAGACAACATAGCGGTACAGTTCCCTGAGGCCTAGCAGAGGACCTGGCATTATCAGCGCCCAAATACCAGCGCGAATGGAGAGAGACCATGGCAGCGGAAGTGGTGGAAGCAGCCAGCACAGTGGAGATGCGGCTCAGCCTCCTCTGGGAATCTGTAACGGGCAAGTAACAGTGTCTGACTCTATGGGAAAAAGTCATGATTTTACCCCTACTCGGCTTCTTCTGCCGGAATTGCGCATACGTAAACCCAAATTCATATGCGCAGTAAAACTACAGAGTTAGACTCAGCAGTGCAAAGTTTCATCGGGATAAGTGCTGCAAAAAAACGGCACTTACTGTATCAGGGATTTTTCCTGCAGGGTCCACAGGTTATCCACAGGATAAACATTGGGATACAAATGGAGCCTCGCTCATCTAGCCTTCTCTGCTGCGCCTAGGTGCACAAAGGTTTATTAGCATAAGCCTTTCATCTATTGTTTTCAGCTGCAATACAATACAGAGAGAACAATATAGCATGGGATTAAGTCATTACAGCAGGGGATTACGGGGGTAATTCAGACCTGATCGCTCGCTAGCGTTTTTTGCAGCATTGCGATCAGTTCAGAACTGCGCATGTGTATGCACTGCAAAGCGCAAGCATGTCGCATGGGTACAAAGCTGATTGTTGCTGCGCGATGGGATTCACAGCCGAGCAGCAAAAAGTTGCTACATGTGATCAACTCGGAATGACCCCCCATGTGCACTGCAGGAAGGGGCACATATAACATGTGCAGAGAAAGTCAGATTTGGGTGGGGTGTGTTCAATCTGCAATCTAAATTGCAGTGTAAAAATAAAGCAGCCAGTATTTACCTTGCACAGAAACAAAATAACCCACCCAAATCTAACTCTCTCTGCACATGTTATATCTGCTACACCTGCAGTGCACATGGGGGGTAATTCTGAGTTGATCGCAGCAGGAACTTTGTTAGCAGTTGGGCAAAACCATGTGCACTGCAGGGGAGGCAGATATAACATGTGCAGAGAGAGATAGATTTGGGTGTGGTGAGTTCAATCTGCAATCTAAATTGCAGTGTAAAAATAAAGCAGCCAGTATTTACCCTGCACAGAAACAAAATAACCCACCCAAATCTAACTCTCTCTGCAAATGTTATATCTGCCCCCCCCCCCCTGCAGTGCACATGGTTTTGCCCAACTGCTAAAAAATTTCCTGCTGGTATCATCTCTGAATTACCCCCAATAGCTTGTTTGCAGAGACACGGTTGGTTCATAAATTGGGCAAAGTCGTCCCTGGTTCCTTGACAACGGATGACACACTTGGGGGCTGTATTGGATTAGGGTCTTCAGAGAATAATTTTACCTCTGAACAAAATATCCAAAATTCAGTTGAGGATTCAGGAGCTGCTGCACAGTCAAAGGGTATCCATTCACGCAGAGATGCGTGTGATGGGATCTATGGTATTGACATTTGACATGTGGAGTATGCTCAGTTCCACTCGAGGCCTCTACAACGTCTGATTCTTTCCATATGGAATGGGTTACATCAGACAATAAAAACTCAGACTATGGTCTTTCCTCTGGAAGTAAGGAGGTCATTAGCCTGGTGGCTACAGACATCCCATCTGGACAAAGGGAGACCCTTTTTGGATCTCAGATTGGGAGGTTCTGACAATGGATGCCAGTCTTCAGGGCTGATGAGCAGTGTCAGAAAGATATAAAAATGAAGAAACTTGCACCCACATCAGTTTGCGCTATACACAAGGCAGCAAAGAATAGGCTATCCCTTTGGGTGTTACCCTAACCCAAAAGAAATACAAATAAATAAAGAAATGGGGTGGCCCTTTCTCTGCGCCTCCTAATGAACCAATATCACAACATGTATTTTCACTTAATTTATGAATAGTAGGGACTTTAATCTGCTTGGATTCTTCTTAGATTTTTGGAGAGATAATATCCGGGCAGTAAAACATGTAAGAATACAAAAAAAGTCAATCTAGTGCAGCATAATCACAAGAAGTATTACTCATATGTTTTTACCAGCATATAATCCACTGATAAATACAAAAGCAATTTCACTTAACAGTTACTCTTGATATGTGTACCACTTCCTATTGCAAGGAAAATCGGACAAGAGTATAGCTTTTTCTTTTAAAAAAGATTTAATAAAAAAAGTTCATAATAAAATATCTACGCAAGGATATGTTAAATAATCTACAGATGTTACATCTACATGAACACTTATGAGGGTGGCTTCCTACCAGATTTACGGAGTATAAGGTGCACATAAAAGGAACCGATAGATGTTCCAAACAGATCCCCGGGGAAGGTGTCACCTCCAAGAATGGGTCACCCGTCCTTTCCTCGTCTGGTCAAGTCGCCGTTCCGTCCCTCTCATCAGCCAACGCGTTTCAATCAGTGTCTCTGATCTTTGTCAAGGCATGTATGCAAGTGCCTCCTCTCCCAGATATTTATACCCCTCAGGTAGTCTCCCTTAATTACTGGGAGGAGCCACTCTCATTTACAAGTTAATATACAACAACAATGTAAAAATTAAAAAAACTTTATGACAATCAATTCATAATAATATTCTACATAGTCCCATTAATTACCTCCTAGTAGTGTTAAGAAACTAAACACGGATCCATGAAATTATCTGCATAAGTGAGTATGATGCAGTATAAATCTAATTTAAAAACCATTTCACTTCAAAGTCCTTGTTGAGACCTCCAGGGCTCAACGTTTTTAATGAATAAATAAATTGCATTTCAGTCTTTGCCAATCCATCTGCTACATCGTTGCATCTCCAGTCTCCCTTCACCTGTTTAAGAGCCCCAAATTATGTTATGTCCCCGCAATTTCTATTATGAACACTATCAAAATGCGCATAGGTCTCTAAACCCTTTCTAATGTTCCGCAAATGCTCTGCAAATCTTATTTTTAAATTCCTAGTGGTCCGCCCAATGTAAAACATACCACAACTACAACCAAGGAAATAAATTACATTCCTGGTGGAGCAAGGGATAAACTCCCCTATTTTATGAGTTTGTCCATTTATTGTCACTTCTGTACATTTATTCTCTCCTTTCACAATTTTACATAGACTACATGATCCGCATCTGTAAAAACCCTTAGATAAAGTTCGCACATTTGCTTTTGGAGGGGACATCGCACTCTTAACAAGATTATTTTTTATGTTTTTTGCCTTCCGATATACTAATTGCAGTCTGGGTGGGATAATGTCTTTCAATAGAGGATCACCTTTCAATATTGACCAACGGGATCTAATTATACCCTCTATTTGTTTATGTTGTATATTGTAGCCTGATATAAAGGCCAATGAAAAATCACTTTTGTTAGTATTTTCATTAATCTTCTTATCCCTAGACTCCTTTGGGGTAAGGAGATCGTCTCTACTCATCTTCCCACAGTTCTCTCTTGCTTTATTAATACTCCGGTCCTTAAAACCGCTTAGTTTGAATTTATTCATCATTATATCATATACACCTTTGAAAAAGTCACATGATGAAATGCGTTAGAATCTTGTATCTGTTGATACCTTGAACCAGGCACCTGTCACAGCAGCACCCAGTCTCCGATCAGCGTGATTCACACCGGCATTGTGACCCCCGAAGACTGCCTCTCTTCAGCACACGGCTTCCAGCCTCCCACATCCGCTTGGCGGTATTAATCTCCTCTCTATACAGCTACGTGGTGGGCATTGCAGTACTCATCAACCGAGGATGCTCGGTTGTACCAGCCCACAGAGAGGTATTTTACTTTTGCACTGTTGATTGAGCTAATTTCCAACACGGCAAATATCACTTGTATTCCGGGACTGCAACAGTTGCATACTGCCTATTAGTGGAAAGCTGAACTGTATCCACTTAATGTGATTGTGGATTCCTTTCTCACGGAGAAACAAAATCAAGTATACCTATCGGATACATTGTTACCATTGCTGCTATTTAGCCACATTACTGGTTTGATAGAACTTACATTCATACCATTAGGGTGCCAAGTTATATTACTTCATGGTATCAATTAAGTTTTAGTAATTGCTTTTATATATATATGTTTTTATTATATTGTTTAAATAAATCCATTTTTTTCATACTTGTCGGCTCCCGGTCTCCACAATTTTCCCTGCTATTTTGTGCAGCCGTTTCTTATTCTTTTCCTATCCGTTATTTAAACACATACACAGTGTTTTTACGGCAGTGCATAATATCAGGGTAATTTTATTACATTACTGTGAAATTTAGAGGCGCTGTTAAGCAGTTATTTTTTCTTGGTCATCATTATATCTGCCTGTTCTTTAAACACCTTCTCGTCTGTACAGTTTCTTTTTTAATCTTTGCAACTGGCTGTTGGGAATTGACTCAAGCCAGTTGCTATGTCCATAAAACATTTCAACTACCACTAACATCCAGTGGTGGTCCACATAATAGCAGATGTACAAATATTTATTTTGCAAACTCCCCCTTCAAGGATTGTAAATTGGAGGTCAGATCACAACAAATTTGATAAGTTGAATGTTAGTGGTGGTTGAAATGTTTTATGGACAGTTATATCAATACAGTATCAGATGATCTTTTATAAATTTTAATACATTTTGCGTATTGGAACATATTGTTTGTTTTCCTGAACAAGATTTTATTTGACATTAGGTCATTCTGTCACAAAAATAGGGGTGTTATAACAACCCCAAGGTGCCAATTACACGAATACTATATATATATATATATATATATAGAAGCGGAATGTAAGCGGCACTCACCAGACTGCAGTACTTGATTAAAAATGTCCTTTATTGGGGTCCTACGTTTCGGGGACAATCCCCCGTCGTCAGGGACAGCTTGATTCAAGCTGTCCCTGACGACGGGGGATTGTCCCCGAAACGTAGGAACCCAATAAAGGACATTTTTAATCAAGTACTGCAGTCTGGTGAGTGCCGCTTACATTCCGCTTCTACAAATAGCCTATATGGCTTAAGAGGGCACAGCAGCAAGTAAACACGTTTTAACCAGGGGAGTGCCGGACGAGTGGAGTCGATATATAAATATATATATATATATATATATATACACTGCTCAAAAAAATAAGGGGAACACTAGAATAACACATCCTAGATCTGAATGAATGAAATATTCTTATTAAATACTTTGTTCTTTACATAGTTGAATGTGCTGACAACAAAATCACACAAAAATGATTAATGGAAATCAAATTTATTAACCCATGGAGGTCTGGATTTGGAGTCACACTTAAAATTAAAGTGGAAAAACACACTACAGGCTGAGTCAACTTTAATGTAATGTCCTTAAAACAAGTCAAAATGAGGCTCAGTACTGTGTGTGGCCTCCACGTGCCTGTATGACCTCCCTACAATGCCTGGGCATGCTCCTGATGAGGTGGCAGATGGTCTCCTGAGGGATCTCCTCCCAGACCTGGACTAAAGCATCTGCCAACTCCTGGACAGTCTGTGGTGTTGGTGGATGGAGCGAGACATGATGTCCCAGATGTGCTCAATTGGATTCAGGTCTGGGGAACGGGCGGGCCAGTCCATAGCATCAATGCCTTCATCTTGCAGGAACTGCTGACACACTCCAGCCACATGAGGTCTAGCATTGTCTTGCATTAGGAGGAACCCAGGGCCAACCGCACCAGCATATGGTCTCACAAGGGGTCTGAGGATCTCATCTCGGTACCTAATGGCAGTCAGGCTACCTCTGGCGAGCACATGGAGGGCTGTGTGGCCCCCCAAAGAAATGCCACCCCACACCATTACTGACCCACTGCCAAACCGGTCATGCTGGAGGAAGTTGCAGGCAGCAGAACGTTCTCCTTGGCGTCTCCAGAATCTGTCACGTCTGTCACAGGTGCTCAGTGAGAACCTGCTTTCATCTGTGAAGAGCACAGGGCGCCAGTGGCGAATTTGCCAATCTTGGTGTTCTCTGGCAAATGCCAAACGTCCTGCACGGTGTTGGGCTGTAAGCACAACCCCCACCTGTGGACGTCGGGCCCTCATACCACCCTCATGGAGTCTGTTTCTGATCGTTTGAGTAGACACATGCACATTTGTGGCTTGCTGGAGGTCATTTTGCAGGGCTCTGGCAGTGCTCCTTTTGTTCCTCCTTGCACAAAGGCGGAGGTAGCGGTCCTGCTGCTGGGTTGTTGCCCTCCTACGGCCTCCTCCACGTCTCCTGATGTACTGGCCTGTCTCCTGGTAGTGCCTCCATGCTCTGGACACTACGCTGACAGACACAGCAAACCTTCTTGCCACAGCTCGCATTGATGTGCCATCCTGGATGAGCTGCACTACCTGAGCCACTTGTGTGAGTTGTAGACTCCGTCTCATGCTACCACTAGAGTGAAAGCACCGCCAGCTTTCAAAAGTGACCAAAA
Organism: Pseudophryne corroboree; assembly: GCF_028390025.1. NCBI lineage: Eukaryota > Metazoa > Chordata > Amphibia > Anura > Myobatrachidae > Pseudophryne > Pseudophryne corroboree. The sequence goes on along the minus strand of NC_086448.1, from coordinate 509,459,703 downwards.
CATCAGCCAGAAAGCATAGGAGCTGAGAAGTGGTCTGTGGTCACCACCTGCAGAACAACTCCTTTATTGGGGGTGTCTTGCTAATTGCCTATAATTTCTACCTGTTGTCTATTCCATTTGCACAACAGCATGTGAAATTGATTGTCAATCAGTGTTGCTTCCTAAGTGGACAGTTTGATTTCACAGAAGTGTGATTGACTCGGAGTTACATTGTGTTGTTTAAGTGTTCCCTTTATTTTTTTGAGCAGTGTGTGTGTGTGTGTATATATATATATAGTTATCAGCCAATATATATATATATATATATATATATATATATATCCACTGTCAGTCCCCTCTCTGCTCACCTCCTCATGCAGCCACTGCCGGACCTGCCTCTGTGTGCGGGAGCTCGATCCGTGCACCCGAGGGAGCCGGGCAGCCTTCCTCTGCATGCGGGAGCTTGGCAGCTGAGGTTAGGAGGTGGGAGCTGGGTAGCCTGCCTCTGCGTGTGGGAGGCGGGAGCCGGGCAGCGGGGGTTAGGAGGGGGGAGCCGGGCAGCCTGCCTCTGCATGTGGGAGCCGGCCAGCGGGGTTCAGTAGAAGGGAGCCATCAGCCGGAGTGTGGGGGCGGGAGACGGGCAGTGGGGGTCAGGAGAGGGGAGCCATTAGCCGGAGTGTGGGGGCGGGAGGGGATCAGGATCCAAGCACACTTCTATCACACATTACCTCACTGTTCAATGCTCGCTCCGGCGGCAGCACAGAGGCGGCTTGTAATGAGTCAGTCTGACTCATTACAATGCCGCAGACTTTGGGCCCCCTTAATGGGGATGTGGGCAGTTGCGCCCTCAGGGCGACTGCATTGTGTGCCAGCCACACCTGGCACACACGTAGTTATGGCCCTGATATATAAGACATTTAAGTGATTATGCTATATGTAGATGACCACATAAATTTTTTTAGGTGCTGGCGCACACATAGTCCTCGCTTGTGTCTCCTGAGACCACCCTTTAAATGACATATGCACATGCCATTATTACGTATGGTGTTGAAGGGTCTTCTGTTAGCAGGAATGTATCCATACTGTCCCCATAATCAGTACAAATGTCCTAATTCATATCCAGGAATCAGTACGAATCCTCTTATCTACAGGCCAGTAAGACAATCCTTTCAAATAGGATAGCCGGGAAGTAATTGTTGCTCACTACGCTTTGGGTCCGGTGGCGAGCTTCGCTATTCTCCCTTGGGTGGTTACATGGACCCACCACCCGAGTGGGAATATGGGGGAGATGGGGGGGGGGGGGGAGTCGGAATTCCGATCATTGGCATTTTACTGGCTGCCAGGATTCTGTGACGTCGGGAACCTGAACACCGGGATCCGGACAGCCAGTATATTAACTACATCCCATATACATAAATATATATATATATATATATATATATATATATATATACTGATGCACAGCATACTTGGTACATTTCTGAATATTGGTTCACACGGGACAGCGCCCGGTTTGTAACAAATCCCAACTTTGTGCATAAATGAAGGTTCCACTAGTTGAACCATTCTATTACAACAGGCTTGCTAAAGTCCGGGGAAGCGCCCAAATCGGCTACCTCAACCATACCTATCTAGTATATCCAGTGCACTACCAGTGTCAACCAAGGCCCAGATATCCTAGCCTTCGATCTGTACCATCAGACGAAACATGGTGATTTCAGCCTGGGAAATACTTTCAGCCACCATACTGACTACAGCTTGTGCTGTGCTGCAATCCATCGGCTCACTCTGCTTTGGGCAGTCCCACCATACATGCCCACGTTCATCACACTCAAAACATATGAATGGTGGCGGTTAGTTTAGTTTAACCACTTGCCTGGATGTGACCATACCAGCAAGTGCCTTGTCTGACCTGGTTGCACAGGATGGGACCAGTCAGATAAACAGTGTATGCAGCTGCAGGGAAGAGAAACTTCCCTCTGCTGTTGCTGTCAGAGAGACCGGAAGGTTCCTCTGCTTTCCCGCACCCCTTCCCCAATGTTTGCCGTGCTGCCGATCATTGCTGATCGGCAGTGCCGCAACTAGACATTTTAGAGCTGTGTGCAAGAAATGGCATTGTTTTACACATTACGTTAGGCAGAGCTCCTTTTTACACAGTACGGCAGTTATAGTCCTCTTTTACACATTACAGCAGCAGAGTCCCCCTTTTAACACTTTACGGCAGCAGAGTCACCCTTTTTTTACACATTAGGTAGGCAGAGTTCCTCTTTTTTACACATTACAGTAGCAGAGTTCCCCTTTTTACACATTAAGCAGAGTCCCCTTTTTACACATTAGGCAGCAGAGTCCACCTTTTTTTTTTTACACATTACATCAGAGTCCTTTTTTTTTTTACACATTAGGCAGGCAGAGTGCCCCTTTTTTACACATTATGGCAGTACATTCCCCCTTTTTTACACATTTGGCAGGCAGAGTCCCCCTTTTTTACACATTGCAGTTACAGAGTCCCCCTTTTTATACATTAAGTAGGCTGAGTCCCCCTTTTACACATTACATCAGCAGAGTCCCCTTTTTTACACCTTAGGCAGCAAAGGTCCCCCTTTTTTTACATATTACATCAGCAGGGTCCCCCTTTTTTACACATTGGGTGTCACGCTCGGCTGGAAATGAGGATCCAGCGACTGAGGTTTGTCTGAGGAAGCGGACACTTGCGAGGGAAGAAGACGAGGTGGCTGGATGTAGTTCCTACACATGGGTCAGGAGCAATGGAAGTGGAGGCTACCGAGATGGGATAGTCACTGTAAATAATGAACTGCGGGTGGTAATCTGTGACTTGGAAAATTAAAGACTGTGAGCTGTGGCTTGAATAACGAGGCTGAGGAGCACTGAAGATGAAGGATTGTGAACGGTGAGCTGTGGCTTGGATAACGAGGCTGAAGAACACTTGAAGACAATGAACTGTGAATGGTGAGCTGTGGCTTGGATAACGAGGCTGAAGAGCACTTGAAGCTAAACGACTGCAAACGGTGAACTGTGGCTTGGATAACGAGGCTGAAGAGCACTTGAAGATAAAGGACTGTGAACGTTAAGCTGTGGCTTGGATAGCAATGCTGAAGAGCACTTGAAGATAAAGGACTGTGAAGAGCACGGTAACTGTCAATGACCAAGATCCTTGCCGAGTACGCCCCTCTCAGATGGTATCAGGTTAGGGACGGCAAGACTGTTGCAATCAGAAAGACAGAGGCAGAGCAAAGCTGGAGAGTAAACAAGGTACCAAAGTAACCTGGGAGCACAGGGCTGGAGATCCTACACCTAAGTAGTAACTTGAAGCACTGGCACTCATAACCTGGACCAGCTCCCTTATAAGAGGAGAGATCTCCCTGGATTGGCTGGACAGAATGAGCCTGTGTAATAGGTTCAAGCTTTGGTCTCCAACATGGCCGCCCCTGTGCAGCAGACACATTTTAGTGTTTACCACCAAAACTCCCCCTGGCCTCTCCAGAAGCTGCACCCCAGTGCCAGCAAGTCCGCTGCAGCAGCCTCCGGCTACTACGAGCGGACCCACCACAGCATCCCCTCACCGCCGCACACGGACCTGACGCAGCAGCCAGCACCGCCGCTGCCCGCCAGACACCTGAGTGGTAACCACCGCGGCTCCGATCGTACGGTAAGGCTCAGGGACGTGACATTGGGCAGGCATTCCTTCCTTTTTCATACATGAGAGAGAGAGAGTGTGTGTGTTTGTGTGTTTGTTACTCACCTGGGGTGGGGGGGGCACAACCTGGCATCCAGGAGGCAGAGACACTCATCAGGTCCGGGAGCTGGTGGCTGCAGCAACACTCCAGAGTCCTTTACAGAGGCGACAGGAGACAGGTGGTAGTGCCAGCGGGACTCAGGGACAGAGTGGGGGGATGAGTGCTGTCAGATGGCGGCTTTGGCAGAGCTCCCAGTCCCTTGCAGAGGCAACGGGACTCAGGGATGGTGGCGGCGGGACTCATGGACAGCGGTGGCGGGACTCAGGGGTGGAGCAACGGGAGAGGGGGAAAGTGTGTGCTGCCAGATGGCGGCTATGGCAGTGCTCTCAGTCCCTTGCAGAGGCGGGAGAAAAGCTGCGGGCCTTTCAATAGTGACTGACTGGAGATAACGGACGTGCAGGGGGGTGTTCTGCCAGATGGTGCACCCTCAGTGCATTTGCACTGTGGGAAGGCACCATTGGTACACACCTAGTTACGGCCCTGCTCATCGGTCAGCACGGCAGGACCCCCCACACAGTGGCTGCAGACAATAGCAGCCGCTGGGGAAGTGTAAATCAACCCCCCTAAGCCCCTACTGTTTACCTGGCAGCTGTCCCCACTGTTAAAATGGAAGTCACAATGGTTGCAATGTTTCTGATGTTCCAATGGTGCTGACTGATGTTCCGATGTTTGAGTAAAACCAATTTTTTTTAACAAATATATATAAAAAAAAAATTTTTTTAACTAAAATCATTTTGGATAAGGTTAAATTCATGTTTTTCACCTAATTCACTCATTAAAATAAAAACAATTTCTGAGCCTTTTTTTTTTTAGGGAAAAAAATTGCAAGTTAAGTAGTTAACAACAGTGTCCTGGGTTCTGGGCTTAGGTACTGGCTATATCCTTCGTTTGGCTGTATTCAGTTCTCCTAAGGTCAGGTACCGCCCAGTCATTACTGCTAACTCCTTAAATGTCTTGGGGTCAGCCTGCAGGGCCCAGTGTTGTACACCATGGTCTAATACCCATATAGCATGGTCCAAAGCAATAATGTCTACTATACGTGGAGCCGTATGCTTTTCTGGCTGAAGTCACGCTTTACTCAGTCTGGCTAGATTGGCTGGCTGAACTCTTGGAGGCTCAGACGGGTTCAGATGCCAATCATAAAACAAATTTTTATCTGAAATAACTTGAAACTGACAAAAGTATTTGGCATCCATTATTGTTTATTCCATATTTAATAGAAATCAGACTGCATTAGATTTTTGATTCAAGAGAATATTTTAAATAATTAAACAAATTAAAGTAGCATGGACAAAAATTATGGGACCCTTTATCTAATATTTTGTTGCACAATCTTTAGAGGCAATCACTGCAATCAAGTGATTTCAGTAACTTTCAGTGAGACTTCTGTATCTGTCAACAGGTAGTTTGGGCCACTCTTCCTAATACCCCTTTCACACCAGAAATGCAGGGACAAAACCCGGGAATTCTGCCACGGGCTCATGCAGGGACATTCCCGGGTTGGCACCTTTCACACCAGCATTTTTTGCCGAGACATCCCGGGTCTGCACCTTTCATACTGAACCCGGGATGGCCCTGCATTTTCTGAAAATGGGCGTCTCAGAAAAACCACAAGACCAGGAAGTGCCCTGAATAGCCAATCAGCATCAGCAGAGGCAACCCGGGAAGGTGGGATATGTCCTTGCACCATTCACACTGTCCAGGTTCCAGGGACGATCCCGGGACCACCCTGGTCGATTGCAGGGTTGAAATGCAGGGACAGAAATCCCGAGTTTTTGTCCCTGTACCCTTTCACACTGAGAAATTTCCCGGGTTGATGCGCGTTCATGTGTTTTAACCCGGGAAATTTATGGCTGTGTGAAAGGGGTATTAGCAAACTGCTCCAGCTGTCTCAGGATTGATGGGTGCCTTCTGCAGCCTGCCTGTTCCAACTCTTTCCATAGATGTTGGATAGGATTCAGATCAGGGCTCAAAGAAGGTCACTTCAGAACAGTCCAATGTTCAGTTCTGGCGGGTGATTCAGACCTGATCGCTGGGCTGCTAAATTTGCTGTACTGCGTTCAGATAGTCGCCGCCTCCAGGGGGAGTATAAATTCGCTGTGCAAGTGCGCAATCCCATGTGTACGCTGAGCTTCTAAAATCCAGTGTGTGCAGTCTGTGTGTAGCCCAAAACTTACTCCTACAGTGCGATGAGAACAGGCTGATCGGGGACGGAGCTGACGTCAGACACCCTCCCTGAAAACGCTTGTGCATGCCTGCGTTTTTCCGGACATTCCCAATAAATGGTCAGTTACCACCCACAAATGGCCTCTTCCTGTTAATCAACTTATGAACGCCTGTGCGATCGGATTTTTCGCACCATCCCGTTGCTGACTGGCGATGCTCTTTGTTGCTGTCCGACATGCGTGCGCATTGCGGTGCATACGTGTGCGCAGTTAGTACCTGATCACCCGCTGTGCGAAAACGCACTGCAGCGATCAGGTCTGAATCACCCCCCTATCCATTATTGCGTGCTTTTAGCTGTGTGTTTTGGGTTATTATCCTGTTGGAAGACACATGACCTGCAACTGAAAGAACTGAGTTTTCTGACACTGGGGGTAATTCTGAGTTGATCGGAGGTGATCGCAGCAGGAACTTTGGCCCTCATTCCGAGTTGTTCGCTCGTTAGCTGCTTTTAGCAGCATTGCACACGCTAAGCCGCCGCCCTCTGGGAGTGTATCTTAGCATAGCAGAATTGTGAACGAAAGATTAGCAGAATTGCGAATAAATAATTCTAAGCAGCTTCTGAGTAGCTCGAGACTTACTCCTACACTGCGATGAGCTCAGCCCGTTTCGTTCCTGGTTTGACGTCACAAACACGCCCTGCGTTCGGCCAGCCACTTCCCTGTTTCTCCAGACACTCCCGCGTTTTATCCTGGCACGCCTGCATTTTTCCGCACACTCCCAGAAAACGGTCAGTTTCCGCCCAGAAACACCCACTTCCTGTCAATCACACTCTGAACACTTCAACAATGAAAATTCTTTGTTTGGCCGTGAGTAAATCTACTAAGTTTTGTGCTAAAATACTTAGCGCATGCGCACTGCGTACCATGCGCATGCGCATTTTTGCCTTAATTGCTCCATTGCGAAAATCGCCAACGAGCGAACAACTCGGAATGACCCCCTTTGTTAGCAGTTGGGCAAAACCATGTGCACTGCAGGGGAGGCAGATATAACATGTGCAGAGAGAAATAGATTTGGGTGTGGTGAGTTCAATCTGCAATCTAAATTGCAGTGTAAAAATAAAGCAGCCAGTATTTACCCTGCACAGAAACAAAATAAGCCACCCAAATCTAACTCTCTCTGCACATGTTATATCTGCCTCCCCTGCAGTGCACATGGTTTTGCCAAACTGCTAAAAAAATTCTTGCTGCGATCAACTTGGAATTACCCCCACTGTGTAGTATGTTTCACTTCCAAATTCCTTGATAGGCTTTACATTTCATTGTGCCCTGCACAGATTCATAGCACACTGTGCGAGACTCACGCAGCAGAGCAGCCCTAAAACATAACCATGCCTCCTCCATATTTCTCAATAGGTTTGGAGTTCATCTCTTTCACAGCTTAAGTTTTTCATCTGTCCAAAGGACATTCTTCTAGAAGCATTGTGCCAATATCCATTTTAGAAAATTCCAGTTTAAAATGTTTATGTATGTATTTATTTATTTATTTATTTATTTTTAAAGTGAACTCCTCCTGGGTCTTCTTCCACTGTCACTCAAAAGTGTCAGACTGTGTGTAAACTGACATATCTTGACCTTTTGTTGTTCAGCTTGTTTCTCTTTGGACGTTTTCCTTGGCTCATTTTTTTTTTTACCGTTCTCACTATACTTCTGTTTAATCTGGTGTTGATTTTCCTCTTGTGGCCGTGTCCAGAGAAGTTGGCAACAGTCCCATGGACTTTAAACTTCTTATTAATATTTGCCTCTGTAGTCACAGGAACATCAAGCTGCTTGGACATGGTCTTATGGCTTTTATCTTGAACGTGCTTGTCTATTATTTTCTTTCTGATCTCTTCAGACAACTCTCTCTTTGCTTTATCTGGTCCATGTTCATTGTGGTGCACACGATGATACCAAACAGCAGAGTGACTACTTTTCTCCATTTGAATATGCTGAATGACCAAGAAAACAATTGAAGATGTGTTATACTAATTCAAGAAAGCAATTCATTTAAAATAACACTATAATTCAGTTGTTTATTATGTTTTTAAGGGGTACCAACAAATCTGTCCAGGACAGTTTAGAATATCTTTGGGAAACAAGCCACAATGTATCTATTTTCACAGTTAATTTGCTTTATTGTATGAAATAGCAAAGACGTGCATGTATACATGACACAATAGCTTTTCATGTCATCACCTTTCAGGAGGAATGAAGCATTATTTCAATGAGCTGTAAAAGTACCAACATATTTGACCACATCTAAATGCACTGTTGTCCCTACTGGCTACTGATGTGCAGTAATATGATACATTACAAAGCAACAACCATTATGATAAATACAGGTACTATTTTGCTGGTGTGTATCCTGGTCTCCTTCACACTTATTGGATGAAACCTTCTTTGTGCCTGGACCAATACTGGATTAAAGCTACGCAGAGCAACACCCTATGTGACAAATTTGCAATCTATCAACAGATTGCACTTCACAAAAAGGACACCGTATCTCTGGTGAGGACCCTCACTTCTGAATTTTGCTATCATGCCTATAGGACTATTCCGCCAGAGGTCAGTCTGTGGTAATAACCATCCATTTGGACTGTGTTATCAGTTCTAAGGAGTACCTTACCATGCACCTTTATTTGGCGGCAGACCAGTTTTTATTACTATACTATCCATTGTGAATGAATATATTGGTGACTAGGAGCTTTTACAATGAATTGTCTTACACTTTTTATTGTATAACTATTTATTAAAACCTTCGCACTATTCTAACACACCATCTGGTACACATTTTTAATACACAATTAGCTCTGCTATTTTATTTATTAATGTATTTCTATGTATAATAGGACTGACTAGCCCAGTGATGGCTAACCTTGACACTCCAGCTGTTGTTGAACTACACATCCCAGCATGCCCTGCATCAGTTTTAGCATGGCCAAATACCAAAACTGTAGCAGGGCATGCTGGGATATGTAGTTCAACAACAGCTGGAGTGTCAAGGTTAGCCATCACTGGACTAGCCCTATTCACTAGCAGCAACATTAGAACAACAAACCATAATTAGCGCCTGATTAAAAACCTTTGATTCCAAATATTTTACTATTTTGCTGTCTTTGCAGTAGATTCAGCAGCTACATTTAAAAGAGAAATAAGTTTAACTACAAACAAAACATGTTTTGTTTTTAATGTTAGTATTCCCTTAAATCCTTAGGAGCATATTTATCAATTTATATATTTGTTTACTAAAATAATGTGATAACAGGTGTTTTCACAACCTTTTCACCAGAGGGCCCTAGGCAAACTAGGCAAATGCCTAGGGGCACAAGCAGCTTCTGCTGATTAAAATGTAATGTAAATAAGAAGCAACTCAGTGTGATGTAAAGTGTATATAAGGGGCACTACTGTGAGGCGTAGCGTATATACGGTAAAGTGGTACTACTGTGTGATGTAACGTGAATAAGGGACACTATCACATGATAAAATGTGAATTAAGTTGCACTACTGTGTGGTGTCATTTGAATTAGGGGTATTATTGTGCGGCCATGCACCTTCCCAGCAAGAACACGTCCCTTTTTGGGCTGTGCGCCGAATCTGCGTACTGTTCCTTTTAAAAATATAGGGGGTTGGAGCACCAAAATGAGGACTGCTATGGGTGAGGGGTGATGGTGTTGGGAAAGGGGTGCAGGGTCAGAGGCAGAACTAGAGGTGGTGCTAGGGGGCACCAGCCAAAATCTTGTCTAGGGTATCATATTGATTAGGGCCGGCTCTGCTTTTCACATTTTTAACATCACCTAAATTTATTAAAAGGCTTTTGAAAGAGCTTTCATAATAAACTTCTCCATGCCTTTAAATTTGCATTATTTTAGTAAGCAGATTCCATTACCAAGAATTGTAATGGGAAATGCGATCTGTTCAAATTTACTAAAGTTAAATTATAAAAAAATACTATAGGGAGCCTAGTTTCTCTCAGTTTCCACTACTCCAGCTCAGTTCTTCCTGCATTCTGACAGGCAGAGCAGTGCCCGGAGCTAGCTATTGTGATCAGCCTGTGTGTCTAAATAGACTAAAGGCTGATCACAGTGGAAAAAAATAGGTGTCATAAATAAATAAAATAAAACTTACCTGAATCCGAGAATTGGTGATCGGTGAGTTCTTTCTCTGATCTTAGATGAGATGCCTGCCCGGACTTTCGCGCCGCCACTCCCCTATTTCCCTGACACCCCCCCCCCCGCAATGTTATGTCTCCGCCTAGGAAACGGGGCGTATCCACCCCGCGATCGCCTCTGTCTGATTGACAGGCAGAGCTGTTCGCATTAACTGCAGGGCAGGCCTTGCGCATGCGCCTGCATTACCATTGTAATTTTTGTGATTTGATTGCTATTGCGATCCAACCCGAATGACCTCCGTTGTTTGCATTTTTTCCACATATAGTAATAATTATGCCTGCTAGTCAATTTCACATTTTTTTTTCTGTTCAAGTTTAATCATGATGTTTTTAACATTGGCTCTCTAAACCATCTTCCTAGGTCTGATGTTATCCCAGGCTTTTGCTGTAAATGTTTTTTTTTCTCCCTGTGTTTAGTCATACTAAAATGCTCATTATAAGTGAAGACATGTAAAAATATAAATGAATCAGATAAAGCAGCTCTACATTCATCACAGACACTGAGATCAGCAAAAAATATAATGTGAAAGTGGCAGCAAAATAACAATCAGAAAGTGGCAATGCATCTGATCTGTTCAGATAGATTCTCTATTCCCAATTATACTGCAAGATAAATGAAATAGAGTTGTATATTGAGTCCAATTAAGTAACTATCTGGATAAGCTGTGATTGCTTTCAATCATCAGAACTCAATCATCTTTTTAATCTTATCTATTACATTTTAGAGATGAGCGCCTGAAATTTTTCGGGTTTTGTGTTTTGGTTTTGGGTTCGGTTCCGCGGCCGTGTTTTGGGTTCGACCGCGTTTTGGCAAAACCTCACCGAATTTTTTTTGTCGGATTCGGGTGTGTTTTGGATTCGGGTGTTTTTTTCAAAAAACCCTAAAAAACAGCTTAAATCATAGAATTTGGGGGTCATTTTGATCCCATATTATTATTAACCTCAAAAACCATAATTTCCACTCATTTTCAGTCTATTCTGACTACCTCACACCTCACAATATTATTTTTAGTCCTAAAATTTGCACCGAGGTCGCTGGATGACTAAGCTAAGCGACCCTAGTGGCCGACACAAACACCTGGCCCATCTAGGAGTGGCACTGCAGTGTCACGCAGGATGTCCCTTCCAAAAAACCCTCCCCAAACAGCACATGACGCAAAGAAAAAAAGAGGCACAATGAGGTAGCTGTGTGAGTAAGATTAGCGACCCTAGTGGCCGACACAAACACCGGGCCCATCTAGGAGTGGCACTGCAGTGTCACGCAGGATGGCCCTTCCAAAAAACCCTCCCCAAACAGCACATGACGCAAAGAAAAAAAGAGGCGCAATGAGGTAGCTGTGTGAGTAAGATTAGCGACCCTAGTGGCCGACACAAACACCGGGCCCGTTTAGGAGTGGCACTGCAGTGTCACGCAGGATGTCCCTTCCAAAAAACCCTCCCCAAACAGCACATGACGCAAAGAAAAAAAGAGGCGCAATGAGGTAGCTGTGTGAGTAAGATTAGCGACCCTAGTGGCCGACACAAACACCGGGCCCATCTAGGAGTGGCACTGCAGTGTCACGCAGGATGGCCCTTCCAAAAAACACTCCCCAAACAGCACATGACGCAAAGAAAAAAAGAGGCGCAATGAGGTAGCTGACTGTGTGAGTAAGATAAGCGACCCTAGTGGCCGACACAAACACCGGGCCCATTTAGGAGTGGCACTGCAGTGTCACGCAGGATGTCCCTTCCAAAAAACCCTCCCCAAACAGCACATGACGCAAAGAAAAAAAGAGGCGCAATGAGGTAGCTGTGTGAGTAAGATTAGCGACCCTAGTGGCCGACACAAACACCGGGCCCGTTTAGGAGTGGCACTGCAGTGTCACGCAGGATGTCCCTTCCAAAAAACCCTCCCCAAACAGCACATGACGCAAAGAAAAAAAGAGGCGCAATGAGGTAGCTGTGTGAGTAAGATTAGCGACCCTAGTGGCCGACACAAACACCGGGCCCATCTAGGAGTGGCACTGCAGTGTCACGCAGGATGGCCCTTCCAAAAAACACTCCCCAAACAGCACATGACGCAAAGAAAAAAAGAGGCGCAATGAGGTAGCTGACTGTGTGAGTAAGATAAGCGACCCTAGTGGCCGACACAAACACCGGGCCCATTTAGGAGTGGCACTGCAGTGTCACGCAGGATGTCCCTTCCAAAAAACCCTCCCCAAACAGCACATGACGCAAAGAAAAAAAGAGGCGCAATGAGGTAGCTGTGTGAGTAAGATTAGCGACCCTAGTGGCCGACACAAACACCGGGCCCATTTAGGAGTGGCACTGCAGTGTCACGCAGGATGTCCCTTCCAAAAAACCCTCCCCAAACAGCACATGACGCAAAGAAAAAAAGAGGCGCAATGAGGTAGCTGTGTGAGTAAGATTAGCGACCCTAGTGGCCGACACAAACACCGGGCCCATCTAGGAGTGGCACTGCAGTGTCACGCAGGATGGCCCTTCCAAAAAACACTCCCCAAACAGCACATGACGCAAAGAAAAATAAAAGAAAAAAGAGGTGCAAGATGGAATTGTCCTTGGGCCCTCCCACCCACCCTTATGTTGTATAAACAAAACAGGACATGCACACTTTAACCAACCCATCATTTCAGTGACAGGGTCTGCCACACGACTGTGACTGATATGACGGGTTGGTTTGGACCCCCCCCAAAAAAGAAGCAATTAATCTCTCTTTGCACAAACTGGCTCTACAGAGGCAAGATGTCCACCTCATCATCATCCTCCGATATATCACCGTGTACATCCCCCTCCTCACAGATTATCAATTCGTCCCCACTGGAATCCACCATCTCAGCTCCCTGTGTACTTTGTGGAGGCAATTGCTGCTGGTCAATGTCTCCGCGGAGGAACTGATTATAATTCATTTTAATGAACATCATCTTCTCCACATTTTCTGGATGTAACCTCGTACGCCGATTGCTGACAAGGTGAGCGGCGGCACTAAACACTCTTTCGGAGTACACACTTGTGGGAGGGCAACTTAGGTAGAATAAAGCCAGTTTGTGCAAGGGCCTCCAAATTGCCTCTTTTTCCTGCCAGTATAAGTACGGACTGTGTGACGTGCCTACTTGGATGCGGTCACTCATATAATCCTCCACCATTCTTTCAATGTTGAGAGAATCATATGCAGTGACAGTAGACGACATGTCCGTAATCGTTGTCAGGTCCTTCAGTCCGGACCAGATGTCAGCATCAGCAGTCGCTCCAGACTGCCCTGCATCACCGCCAGCGGGTGGGCTCGGAATTCTGAGCCTTTTCCTCGCACCCCCAGTTGCGGGAGAATGTGAAGGAGGAGATGTTGACAGGTCGCGTTCCGCTTGACTTGACAATTTTCTCACCAGCAGGTCTTTCAACCCCAGCAGACTTGTGTCTGCCGGAAAGAGAGATCCAAGGTAGGTTTTAAATCTAGGATCGAGCACGGTGGCCAAAATGTAGTGCTCTGATTTCAACAGATTGACCACCCGTGAATCCTTGTTAAGCGAATTAAGGGCTCCATCCACAAGTCCCACATGCCTAGCGGAATCGCTCCGTGTTAGCTCCTCCTTCAATGTCTCCAGCTTCTTCTGCAAAAGCCTGATGAGGGGAATGACCTGACTCAGGCTGGCAGTGTCTGAACTGACTTCACGTGTGGCAAGTTCAAAGGGCATCAGAACCTTGCACAACGTTGAAATCATTCTCCACTGCACTTGAGACAGGTGCATTCCACCTCCTATATCGTGCTCAATTGTATAGGCTTGAATGGCCTTTTGCTGCTCCTCCAACCTCTGAAGCATATAGAGGATTGAATTCCACCTCGTTACCACTTCTTGCTTCAGATGATGGCAGGGCAGGTTCAGTAGTTTTTGGTGGTGCTCCAGTCTTCTGTACGTGGTGCCTGTACGCCGAAAGTGTCCCGCAATTCTTCTGGCCACCGACAGCATCTCTTGCACGCCCCTGTCGTTTTTTAAAAAATTCTGCACCACCAAATTCAAGGTATGTGCAAAACATGGGACGTGCTGGAATTTGCCCATATTTAATGCACACACAATATTGCTGGCGTTGTCCGATGCCACAAATCCACAGGAGAGTCCAATTGGGGTAAGCCATTCTGCGATGAACTTCCTCAGTTGCCGTAAGAGGTTTTCAGCTGTGTGCGTATTCTGGAAAGCGGTGATACAAAGCGTAGCCTGCCTAGGAAAGAGTTGGCGTTTGCGAGATGCTGCTACTGGTGCCGCCGCTGCTGTTCTTGCGGCGGGAGTCCATACATCTACCCAGTGGGCTGTCACAGTCATATAGTCCTGACCCTGCCCTGCTCCACTTGTCCACATGTCCGTGGTTAAGTGGACATTGGGTACAACTGCATTTTTTAGGACACTGGTGAGTCTTTTTCTGACGTCCGTGTACATTCTCGGTATCGCCTGCCTACAGAAGTGGAACCTAGATGGTATTTGGTAACGGGGGCACACTGCCTCAATAAATTGTCTAGTTCCCTGTGAACTAACGGCGGATACCGGACGCACGTCTAACACCAACATAGTTGTCAAGGACTCAGTTATCCGCTTTGCAACAGGATGACTGCTGTGATATTTCATCTTCCTCGCAAAGGACTGTTGGACAGTCAATTGCTTACTGGAAGTAGTACAAGTGGGCTTACGACTTCCCCTCTGGGATGACCATCGACTCCCAGCAGCAACAACAGCAGCGCCAGCAGCAGTAGGCGTTACACACAAGGATGCATCGGAGGAATCCCAGGCAGGAGAGGACTCGTCAGAATTGCCAGTGACATGGCCTGCAGGACTATTGGCATTCCTGGGGAAGGAGGAAATTGACACTGAGGGAGTTGGTGGGGTGGTTTGCGTGAGCTTGGTTACAAGAGGAAGGGATTTACTGGTCAGTGGACTGCTTCCGCTGTCGGCCCAAGTTTTTGAACTTGTCACTGACTTATTATGAATGCGCTGCAGGTGACGTATAAGGGAGGATGTTCCGAGGTGGTTAACGTCCTTACCCCTACTTATTACAGCTTGACAAAGGGAACACATGGCTTGACACCTGTTGTCCGCATTTCTGGTGAAATACTTCCACACCGAAGAGCTGATTTTTTTGGTATTTTCACCAGGCATGTCAACGGCCCTATTCCTCCCACGGACAACAGGTGTCTCCCCGGGTGCCTGACTTAAACAAACCACCTCACCATCAGAATCCTCCTGGTCAATTTCCTCCCCAGCGCCAGCAACACCCATATCCTCCTCATCCTGGTGTACTTCAACACTGACATCTTCAATCTGACTATCAGGAACTGGACTGCGGGTGCTCCTTCCAGCACTTGCAGGGGGCGTGCAAATGGTGGAAGGCGCATGCTCTTCACGTCCAGTGTTGGGAAGGTCAGGCATCGCAACCGACACAATTGGACTCTCCTTGTGGATTTGGGATTTCGAAGAACGCACAGTTCTTTGCGGTGCTACTGCTTTTGCCAGCTTGAGTCTTTTCATTTTTCTAGCGAGAGGCTGAGTGCCTCCATCCTCATGTGAAGCTGAACCACTAGCCATGAACATAGGCCAGGGCCTCAGCCGTTCCTTGCCACTCCGTGTGGTAAATGGCATATTGGCAAGTTTACGCTTCTCCTCCGACAATTTTATTTTAGGTTTTGGAGTCCTTTTTTTACTGATATTTGGTGTTTTGGATTTGACATGCTCTGTACTATGACATTGGGCATCGGCCTTGGCAGACGACGTTGCTGGCATTTCATCGTCTCGGCCATGACTAGTGGCAGCAGCTTCAGCACGAGGTGGAAGTGGATCTTGATCTTTCCCTAATTTTGGAACCTCAACATTTTTGTTCTCCATATTTTAATAGGCACAACTAAAAGGCACCTCAGGTAAACAATGGAGATGGATACTAGTATACAATTATGGATGGACTGCTGAGTGCCGACACAGAGGTAGCTACAGCCGTGGACTACCGTACTGTACTGTGTCTGCTGCTAATATAGACTGGTTGATAAAGAGATGTAGTAGTAGTAGTATGTATGTATAAAGAAGAAAGAAAAAAAAACCACGGGTAGGTGGTATACAATTATGGACGGACTGCCCAGTGCCGACACAGAGGTAGCTACAGCCGTGGACTACCGTACTGTACTGTGTCTGCTGCTAATATAGACTGGTTGATAAAGAGATGTAGTAGTAGTAGTATGTATGTATAAAGAAGAAAGAAAAAAAAAACCACGGGTAGGTGGTATACAATTATGGACGGACTGCCCAGTGCCGACACAGAGGTAGCTACAGCCGTGGACTACCGTACTGTACTGTGTCTGCTGCTAATATAGACTGGTTGATAAAGAGATGTAGTAGTAGTAGTATGTATGTATAAAGAAGAAAGAAAAAAAAACCACGGGTAGGTGGTATACAATTATGGACGGACTGCCCAGTGCCGACACAGAGGTAGCTACAGCCGTGGACTACCGTACTGTACTGTGTCTGCTGCTAATATAGACTGGTTGATAAAGAGATGTAGTAGTAGTAGTATGTATGTATAAAGAAGAAAGAAAAAAAAACCACGGGTAGGTGGTATACAATTATGGACGGACTGCCCAGTGCCGACACAGAGGTAGCTACAGCCGTGGACTACCGTACTGTACTGTGTCTGCTGCTAATATAGACTGGTTGATAAAGAGATGTAGTAGTAGTAGTATGTATGTATAAAGAAGAAAGAAAAAAAAACCACGGGTAGGTGGTATACAATTATGGACGGACTGCCCAGTGCCGACACAGAGGTAGCTACAGCCGTGGACTACCGTACTGTACTGTGTCTGCTGCTAATATAGACTGGTTGATAAAGAGATGTAGTAGTAGTATTATGTATGTATAAAGAAGAAAGAAAAAAAAAACCACGGGTAGGTGGTATACAATTATGGACGGACTGCCCAGTGCCGACACAGAGGTAGCTACAGCCGTGGACTACCGTACTGTACTGTGTCTGCTGCTAATATAGACTGGTTGATAAAGAGATGTAGTAGTAGTAGTATGTATGTATAAAGAAGAAAGAAAAAAAAACCACGGGTAGGTGGTATACAATTAAGGACGGACTGCCCAGTGCCGACACAGAGGTAGCTACAGCCGTGGACTACCGTACTGTACTGTGTCTGCTGCTAATATAGACTGGTTGATAAAGAGATGTAGTAGTAGTAGTATGTATGTATAAAGAAGAAAGAAAAAAAAACCACGGGTAGGTGGTATACAATTATGGACGGACTGCCCAGTGCCGACACAGAGGTAGCTACAGCCGTGGACTACCGTACTGTACTGTGTCTGCTGCTAATATAGACTGGTTGATAAAGAGATGTAGTAGTAGTAGTATGTATGTATAAAGAAGAAAGAAAAAAAAACCACGGGTAGGTGGTATACAATTATGGACGGACTGCCCAGTGCCGACACAGAGGTAGCTACAGCCGTGGACTACCGTACTGTACTGTGTCTGCTGCTAATATAGACTGGTTGATAAAGAGATGTAGTAGTAGTAGTATGTATGTATAAAGAAGAAAGAAAAAAAAACCACGGGTAGGTGGTATACAATTATGGATGGACTGCCCAGTGCCGACACAGAGGTAGCTACAGCCGTGAACTACCGTACTGTGTCTGCTGCGACTGGATGATAAATAATGATATGAAAAATATATATATATCACTACTGCAGCCGGACAGGTATATATTATATAATGACAGACCTGCTGGACACTGTCTGTCAGCAGAATGAGTTTTTTATAGAATAAAAAAAAAAACACCACACAAGTGAAGTCACACGACGAGTGTTTAACTTTTTCAGGCAATCACAATATAGTATACTATACTACTAACTATACTGGTGGTCAGTGTGGTCAGGTCACTGGTCAGTCACACTGGCAGTGGCACTCCTGCAGCAAAAGTGTGCACTGTTTAATTTTAATAATAATATGTACTCCTGGCTCCTGCTATAACCTATAACTGGCACTGCAGTGCTCCCCAGTCTCCCCCACAATTATAAGATGTGTGAGCTGAGCACAGTCAGATATATACATAGATGATGCAGCACACTGGGCTGAGCAGTGCACACAGATATGGTATGTGACTGAGTCACTGTGTATCGTTTTTTTCAGGCAGAGAACGGATATATTAAATAAAACTGCACTGTCTGGTGGTCACTGTGGTCAGTCACTAGTAAACTCTGCACTCTCTACACAGTTCTACAGTACTCCTAATCTCCAGTAAATCAGGTCAATCTCTCTCTCTCTCTCTTCTAATCTAAATGGAGAGGACGCCAGCCACGTCCTCTCCCTATCAATCTCAATGCACGTGTGAAAATGGCGGCGACGCGCGGCTCCTTATATAGAATCCGAGTCTCGCGATAGAATCCGAGCCTCGCGAGAATCCGACAGCGTCATGATGACGTTCGGGCGCGCTCGGGTTAACCGAGCAAGGCGGGAAGATCCGAGTCGCTCGGACCCGTGAAAAAAAACATGAAGTTCGTGCGGGTTCGGATTCAGAGAAACCGAACCCGCTCATCTCTATTACATTTCTGAAAACAATGTCTCTTTGTTTATTCATTTATAGTTACCTTAAACCAAAATTGAATAAAACATTGATTTGAATTTAGAATCTCTAGAAATGTATTAAGACAGAACATTTCTTAAATTTCTTTATATAATATTCCAACACCTGGGGGTATCCCCATACTATTCCCACCCACACAGCTATTGTACATGGATTTCCCCTGAATTGGTAACTATTCTTGCACATCCACCACCGCTCACTGTGGCACCTGCCTTAAACATTTCCCCTCTGAATATCAACAGTTCTCCCCCACTGCTTCTCTATCCACCCAGCATTTCCTCTCTGTGACCACTTTACCTACAAAATACCTCAGTTTCCATACAACCTCTATGATCTGAACAAAGGTGGCAATTCAGCTGTAAATTCTGATTTTTTCCAACTCTTAATCCCAGGGGTAACCTTGGCACGTTATGTCAGAACAATTGAGTGACACTTAGTATAAATTCCTCTATGACTGTTGTAACACTGTAGGGGTGCAAGGTGCCTTTTCCTGGGGAATATGGCCGCACGCAGCAGCTGAGGAACAACACAAGTCCAGTTTCTGGTACAACTGACCCCGGCCAGTTTTACCGAAACAGAAAATAAAACAAACCCCAAAATAAAAATACCTTGCCTGTCCGGCACTAACTAAACATAAGATGTTCCTAACTGTCACTAAACAAAACACAGAGTTCTTCAGTACATACTGTATAGCTTACTTGCATCAGAAAGCGTGTCTCTCACACACAGATCCTGCAGCCTTCCCAGGCAGTCTGCCCATACTAATCAGGTTAGAAGCACTATATCACTCTTACACAGCTGAAACCCTGATTAGCCCTCTGTGAGGCCAAAGACCCGAACTGGGCCCAATGTCTAGAACTCGCCTTATCTCTCTCTCAGAGCCTTTACCCAGCTTTTACAGCAAACTGAAAAGGTTCAGACAAAACAAAAAAGCATTTTTCCTAGAAGTTAACATTTTCTAAAACATGTAAGACAAGAACCTGGGACAAATATACCTGCCCTCAAACACTATCCCAGTGTTCTTGTCACATATCCCCCTCCCCTGTTTCGACCTAGGGGCCGGAACACTTGTAGCCCCCAAACAGAAGATGCGAGACAATGCATCTGCGTTGGCCAATTGTGTTCCCGGTCTATGTTCGACAGTAAACTTAAAGTCCTGCAACGCTAGAAACCATCTAGTTACACGAGCATTCTTGCCTCTATTTACATACATCCATTTTAAAGGGGCATGGTCTGTCACTAGTCTGAATTGTCTACCCAAGAGGTAATATCTCAAGGTATCTAGTGCCCACTTAATGGCCAAAGCCTCCTTTTCCACAATGGCATACCTTTTTTCATGCTCATTGAGTTTCCTACTCAAATAAATGATAGGGTGTTCGTCCCCATCTCTGGTTTGGGACAGCACAGCACCTATCCCTACCTCTGAGGCATCTGTCTGTACCACAAATTCTTTTGAAAAATCTGGTGTTATCAACACCGGTTGTGAACACAAAGCCACTTTTAACGCTTGGAACGCCTTTTCTGCATCAGGGTTCCATTTCACCACATTTGACTGCTTCCCTTTGGTAAGGTCTGACAACGGCACCGCTGTGGTCGCAAAATTAGGAATAAACCGTCTATAGTACCCAGTAATTCCCAAAAAAGCCCTTACCTGTTTTTTATTCACTGGACGAGGCCAGTTTTGAATAGCATCAACTTTATTCAATTGGGGCCTAATCAGACCTCTGCCTATGGTGAAGCCCAAGTATTTGACCTCCTCCATTGCGAGGCAGCACTTCTTTGGGTTAGCAGTTAACCCTGCCTCTCTGATTGAGTCCAGTACTGCTTGTACTTTAACCAAATGGGACCCCCAGTCTGTACTGTGAATTACCACATCATCCAAATAGGCAGCTGCATATTTTCTATGGGGCCTCAAAATTTTATCCATCGCCCGTTGAAAGGTTGCTGGAGCCCCATGCAACCCAAAGGGTAACATCTTATACTGGTACAGCCCCTCCGGAACCGAAAAGGCTGTTTTTTCTTTGGCGCTATCAGATAAAGGTATTTGCCAGTAACCTTTGGTCAGGTCCAATGTGGTGAGAAACCTGGCTGTTCCCAGCCTTTCTACAAGCTCATCCACACGGGGCATGGGGTATGCGTCAAACTTGGACACCTCATTTAACTTACGAAAGTCATTACAGAAGCGTATGCTACCGTCGGGCTTCGGGATGAGCACTATGGGACTGGACCACTCACTGTTAGACTCCTCTATGACTCCAAGTTCTAACATGGTTTTAACTTCCTTAGAAATAGCTTCTCGCTGAGCTTCAGGAATCCTATATGGCTTTAAATGAACCCTGACCCCTGGTTCTGTGACAATGTCATGTTTTATTATGGTCGTTCGGCCAGGCAGCTCTGAAAATACCTACCTATTTTGGATGAGAAATTCTTTAACCTGATTGTTCTGATCAGCTGATAATGTCTCTGACACCTTCACTGCGGGAAGCAACCGGGGTGAAGACACCGAAGGGCAAGGCTCCGCTGACAGAGACAACCTATCTTTCCAGGGTTTGATTAAGTTAACATGGTAGATCTGTTCGGGTTTTCTCTTTCCCGGCTGGTATACTTTGTAATTAACCTCATTCACTTTTTCCCTAATCTCAAATGGACCCTGCCATTTAGCTAGGAATTTGCTTTCCACAGTGGGTACCAAAACAAGAACTCTATCTCCAGGAGCAAATTCCCGTATCTTGGCACTCCGGTTATAGACCCTCTGTTGAGCACTTTGGGCCTGTTCCATGTGCTCTCTGACAACAGGTACCACGGCTGCAATCCTATCCTGCATTTGTGTTACATGCTCAATAACGCTTCTATAAGGAGTGGGCTGTCCTTCCCACGTCTCTTTGGCAATATCCAACAGCCCTCTGGGGTGTCTACCATACAACAAATCAAATGGAGAAAACCCCGTAGAGGACTGAGGAACTTCTCTGATGGCCATTAACAAGTAGGGCAACAAACAATCCCAGTTTTTCCCATCTCTCTCAACAACCTTTTTTA
The DNA here is from genome assembly GCF_028390025.1 of Pseudophryne corroboree. NCBI lineage: Eukaryota > Metazoa > Chordata > Amphibia > Anura > Myobatrachidae > Pseudophryne > Pseudophryne corroboree. Next base: position 509,437,958 of record NC_086448.1, on the reverse strand, counting down.
ACATACTTTTTAATGTTTTATTAAACCTTTCCACCAACCCGTCAGTTTGGGGATGGTAGATGGACGTCCTGAGGTGAGTGACCTTAAATAACTTGCACAACTCTTTCATGATCCTTGACATAAATGGAGTACCTTGGTCAGTCAAAATTTCTTTTGGTATTCCCACTCTACTAAATACCTGCACCAGCTCCCTAGCTATCGCCTTGGTTGTGATAGTGCGTAAAGGGACAGCCTCAGGATATCGAGTGGCATAGTCCATAATTACCAGGATATACTGATTGCCCTGAGCAGACTTTAACAAGGGCCCCACGAGATCCATGACTATTCTGTCAAATGGGACCTCTATAATAGGCATGGGAACTAGTGGGCTCCTGAAATGGGGTCTAGGGGCATGATACTGGCATTCAGGACAGGAAGAACAATATTCAGACACTTCTTTATAAACCCCTGGCCAAAAGAACCTTTGTAAAACTCTTTCAGTGGTTTTTTCTGCCCCTAAATGTCCTGCGGTAACGTGACTATGAGCTAAATCTAGTACCGTTCTCCGATAAGGCTGGGGAACTACCAGCTGTTCCACCACATCCTCACCCCTTTTGACAATGTGGTACAAGAGCTCATTACAGATGGCCATGTGGGGATACGTAACCCTGTCACCTGGTACCACAGGTTCCCCATTAACAATCTTAACATTCTCTCTAGCCTTTATTAAGGTAGGATCCTTTAACTGTTCAGACGCAAACAGATCCTTCTTTACCTCCAGGTCAGGCACGCTTTCAGTTCTAACTACTATGTCTCTGTTCCCGGCAAGAGGGTCCTCACTGGACTCCCCATCTGTCACTTCCCCAGCCAAACTAGCAAAAGGCAAAGGGCCAGAAAGTTCCGAAGACCCACGTACATCCATAAAATCACCGGTATTATCAACTGGCTTTTTACTTCTCACATCTGTTGATAACCGTGATTCCCACAGTTTCCAAAAATGAGGAAAATCCCTCCCTATTATGGCCTCATGCACCAAGGTAGGGACCAGTCCCACTTTAACCATTGCTGACCCACAACAAGTTTCTATATTCACCTCAGCAGTGGCATAATGTTGGGTATCCCCATGTATGCAAGTTACCCCAATAGGTATTTGCTGGACCTTTAAGGGGTTCACTAACCCAGCTTTCACGAGGGTAACTAAACTTCCTGAATCTAGCAAGGCCTCTACCCGGTTACCTTCTAAGAACACATCACACATTTGTTTTTCCAGCTCAGGTGAAGGTACCACAGTACAGGCTAACCTAGCAAAGAAAGACATTCTGCGACATTCAAAGGCAGCATCACAATGCATGGGTTCTTGCGTGACTGGGCAATTGGCAATAACATGACCTGGCATACCACACCTAAAACATTTAACCACACGATTATCAACCCATTTGGGCAGCATAGACCGTTCTAGCCCCATTGGCCTGTTTCCAGGGCCAGTGTTTACAGTCTCTCCAGCCTTGCGTTCTCTTAACCGCCCAGCAACGTTTTCCCACGGAACAGTCTTACCAGTCTTTACTGAAGGGCGCTGTCGAGGATCTATGGGTTGCTGGGTGGTCATCAGTAGTTCCTCTGCTGCCAAATACCTCTCTACCATGTCCACTAATTGGTCAGCAGTACCCGGGTTTCCATGGCTCACCCACTTGCGCAGGACCATGGGCAAAGATCTCAAGTAGCGGTCCATGACGGCTCTTTCCACCATCTGGGGACCAGTTAATGTCTCTGGCTGCAGCCATTTTTTTGTTAGCTGAATAAGGTCGTGCATCTGGGAGCGCGGAGGCTTCTCCATGGCGTACAGCCAACGGTGCACCCGTTGTGCTCGTACTGACAGCGTGACTCCCAGGCGGGTCAGGATCTCAGTCTTTAGTTTATCATAGTCCCGAGCCTCAGCAGGGCTTAAATCAAAGTAAGCTTTTTGGGGCTCACCTGACAGGAAAGGTGCCAGCAGACTGGCCCACTGTGCTTTCGGCCAGTTCTCACGCTCGGCAGTCCTTTCAAACGTGGTCAGATAGGCCTCCACATCATCAGCCTCTGTCATTTTCTGCAGGAAGTGACTGGCTCGTATAGAACTAGAGCTGGTTGGAGCACTGACGGCCACATCTCCAACCCGAGCTGCAAGTCTCTGCACCACTTCTGCTAAGGCCTCTCTATCCTGACGCTGTTGCCTGTAAAGTTCATCAACAACTGCCTGCTGTTGTCTCTTATTTTCCTCCATTGCCACCTGCTGCTGTCTTATATTTTCCTCCATTGCCACCTGCTGCTGTCTGTTGGCCTCCTGCTGTAGTCTCCAATTTTCCTCCATTGCCACCTGCTGCTGTCGGTTGGCCTCCTGCTGAGCCGCTGTAGCTTGCAGCAAGGCTTTAAGCAGATCCTCCATGTCAACAGATTTTTCAGGCGGCTTTGTAGCTGCTTTCACCCAGGACATATATCAAACCCTCAGGGGTGAGTCTCAGTAACTTCACACTGGGCTGTATCTGCATAAACCACCGTTTTCTGCAGGCCTCACAAAGCTGCTGCTTTCACTTATGCGCAGAACGGCCTGCTCGCATTCTCCACCAAGTTGTAACACTGTAGGGGTGCAAGGTGCCTTTTCCTGGGGAATATGGCCGCACGCAGCAGCTGAGGAACAACACAAGTCCAGTTTCTGGTACAACTGACCCCGGCCAGTTTTATTGAAACAGAAAATAAAACAAACCCCAAAATAAAAATACCTTGCCTGTCCGGCACTAACTAAACATAAGATGTTCCTAACTGTCACTAAACAAAACACAGAGTTCTTCAGTACATACTGTATAGCTTACTTGCATCAGAAAGCGTGTCTCTCACACACAGATCCTGCAGCCTTCCCAGGCAGTCTGCCCATACTAATCAGGTTAGAAGCACTATATCACTCTTACACAGCTGAAACCCTGATTAGCCCTCTGTGAGGCCAAAGACCCGAACTGGGCCCAATGTCTAGAACTCGCCTTATCTCTCTCTCAGAGCCTTTACCCAGCTTTTACAGCAAACTGAAAAGGTTCAGACAAAACAAAAAAGCATTTTTCCTAGAAGTTAACATTTTCTAAAACATGTAAGACAAGAACCTGGGACAAATATACCTGCCCTCAAACACTATCCCAGTGTTCTTGTCACACTATCCTGACTCAATTTTCTTCAATTTAACAAAACAAAAAAAGGCAGCGAGCAAACAAAACCAGATAAAGGGAAGGCATAATAGAAGGATGTCTAATAATTAATTGCCAGAGCCGCATTAACGCCTCATGGGACCCTAGACTAAGTACTGACTTGGGAGCCCCCACCTTTGACTCTTCTCACCAAAGAAAAAACATTTTCTAGATGAACTGGAATGGAAAACAAATCATTAAATGCAGGAAAGCATAGGCACTGGCAGAATGTGGGGCAGGTCAATGTAAGAACTTAGGGGGAGATGTACTAAGTAGTGAAAAGATTGGTGAAGTGAGCTAGTGGAGAAGTTGCCTATGGCAACCAATCAGCTGCTCTGTATAATTTTAAAGTATGCAAAATAAAAATGTTATTTCTAGGCTGATTGGTTGCTATGGGCAACTTCTCCACTGGCTCACTTCTCCACTGCTTAGTACATCTCCCCCTTAACCCATTAGTGTCAGCTTTAGGGGGATGCAATGGTAATGGCCCATGGAGCAGTATGGTCAGCCATCAGAGGTGTGGCCAGTTCAAGTAGGTCATAAAAGTGCATAGGGCAGGCAGCTACAGTATACTGTCTGAGCATCACCCCCAGGGACTAGCTGTGACATTTTACCCTGGGAGCAAGCACGGCAGCACTGGCTCATACTGCATGAGTTTCATTGTATGTGTATTGTGAGCATGGCTGTATGCCAGTGTAATCTATGACTCTTCATCTATTTTAGAACTACAAGTTCCAGCTTGTCATCTGGCAGGACATGCTGTGCTTTGTAGTTCTAACATTTGATAAATCTTAGTGGTATCTTTCATTTGAATTTATTAGATTTTTTTTGTACAGAAACAGAAATGTAGTTATCTTATCACATACGATCATCAGGATAGAAACTATAGTAATACATTTCACAGGCACATTGCCCACTTCCTCATTATTTATGCCAATCTAAATTAAAAACAATACGTATAAACAGAGGCGTTACCAGAGGCGTGGGGGGTGCAGAACGCTCCCTGGTGTCACCCAAAATGATAACTCCTCTTTAGTGACTGGTTGTTGGGTGCTGCACTGTGACATTATCATGCAGCACTCAACTTCAGTCACTGAGGAGGAGCCAGCAGTGCAGGCAGCCGAGTCTCTGGGGGCAGCCCAGCATCTTCGGGAATGCTGGGCACGCCACTGAATTGTTTAAAACAGGGTTGGTTGCATGCTCCTTTCAAAACGTGCTGCAGGGATGTTTAGCGCACCAGGTGTTACTGAGTCAAGTGACACCCCAGCATATAAACGTTAGCTAAGTTACCTAATCAAAAAAGTGTAATAATATCCATATATATCCAGATATAACGACTACAATTATAAAAATGCCAAAAGAAAATGAAAATGTATAATAAATATAAAAAAATATATATATGAAAATTGATAAATATACAAATTATAAATATAATTATTATACCATCACAATATCAGAATTAATGTAAGTGGTGATATGACTGAATATCATTCATAACAAGTTTATGCATATACGCAGGGGTTAAAGTGGGCTGGATGGGGCAGAACTGTGTAACTTCACTTGTAATGGTAGGCGGAAGTAATTCCACCTCTGCCACAGCTCTGTACAGTCCAACAGAGAAGCCTGCTACGCCACCCACATTAATAGATAATGTGGGTGGTGCTATTGTCACTGATGAGCTGTGGCCACCTCCCTCTTCCTCAGGTTCTGACAGCTCCATGGTCCTCCTCCACCTGCAGCCAATTCCTCCATGCTGTATTTGTCGCCCGGCATTCGTCCCCCTCTTAAGGTCTCGGCAGATTCCTTTTCTGGCATGAGGTGTCGAAGTCGAAAATATTACACCTACACTCACCACGTGCAAACACCACACAGAGTGGCCCCTGTGCGGGCGCGTTCTCGCCGTGCGTACGCATACACGCATGCTACGTACAATGGTTCACGAGCCCTGCTTATTGGCGCGTGGTATGAATATATACGGTAGTATACGCATTCGCACAGAAAAGCTACAAAGACATATTCAATATTAAATTCATATAGTGCACAATTTACACATAGTCTCCATACACATGGCCAGCAAGTTACATTTACTCAAAGGGCAGAACAATAGAGATATCCAGCTTTACAGGATGTGAGGGGACAGAACCAGGTTAGGACTTAGTGTTTGGTATCCAGATGTGCAGTATTTTGAGACCTACGTACCGGTTGTTATGTGCAGTTAATCGCATGTTTCTGCGCATAGATATGCGCAGAACTGTAATATTTGCAAATACTGTAATTACTGTACTCATGATATGCTCTCTTCCTACAGTGCTGCCCTCTCCCTCTCTAAACAGTCATATTTCAAGAACTTCATCTCCTTCCAATTTTCAAACCCCTGGCGTCTCTTTGCCACTGTCAACTCCCTTCCCTGCCCAACCCCACCTCCTAACTCTCTGCTCTTGAATTTGCCACCTACTTCACATCCAAAATGGACTCCACACGCCAGAACATCATATTCCACCAGACCCCAACCAACCTGTCCGTTATTCTCCTTGACCACGCCTCCCCATCCTTCTTAGCAACTATTTTTCCACTGTATCTGGAGAGGAAACCATGGCCCTCATCCATTCCCCTTCCTCCACCTACCAATTTGACTTTATCCCCTCCCATTTCTTCCACTACTTCTATGCTTCTGCCTGCTCCTACTTTGCCACCTCCTCAATATCTCCCTCTCATCAATGTCCCCTCTGCCTTCAAGCATGTCCTTGTCTCTCATTTTTTAAAAACCTACCCTTAATCCTATCACTTTCTCCACCTGCCAACACATGTCTCTCTTCCCTTTTGCCTCCAAACTCCTTTAGAGTATTGTCTACAACTGCCTTACTGCCTTTCTTTGCTCCCACTCTCTGCTTTTCCTATTTCAGTCTGGCTTTGATCCTCTCCACTCCACTGAATCTGCCCTCACAAATGACTGACTTACCAACAAATCCAAAGGCTACTACTCTCTGCTTATTCACCGTGACCTCACTGCTGCTTTTGACATTGTGGACCACCCTCTCCTTCTGCAAATTCTTCATTCCCTTGGTATGCATGATACTGCCCTCCCCTGGCTGTCCTCCTACCACTCTGACCATTTCTTTATTGTCTCCTCTCATGACTCCTCCTCCTCCGCACTTCCACTAACACAAGGTGTCCCCCATGGTTCTGTTCTTTGATTGCCTCTTTTCTCTATCTATATGTCCTCTTTAGGTGAGCTCATTAGCACTTTTGATTTCCAATATCATATCTATGACGATGATACTCAAATCTATCTACCTTTCCTGTCTTGGCCTCTCCCCATCTATTCTCATTCGTATCTCCAACTGTCTCTCTTCTATCTCTCCTTGGATGTCCCAGCACTTTCTTAAACTTAACAATTCTAAGACTGAGCTGATCATCTTCCCACCCTCCTACATAACCTCACCTCCCACAATTTCATTATCTATTGATGGCACTAGTACAGTATCTCTAGCTCTCAAATACGCTGTCTTGGAGTAATCCCTGACTCCTCCCTCTCCTTGTAAATCACACATTCAGTACCTCTCACAATTCTGCCATTTCCATCTCAAAAACATTTCTATGACCCTTTCTCACAATGGATGATACTTAGACCCTCATCCATTCACTGGTCATCTCTAGATTGGACTACTGTAATCTACTGCTATCTGGCCTCCTTTACCATTGCCTCCCTTCACTCCAATCTATCATCAATGCGACAGCCCAGCTCATCTTCCTATCCAATTTAAGCTTCTTACACTCTCTAATAAAGCTCTCACCCATTCCTTTCCCATTTACATCTCTGACAATATCTCCCTTAACACTCCCACTCGTCATCTTAGCTCAACAAATGCATGCCGCCTCTGCTGCCAACTGATTACTTCCTCCCACTTCTACCTCCAAGATTTTGTATGTGCTGCTCCCTATCTCTGGAACTCTCTTCCTATCTTCATAAGACTCTCCGCCTCTCTACAAAACTTCAAACGGGCTCTCAAGACCCACTTCTTCATTAACCCAGCCATCTCTCATCTTAACCATCTGTTCCACGTTCACTGTCTACCCTATCTGTGTCACCCAAGTCTGTCTGCCCCTCCCTTTAGAATATAAGCTCTCATGACAAGGGCTATCTCCCCTCATATTCTTTTCCTTCTCTTATTTAGTCTATCTCCTACACCCAACCTCGCTACAACAGCACCTAACTCTTAGTTTCTGTCATCCTGATGTTTATTTCAGTGTCATGTCCGCTGATGCAGAAATGTTTATATACCCATGTACTTGTTCTACATTGTCTTGTACTGTAAGTTGCTGTTCTCTTGTTTTGCACATTTGTTTATGTACTTTGTTAGGCACTGCAGAACCCCTGTGGTACCATATAAATCAGGGATGTGTGGTGAGGTAAAATGTCTGGGGAGGCTGGTACCAGATCCATATTTACACACAATATATAAGCCCAAGGGTTTATGTGGGCATTATACAAAGGGGCAGCAGGATATACTGCTGAAAATTTGGTGAGTTTTGATCAGAGATGAGCAGAAAAGATAGGCACTGCCTCACCTGTCATAGACTTTTTACTCCAGAGTTTTGACTATAGAAATGATTAGAATGATACAAACAAGATATTTTTTATATATTCTTTGTATTTTTCATATACTTGATATAGTCAAAACTCTGGCGTATACTGAAGTATGACAGGAAAGGCTCTGTCTCACCTCACTGCATGCAACTGGTGTGTGTGTGTGTGTGTGTGTGTGTGTGTGTGTGTGTGTGTGTGTGTATATATATTGTGACAAGAACACTGGGATAGTGTTTGAGGGCAGGTATGTTTGTCCCAGGTTCTTGTCTTACATGTATTAGAAAAATGAAAACTTCTAGGAATATGTTTTGTTTTGTTAGAACCTTTTCAGTTTGTTGGAAAAGCTGGGTAAGGGCCCTGAAAGAGAGATGGGGCAAGTTCCAGACATTGGGCCCAGTTTGGGTCTTTGGCCTCACAGAAGGCTAATCAGGCTTTCAGCTGTGTAAGAGTGTTATAGAGCTGCTGGCCTGATTAGGGTGTGCAGACTGCCTGGGAAGACTGCAGGATCTCTGTGAGAGAAACACGCTTCCTGATACAAGTGAGCTATACAGTGTTTGCTGGAGAACTCTGTGTTTTTTGTTTTAGTGATAGTTAGGAACATCTTGTGTTTGGTTAGTGCCGGACAGGCAAGGTATTTTCTTTTGGTGTTTGTTTTATTTTCTGTACAATAAAACTGGCTGGGGCCAGTTGTACCAGAAACTGGACTTGTGTTGTTCCTCAGCTGCTGCGTGCTGCCATATACCCCAGGAAACGGCACCTTGCACCCTTACAATATATATATATATATATATATATATATATATATATATAAATAAAGGCGCTACTGCTGTGAGCATTATTTGTATATGTAGCATTACTACTGTGGGCATAATGTGTAAGGGGCACTACTATGTATAAGGGACACTACTTCTATGGACATTATCTGCAATGTACCCTACTGTTGTGGGTATTATGTGTATAAGTGGCACAACTGTGGGCATTATGTGTGTAAATGGCATCACTGTGTGCATTACGTATATAAGGGGCACTACTACTGTGGGCAATATTTGTATAAGGGGCATGGCCGGTAACATAAATCTTGGGGCCCAGTATGCTCATATGTTTTGGGCCTCCTACCCCTCTGAGGTAGGTACAGACTTGTCAGCCATTGGCTTATCCCATCTCTCTCCAGCCTCACTGTTTCTCCAGCTTCACTCTTCACCTGTATTGCTCCAGCCTCATCCTCAACTGTGGGTCTCTAGCACCATCCATCCCATTTCCCTTTGTCTCAGCCTTTCCCTATGTCTCCCAGTGCCCCATCTCCCTATGTCTCTTAGCCTCCCCATTTCCTTGTGTCTGTCAGGCTCCCCATCCCGCTGCCTCTCTCAGCCTCCCCACTCCCCTGTCTCTCAGCCTCCCCCTCACCTTGTGGCCCAACCATCCCCTGTGTCTTTCAGCCTTCTCCTCTGTCTGTCAGCCTCCACCTTCCCTTGTGACTCAGCCTTCCACTTTGTCTCTAAGCAAACCTTCCTCTCACCTGTGTCTTTCAGACTCCTCCTCCCTCACTGTCTTCAGTCTCCTCCTCTCTCTGTGGCTCAGCCTTCCTGTGTCTTTCAGCTTCCCCTTGTGTCTTCACCACTCGACTCATGTCTCCCTAGCCCACACTTTCCTCCTGTTGAATCGGTTGCTTCATCTTTGCAGGTTTGGCTCCTCTGCTGGCCAGCAGCGTGGCATCATGACACCGTAAGTGCTGTGTCTGACTCGGCACGAAAAACTTTATTGTGCCAGCTACCAGTGGCCAGCCAGCTGGGCTCACAACATCCTTCATGCAAAATCATTCAGCTTGACACAGGGATCTGAACTCCTGATATTTCTGAGGGCCTGGGACCCTTAGAATCTCAGGACCAATCAAAAGTGTCCCCTTTGTTCCCCCTGTCATTGGGTCTAATGAGAGGCACTACTACTGTGGGCAATATGTTTATAAGGGGCACTACTGTAGCCATTTTGTGTAAGGGGCACTACTACTGTGGGAAGTATGTGTATAAGCAGCACTATTTCTGTGGGCTTTATGTGTAAGGGGCACTACTATGGTGAGCATTGTGTGTGTATGGGGCACTACTGCTGTGGGCATTATGTTTAATGGTCACTACTACTGTGGGCATTTATGTGTATAAGCAGCACTACTGTGAGCAGTATGTGTATAAGTGTCACTACTGTGGGCATTATGTGTATAAGGAGCACTACTACTGTGGGCATTATGTGTATAAGGTGCACTACTGTGGGCATTCTGTGTAAGGTTTAATACTACTGTGGGAATTATGTGTAAAAGCGGCACTATTACTGTGGGAATTATGTGTAAGCGGCACTACTACTGTGGGAAATATGTGTAATTGGCACTACTACTGTGGGCATTATGTGTATACGCGGCACTACTGTGGGAGTTATGTGTAAGGGGCAATACTACTGTGGGAATTATGTGTATAAAGTCACTACTTCTGTGGGCATTATGTGTAAGGGGCACTACTACTGTGGGAATTATGTGTATAAGGGGCACTATTGTGGGCATTGTGTATAAGGAGCACTACAGTGGGCATTGTGTAGAAGGGACATTACTGTGTTTTGTAACATGTATAAGGGGTACTACTGTGTAGCCTAATATTAATATGGTGCACTACTGTGTGATGTAACATGAATAAGAGACTCTACTCTGTGTCTTAACGTGAAAAAGGTGCACTACTATGTGGTGTAATATGAATCAGAGACATACATGTGGTGTAATGTTAACAAGATTGTGCTACTGTGTGGTGTAATTTGAATTGGGGGTATTTCCTTGTAAGACCACACTCCTTTTCTAAAAATGTACATATATATATATATATATATATATATATATATATGCAGCAATAGTCGGACTGGCACCTCTGTGTTCTATCTACACCCTGCCACTTATTACATCTGATACCGATGTGACATGTGAACCCAGAAGGTAATAAGGCAATAGTATGAGGAGAAGTGTTAAAAAGTGTATAACTCTTGGTACAATTTATTACATGAATTCATCAAATAAAAAGTCCATAATCACATAGACAAAGACATTTGAATAAAAATTTAGAAGATAGGAAAAGATTTTCCTGATAATAACAACAGCTTAAAAGTCACTGCAGGTGATAATATACAGACGTATGGAAGTTCTTTTTCAGTCTCCTCCTTGTGTTTAGAGGTCGGGGTAAATATATCAGAAACCCAATGTGTTTCGTCTCATGATGAGACTTCATCAGGGGTACATCTTAATATATGAATACAGGTTGAGTATCCCTTATCCAAAATGCTTGGGACCAGAGCTATTTTGGATATTGGATTTTTCTGTATTTTGGAATAATCGCCTACCATAATGAGATATCATGGTGATGGGACCTAAGTCTAAGCACAGAATACATTTATGTTTCATATACACCATATACACACAGCCTGAAGGTAATTTTAGCCAATATTTTTTATAACTTTGTGCATTAAACAAAGTGTGTCTACAGTTACACAATTCATTTATGTTTCATATACACCTTATACACACAGCCTGAAGGTCTTATAATACAATATTTTTAATAACTTTGTGTATTAAACAAAGTTTGTGTACATTGAACCTTAAAAAACAAAGGTTTCACTATCTCACTCTCACTCAAAGAAGTCCGTATTTCGGAATATTCTGTATTTTGGAATATTTGGATATGGGATACTCAACCTGTAATTACCATCTTTGCAAATATAAGGCCGTAAAATTTACAATTCAAGGGCGCTTGTATCAATCAGACAGGTTACTGCACGTTTAAATTTGTGATCCACAATGCCTTATATGAAAAGGACTGACTTGTATCACTTGAATATCAGAATTTCTGCTGCGGGGTACACTGGGCTCCACAAAGAAAGACATTGGGGTGTAGAGTAGGGTCTTGATCCGAGGCACCAACAGGCGCCGCCTCCTCTATAACCCCGCCTCCCTGCACAGGGGCTCAGTTTTGTAGTTGGTGCCGCAGATAGCAGGCACGTAACAGAGGGGCTGCTCCAGGCAGCCCTAAGAAGAGCATTTTATGAAGAAAAATGAAGACTTCAAGGGCTGCAGCAGTGTGTAGATGTCAGGAGACATTCACTGCTGCAGTTCCATCTCTCCCCAGCAGCGCTGTACACTCCCGCGCCCTGGTTGCCAAGTAACTACAGCGGGAGGCTTCGGTTTTCTTCCTGTCAGGCACACACGACTGGATCTCTCCGGGATCGCGTGGCCGCGCTTCGGGAGGTGGTGAGTGGGTCCCGCTCGCGGGACCCATGCTGTATCACGATTCGGCGCGGCCGGTGGGAGGCGGGCTGCGCGCGCTGGCGGTGGACACTGTGGCAGTACAGACGAGCCCACTAGATCACCAGGGCATGGGTGCAGGTCAGGTTTTCTCTCTAAACCTTTTTATATGTAGCCCACAGTACCAGGTGGTTTTGCCAGCAGAGGTAAGGCTTAGGTCTGGAGCCCCTCCCCCAGCCCCAGGGCGCCATTTCCAGTAAATGTTCCCGCCCTGGAGATGCATATCTGTCTCTCCCTCACTCCCTGTCAGTGTTTGGGCGCCATTATCTCTCAGCTTCACTGTTCCTGGGACTGCTTGGGCAAATCCTCCTGTGTAAAGCCGCCTGGTTGTCAGTGCTGTGACTTTACATGACACTTAAGTATTCTACCTGCCTTTTTAGACAGTGCTAGTTAAGAAAGAGTGCATTTAGTCAGGGGTTTCTAGTACAATTACCCTGTGATATACATCCAGTTCTTACTGTGCAGTGTTATATCTATTGACTACATAGCTATATATATATAAGCTAGTCCAGTGCACTACTATTGTTAGTAATAACCTCTGCATTGTACAAACTGTGACTATCTGTGTGTGCATTAGCTAGCTGAGTGGTGTCCATTTCGTGTCTTTCACTCAACTTGCTATCCCTATATTCTATAACCTGAGGGGGCTTGCAGTGGCAAACGCAGGATTTCTAGAGAGGGGTTTACAAATGCAGTCCACAATTTCCCACTCTGCGGAACATTGGAGCAAGTGCAGGGAGCGGTAGAAGAACCTAATAATGACTCTGAACATTGGTCTTTTTATACACTGTATACTGTATGGAATACAGTATTTATATTTAACCCTATAGATGGTTTATAGTGTAGGCTATATAAAACATACTTAAATAATATAAATAAGTGGTCAGAAGAAGGTTAAACATACCATAATAAATAAATGCACAAAAGAACACATTCTTCCACCTTATGGTAATGCTCCTGTCTCTTCTTCCTGGTAGTTACTCTCTGGGTCAGTGCACTGATTGAGGACTCAGATCCACACACACACAGCAAACGTGGTAGAAGAAGCTGCTACCACTGGGCATCTGGGCATGTGCAGCAGCTCTGCTGTCCCAAAAACTGCATGATGTGGCAGCAGTTCTAGTAATAGTATTATTTACCATTATCATTGTTGTCATCATTTTAGCCACATGCCAAGAGGAAGGGGGTTTCCGTGCAACCAGAAACCCCCCCTGCATTTGCCTATGGCTTGGTGCGTCAGGTTTTATATAGATATAGGATTATCACAAAGATATACTTTAATACGTAGTTTTCTCTGTGATTTAGTCACCATATCTCTCCTTTATCTCTGCTAGTGCTGACTACACTGCGCAGGGGTTTGGGTAAGAGGTATTGTGCTGCTGCCAATTGTACTGTGTTACCTGATACTGCCAGTTATATCATGTCTGCTACTGAGGGTAACGGTTCTGGGGCTGAACACACTGCCGGTGTTGCTGAAGCCACAGATCCCTATGAGGAAAATATAGCAGCTGTGGGCTCTGGTTCTGGGGGCTCCTTTCCCCCCCAGTGGGACTGTGGCAATGGAGGTACATAATGACCCACCGTGGGCCGCTTTTTCCACGCTTCTACATACGCTAGTTAATAAACTAACACCCCCTATGGGACCCCCTATGCCGGTACAACCGTATGTGGTCCCTGCAGCTAACCCGCCGTGGGCGGATGATTTATCTGCTCAATTGAAGAAGTTGAACCAGTCCCTGACTACTAAAAAGTCTGACCATCGCTCGCCTAAGTCAAGGGGTCCTCTAAGTGAGCTCTGGTCTCCTCACAATCCACTGCTGTCACTGACACCTCGTCTGATGAAGACAGCACTTACACTGACCCCACAGGTTCTGACTCAGATACTGCTGATGGGGAGGGTAGTTCACATGTGGATGTTCCTGATCTTTTGGAGGCAAATAAATTAATTCTACAGATTACGGATGATCCTGAGCGGTATCCATTCAGATGGTCGACCATGTTATGGTCGACAGTCATTAGGTCGACCACTATTGGTCGACATTGACATGGTCGACATGGACACATGGTCGAAACATGAATAGGTCGACATGAGTTTTAAAAATTTTTTATTTTGTGGTACTTTTCCATACTTTACGATCCACGTGGACTAGGATTGGGAACGGTAATCTGTGCCGAGCGCAGTGGTAGCGGAGCGAGGCACCTTGCCCGAAGCATGGCGAGCGAACGCGGTGCACTAATTGGGGTTCCCCGTCACTTTACGCAAAAAACGACACCAAAAAAAGTAAAAAAAACCTCATATCGACCTTTTCATGTGTCGACCATGTGTCAATGTCGACCAATAGTGGTCGACCTAATGACTGTCGACCATTCATACCGGAACCATCCCGAGCCATCCGTCCCTCCTAAGAAACCAGATAGGTTCAAGCGTCAGAAGGTGATTAAACAAGTTTTACCTCATTCTGACCACCTAGTGGATATACGTCAGGAACCCTGGTAAAACCTGGGTACGAAGTTTGTGCCTCAAAAGAAGATGCTGGCTCGCTGTCCCCTCGCACCAGAGCTGTCTAAGAATTGGGAAACGCCTCCTCCAGTAGACTCGCATGTCGCTAGGATGGTGGTTTCCTCAGCTCTACCTGTCACTACCGTCACGTCTCTAAAAGAGCCTACGGATAAATGTGTGGAGGGTTGTCTGAAAGCGATTTACACCCTCACGGGTGCTGCACAAAGGCCCACTATTGCAGCAACATGGGCTGCAGAGGCTATTGAAGCATGGGCCTTAGAGTTAGAAGCTGAAATCTCTTCTGACCATGCTAGACAATGCTTGTCATATATTGTCACAGCTTCTCGCTATATTAAAGAGGCGGCTTCTGATGCTGGTATCCTAGCAGCCAAGGCCTCTACTACGTCAGTCCTGGCTCGCCGGATATTGTGGCTGAGATCCTGGTCTGTGGATCTGAACTCTAGAAAACCCTGGAGGTACTCCCTTTCAAGGGAGATATTCTGTTTGGGGAGGACTTAAATAAGATAGTGGCTGACTTGGCTACTGCCAAAACTGCCTGTCTGCCAAGTAACGCTTCTTCTGTGTCGAAGGCTAAAGGTACTTCCTTTCGCTCCTTTCGTCCTTCAGGTAAAGCAAAAGGTCAGGCATACAACAAGCAGGCCCGCACTTCCAAACCTGGTAAGCCCAAAAGAGCCTGGGCGGCCCGCAGGGCTGGATTAACAATGGGGCGGGTGGAGCTGCAGCTCCAGGCCCCCCATCAAAATAGGCCCACAGCATTGCTCTGCTAGCGTAGACAGGAAACGTTTTTTTTTCCCTGCTACACAGCATGCCATTGTCCGTGTGCGACCCTGCCCACTCCAATACCCCTTCCCCCAGCAGTAGTTCAAACACCCGACATACCAGAAGTTACATACTGGTGCAGTGGAGGGCTCCACTATCCCGACCCTCACTGCGCTGCATGTCTCATTGCCGCCTTCACACTAGGTGACACCCGCCCCATCATCACACCCAGGGAGGGGGGCAGATTGGCCCGGCGGGATCCCAGGACAGTTTCCCATCGGCCAAGCTAGGGTGGGCTGTTCACTCTTCTTCCCCTGTCACCACCGCACGGGCTCATCACTCAGGTGCTGCATCATTCACAACTAATTACCGGGCAAAATAACCAGCGGTACAGCTGATCTGTCCGCTGGGAAACTGATGTGACTCGGCCGGCACTGCAGCCACGGCACCTTCACATTACAGTGGCTGTCCCCTCCCCAGAGACCAGCCAGCCTATCACGGTCTTCAGAGTGGGCTGCCTCTTCCACCCCTAAAGACCACGCCCAAAACCCAAAAACTCATCTCTGTGAAGGCTGCACTGGCTGTCCGGTGACTGCAGCTGACTTTGAAACTGACCGCTGCTGCCTTCTGAACGGAGATGATGGTCATGTCATGTCACACTACCTGTGTAGACCTCACCCCCCCCCCCACAGTGCTGGTCACACCCCCTACGGTAGCACACAATAGGCCCTTCATACCTTTCAGCTCCAGGCCCATGTGGACCTTAATCTGGCGCTGGCGGCCCGTCAGCCAGCTTCCAAGGCCGATAAGCCTGCTGCATGATGGGGGGCCGGCTTCTAGGGTATATCCAGGAATGGTTGAAGACCTTTTCAGATGCCTGGGTATGGGAAGTCGTCACTTGAGGTTACGCCATAGCCTTCAAAAACCGACCCCATCATCGATTTTGCCGGACAGACGTCCCGTTGGACCAGACAAAGGCAAAAATTCTACATTCAGTGGTACAGACCCTTCTGGACACAGGAGTGGTAGTACAGGTGCCTCTTGCTCAGAGAGGCCAGGGGTTCTATTCTCCGCTATTTCTAGTCCTGAAACCGAATGGGTCTTCCCGGCCCATTCTCAACCTCAAGGCATTGAACAAGTTTGTGAAAGTCCCCAAGTTCCGTATGGAAACCCTTCGCTCTATCATTCTGGCCTTGGAACCTGGGGATTATATGGTCTCCCTGGATATACAGGATGCTTACCTGCATATTCCCATAGCAGTGTCGCATCAGCAATACCTGAGGTTTGTGATTGGCAATCTCCATTACCAGTTTCGGGCGTTACCTTTTAATTTAACCACGGCTCCGCGATTCTTCACCAAAGTTTTGGCGGCGATGACGGTGGTACTCCGCCGTCAATGGGTCAGGATCCTACCGTATCTGGACAACTTGTTGATCCTGGCAAATTCCCCAGAAATTCTCCGACGTCACCTAGATCTGACTGTCCGGTTTCTGCAAGCCCACGGGTGGCTCATCAACTGGAAGAAATCCTCCCTGGTCCCTGCTCAGAGCATAGTGCACCTGGGAGCGCTATTGGACACACAGAACCAGCGGTTGTTCTTGTCTCAGGAGAAAGTCCTGAAGCTTCAGGACAGGATTCGTTGCTTCCTCTCTCGTCCGCAAGTGTCGATACATTTGGCGATGCAGGTGCTGGGCCTCATGGTGTCAGCATTCGACATGGTGGAGCATGCTCAATTCCATTCTAGCCCCCTCCAGAGGCTGATTCTGGCCAAGTGGGATGGCCTGCCTCACCGGATCAGGTCTCACATGATCTCATTGACTCCGGAGGTCCGTCTGTCGCTGTACTGGTGGCTCCAGGACCAACGATTGTGCAGGGGCCGTCCTTTCTGGATATCCGACTGGGTCCTGTTGATGACAGATGCCAGTCTAAGGGGTTGGGGCGCGGTGCTGGAGCAACACTCTCTTCAGGGTTGGTGGACCAAGGAGGAGTCTCTCCTCTCGATCAACATTCTGGAATTGTCTTCAACTCATTGAACCTGGCCCAGCATTTAATTCAGAACCGTCCTGTTCAAGTACAGTCAGACAATGCCACCACAGTGGCTTACATAAATCATCAAGGCGGCACTCGAAGCCGCTTGGCAATGAAGGAAGTCTCACGGATTCTTCAATGGGCGAAACGCCATCTACCGGCCATATCGGCGATATTCATTCCGGGAGTCCTGAATTGGAAAGCGGACTTTCTCAGTCGTCAGGACGTACACGCCGGAGAGTGGGGCCTCCATCCAGAAGTGTTTCAACTCCTAGTGGAAAGGTGTGGCCTTCCAGACGTGGATCTGATGGCGTCTCGACACAACCACTAGGTTCTGGTCTGCGGAGCAAGGACAAGGGATCCTCAAGCAGCATTCGTGGATGCGCTGGCGGTGCCGTGGAGGTTTCGGCTGCCGTAAGTGTTCCCTCCGGTGTCACTCCTGCCCAGGGTAATTCGGAAGTTCACGCAGGAAAGAGGAATCCTGCTTCTCATAGCTCCAGCGTGGCCCAGACGGCACTGGTTCTCAGACCTGCAAGGCCTCTCGTCAGAGCGTCCAATTCTACTTCCACAATGCCCAGACCTCCTTGTTCAGGGCCCCTGTGTCTACCAGGACCTGGCCCGGCTGTCTTTGACGGCGTGGCTCTTGAAGCTTCTGTCTTAAGGGCTAAAGGGTTTTCTGAGGCGGTCATTTAGACTATGTTGCGGGCCCGGAAACCGGCTTCTGCTTGGATTTATCATAGGGTCTGGCATTCTTACTTTGTTTGGTGTGCATCTAACAATTATGAAGCTTCCAAGTTTAGTACAGCCAAGTTGTTGGCTTTTCTTCAGCAGGGCCTGGACTTAGGCCTGTGTCTGGCCTCCCTCAAGGTTCACATTTCTGCCTTGTCGTGTGGTTTCAGAGAAAGATTGCGACCTTACCTGATGTGCATACCTTTACTCAGGGTGTGTTGCGTATCCAACCTCCCTATGTCCCGCCTGTGGCTCCTTGGGACTTGTTGGTGGTTTTGGAGGCGTTACAAGAGTCTCCGTTTGAACCTCTTGGTTCGGCTGATCTTAAGTGGCTTTCCCTTAAGGTGATGTTTCTGCTGGCTATTGCCTCAGCTAGAAGAGTGTCGGATTTGGGTGCCTTGTCTTGTAGTTCCCCATATCTGATATTTCACCGTGACCGGGCGGTTCTTAGTACTCGTCCCGGATATTTACCTTAGGTGGTTTCTTCGTTCCACCTTAATCAGGAGATTGTGGTACCGGCACTTGTTTCTCCTGATCTGTCTCCCAAAGAGCGGCCTTTGGATGTGGCACAGGCTCTCCGTATCTATGTGAAGAGAACTGCTTCTATTAGGAAATCTGATTCTCTCTTTGTTCTGTTTTGGGTTTCACAAACGGGGCTGGCCTGCTCACAAACAGACTTTGGCCAGATGGATTAGAATGGTGATTGCACAAGCTTATGTGAAGGCTGGTCTGTCAGCTCCTGCTCACATTACGGCCCATTCTACTCGGTCCGTTGGACCTTCTTGGGCGGCCCGCCGAGGTGCGACCCTTGAACAATTGTGCAAGGCAGGCTACATGGTCCTCAGTGAACACGTTCATAAGATTCTATGCCTTCGATATTGCCGCTTCCCAGGATGCTTCCTTTGGACGCCGGGTTCTTGTGCCCGCTTCAGTGCGTCCCCTCCCATAAGGAACTGCTTTAGGCATCCCCAATGTCTATCCTTGTGGAGCCCAGTGTACCCCGCAGCAGAAAACGAGTTTTATGGTAAGAACTTACCTTTGTTAAAACTCTTTCTGCGAGGTACACTGGGCTCCACAAGGCGCCCACCCTGACGCACTTAGCTTCTTTGGGTTGGTATGGCATTAGCCGTTGACACTTTCTCCTGTCGTGAGAGTGCGGTGTATGTGGCTACTAACTGTTGTCGTCTCTTTTCCTGCTACTGCATTGGGCTGGTTAACTAAAAACTGAGCTCCTGTGCAGGGAGGCGGGGTTATAGAGGAGGTGGCGCTATGCATCTTGGGAACAGTCAAAGCTTTTTAGCATGTTGGTGCCTCGGATCAAGATCCTACTCTACACCCCAATGTCTATCCTTGTGGAGCCCAGTGTACCTCGCAGAAAGAGTTTTAACAAAGGTAAGTTCTTACCATAAAACTCATTTTTTTGTAAGACAGATTCAACAGTGTTCAACCACTTGTTGTGATGTCAATGGATATCCCAAGTGTGCACATGGAATTGTACATTTTACGGCCTTATAATTGCAAAAATGGTAATTATTCATATATTAAGATGTACCCCTGATGAAGTCTCATCATAATACGAATCGCGTTGGCTTTCTGATATATTTACGGCAAGACTGAAAACGGACTTCCATACGTCTGTGTATTATCACCTGCAGTGACTTTTAAGCTGTTGTTAGTATCAGGAAAATCTTTTCCTATCTTGTAAATTTTTATTCAAATGTCTTTGTCTACGTGATTATGGACTTTTTATTTTATGAATTCTTGTAATAAATTGTATCAAGAGTTATACACTTTTTAACTGTACTCCTCATGCTAATACCTTATTACTTTCTGGGTTTACATGTCACAAACTGAGAAAAATATGCATGTGCAGCGCCAATCCTGTGCATGCGCCCGCATTTTCTGTGTGTGGGTGCAGAAAATGTGATCGCCTCTGCCTGTCAATCAGAAAGGGGTGGTCGCGGGATGTGTGTGGGGAGAGGGCGGGGTGGCAATGCTCAATCTCTAGGGCGGAGATGGAGCTTTGCGGGGGCAGAGGTGGCTAAATGGGGGACGGTTTGGCATGAACGGGGGCGTGTCGGGGTTGTGATCTTGGCTGCTGCGCACGCAGGAGGCATCCTCTATTTCTGCTAACAAGCAGAAATTACATACATAGTTACGCAGTTGGTGAGGTTGAAAAAATACAAAATGTCCATCAAGTTCAACCTGTATATAAATTATATATCATTTAGATGCTGTAACCTTGGATATTTCTATCAGTTAGGAAGTTATCTAATCCATTTTTACATTTATTTAGTGAGTCCACCATTACTACCTCCTCTGGTAGAGAATGCTAAATCCTTACTGCTCTTACTGTGAAGAACCCTTTCCTCCGTTGTGTATGAATTGTTTTTTCTTCTAACCTCAGGGGCTGTCCTCGTGTCCTGTGTAGCAATTTTTTGATAAACAGATCATCTGATAAGTCCTTGTATTGTCCCTTAATGTATTTATAAATATTAATAATGTCCCCTCTCAGCCGCCTCTTGTAAGTCTTTCCTCATAATTCAGTACCTCTAACCCCTTAACCAGTGCTCGCCTCTGAACCCTTTCTACTTCCTAGATATCTTTTTTATAGTGCTGTACCCAGAACTGTACACAATATTTCAGGAACGGCCGTACCAATGATTTAAACAGTGGCAGGATTACACTCTCATCCCTTGTCCCCATTCCCCGTTTTATGCATGCTAACACCTTATTTGCTTTTGTTGCTGGATTTTGACATTGCATACTGCTACTAAGTCTATTATCGATGAGCACGCCCAAATCCTTTTCAACTACCGTTATCCCTACATTTTCGCCATTTAATTTATAGGCTGGCCTTAGTCCCAAATTTGTTCTTAGTCCCAAAGTGCATAACAATACATTTTTCTATATTGAACCTCATTCTCCATTTGTCTGCTCAGACCTCCAGTCTGGATAAATCATTCCGTAGAGACTCAACATCCTTGTCTGAATTAATTACTCGACACAGTTTAGTATCGTCTGGGAAAATTTACACTGTGCTTTCTAGGCCCACTCCTAGGTCATTGATGAATATGTTAAACAGCAGTGGCCCAAG
The DNA here is from genome assembly GCF_028390025.1 of Pseudophryne corroboree. Lineage (NCBI taxonomy): Eukaryota > Metazoa > Chordata > Amphibia > Anura > Myobatrachidae > Pseudophryne > Pseudophryne corroboree. The sequence goes on along the minus strand of NC_086448.1, from coordinate 509,416,724 downwards.
TTCTGAACCCTGCGGTATTCCACTAAGCACTGAGGCCCATTCAGAAAACATCCCATTAATCACTATTTGCTGTTCCCTGTTGTACAGCTAATTACTTACCCAAGTACAAATAGTGTTTTCCACCCCAAACTCTCTCAATTTGAAAATTAGTCTCTTAGGTGGGACTTTATCAAAAGCCTTAGCAAAGTCCAGAAAGACCACATTCACTGCTTTACCTTGATCAATATTTTTGCTCACTTTCTCGTAGAAGCTTATTAACTTACTTTGACATAACCTGTCCTTCACAAAACCATGGTTTCTATTAATAACCTTGGAGGTATCTAAGTACTCCAGTATACTATCCCTTAATATACCTTCCAGTATTTTCCCCACTATAGGAGTCATACTTACTGGTCTATAGTTACCAGGATGAGTTTTAATTCCCTTTTTATATATTGGGACTACCTCTGCTATACGCCAGTCCTTTGGTATCATTCCTGATGTAATTTACTCACTGAAAATCAAATATAGGGACCTCAATATCTCTGTGTTAAGTTCCATAAGAACCCTGGGATGTAGCCCATCCAGTCCAGAAGATTTATTTATCTTAATTTTACTTAGTCTTTCCCGGACTACTTCCTCATTTAACCAAGTACTTAGCAACAGGTCAATTTTATAGCTGTTGTTGTGCACTTCTTCCATCAACTGGTCCTCTCTCGTGAATACTGATGAAAATAATTTATTCTATCATCATTAATCAAAACATCCAACTCGCTCTTTAGTGGTCCAATATTTTCCTTTTTTAAACTTTTTCCCATTTATATACTTAAAGAACTTTTTGGGGTTTGTTTTACTTGCCTCTGTGATTTGTTTTTCGTTTTCTATTTTGGCTGCTAATTTCTTTTTTGCATTTTTTGTTACAATCCCTGTAGAACTGGAATGATTCCGCCTTCCCATCAGACTTAAATGCTTTGAAAGCTTGCCTCTTTTTATCCATTTGTTCATTGACCTTCTTATTAAGCCACATCGGTTTGAATTTACTACTACTGTTTTTGTTAATCTTGGGAATGAACAAATGAGTGTACTTATTGAGCTCAGTTGTAAAAACTTCCCACATTTCAGTCACATTCTTACCATGAAACACAATTTCCCAATTGATGTCCTTCATTTCTTGTTTCAGCAAGTTGAAATTGCTTTTTCTAAAGTTAAAAGTCTTAGTTAGACCCTTATAGTGTTGTTTTTGGAAGCTGATATCAAATGTGATCATATTATTATCGCTGTTTCCCAAGGTCTCTCCTACTTTAGCATTTGATATTATCTCTGTATTGTTAGTTAGTACTAGGTCCAGTATTGTCCTTTGTCTAGTTGGTTCCTCAATTACCTGGGACAAATAATGATCTATTAGCATGTTTAAGAACCTGTTTCCCCTAGCTGTATTTACTGTTTCAGTGTTCCAATGTATGTCCGGGTAATTACAGTCCCCTATGATAATGACCTCCCCCATTCCTGCAGCTTTATCGATTTGCTGCAAGAGATGAAATTTGTCAGACAAACTAATATCTGACGGTTTGTAGCATGTCCCTATTAAAAGCTTTACCTCCAATCGAAATCACAACCCATAATGATTCCACGTTATCTCCAATCCCCTCGTAAATGACCTCCTTTACATAAGGTTCTAAGAATGGCTTAACATAAAGACCAACACCCCCTCCTTTTTTATTAGTCATATCTCTTCTGGAGAGGGTGTACCCCTCCATGTTTGCTGCCCAGTCGTGAGAATCGTCCCACCATGTCTCTGTAATGCCTATGATATCATATTGGTCATTAAGTGCAATCGTTTCTAATTCCCCCATTTTACTTGTTAGGCTTCTTGCATTTGCAAGCATACACTTAAGTTTAGTACTACCCTGAACTGCAAGTTAAGTTGTAGATGTTTCCCTAGGAAGTTGAGTTTTCCTTAATTTACCATCGCTGACTATTTTTCTCCTTTCCCCCTTTCCACCCTATTACACTTTATACATCCATCTTTTCTACTCTCTCTAGTTGTCCCACTAATTCTTTCTTGTCCCTCACCCCAGGCACCTAGTTTAAAATCTCCTCCAACCTTCTAACCATCCTTCCCCCTAGCACTACTGCACCCTCCTCATTCAGGTACAATAAATCGCGACAAAAAAGATGGCGCCTGGCTGAGAAGTCCACCCAGTGTTCCAAGAACACAAACCCCTCTTTCCTACACCAGCCTCTAAGCCACACATTAACCTCCCTAATTTCCCTCTGCCTCCCTGGACTAGCGCGTGGCACATATAATATTTCAGAGAATATTACCTTAGATGTCCATGCCTTTAGTTTCTGGCCTAGGTCCTAGGTATAATCTTTCTTAATGACATCCCACCTACCACTAACTTTGTTGTTGGTGCCAATGTGCACCAAGACCGCCGGGTATTTCCCAGCCCCTCCCAACAAACTTTCTACCCGGTCCGCAATGTGACATACCTGAGCACCCAAGAGACAACAGATTGTACGGCGATCACGGTCCCGGTAGTAGATTGCCCAGTCTGACTTCCTGATGATAGAATCCCCTACTACCACAATCTGACTAGGTACCTTGCTTTCTCTTATTCCCTTTGTGCCGGAGGAACCACTCCGCCGATTGCTAGAGGGAACGGTATCCTCCAGCTCTGTCATTTCCTCACTGCCATCACCAGAATCTTCATCCACTTGGGCAAATTTATTGTGGTTTGGCAGATCGGAGATGTCCTGCCTCCCCCTGTTCTACTTCTTTCTAATCGTGACCCAGCTAGCTACCTGATTGTCCTCGTCCTCCTCTACTGGTGTCCCCCCCTGCAACTCCTTCACCGTTCTATCTAAGCTTTGCTCGAGATTGTGAATATACCTCAGTCGCATAATGGTTTGCTCTAGATCAGTTATCTGGGCTTCCAGGGCAACAGTTTGCACACACCATGCAGATGTATTCACACTGGGACGGTTACTCCAGGTGCGCATACATCTTGCACAACATGCACTGAGTGAGATTCTCAATCCATTTGAATGACTAACTTCCTGTTACTTTCAGAAAAAGAATACAAACAGTACAAAAGAATACAACAATGCAATTTATGCAATACAGTACTGTACTATGGCCTAGCTGTGAAGAAAAACAATATTCAGCAACAGAAAAGTACCTGGTAATACAATGTATAATAATGTATCAATGCAAAACAGTCAATACAGTAATAATAATGATACTTGCGTGTCCGGGGGTGTCAGGACCTCCTGCAGCAGTAACTACTCACAGGTACCTGTGCTGGCTCGTTCCAGCTGTTCCCAGAGCCCTGTTTGGCACCTTATTCACAGTGCCTTGCTCCCGGCTCTAGCCTCAGCCAGACTCCCCGCTGTTTTCACTTTGTTCTCTGTGCTTGCTCCCACAGCTCCCCGCCGTTTTGCGGATCTCCCCACTGATCACCTCATGCTCCCCCACTCTCTCTTCTCCAGGCTTACATCGGTGCCCGGTTTGCTCCTGTACTCGGTGCGCTCCCTCGTGCACACGTGCAAGCACCCTCGTGCACGTCACTTCCGCTTTTGCCACTCAGCCACCTGTGAGACAGACACAGGGAGAGAGATGGAAAGAGACAGACACAGGGAAAGAGACAAAAACAGACATATGGAGGGAGAGAGACATGGATAGATACAGGATGAGACAGAAACAGGGAGAGACAGACATGGAGAGAATGACATGGAGAGGGAGAGCGAGACTGACAAGAGAAGGGACTCGGAGAGAGGGACACATGGAGATAGAGAGAGACACACACACGGAGAAACAGAAATGTGAAGGGAGACATGGAGAGAAAGAAACAGACATGGGAAGAGAGAGAGAGAGAGAGAGAAACAGACAGTTATGGGGAGGGAAGACAGTGAGTACTCACCCGATCAGCATCGGCATCCCACAACCAGCACCCCCTCCAGCATGCGAGTCACGAACCTGCTGCAGTAACTTCCTTACCTGGCCAGCTCTGTCTCAAAGGCCTATGGGAGCTGCCTGAGAGGAGCTGGCCAGGTGAAGAAGTGACTCTGCAACTCCCCTTACATTCAGACAGCCCAGCCTCCATGTAAATATAATGAGGCTGCACATTACAGACACAGCCTGCCCTGCAGCCCTGAAGCTCCTCCGTCTCAAGGATAATATTGTAAATCTGCGACTGACAGATCGGCGCCATGGGGGGTTTCCAGCTACTCGGAAATCCCCCCTCTCAGTACGCGCGTATGCTGTGATTATCATTGTATGTAATGTAAATTAGGAAGAACATACTTGTGAGTAGTCGCTATTGAGTTACGTTTCATGGCTCACTCTGTAGTGAATGCCGGTCAGCTATAAGGACAGAGCAAACATTATTAAAAAGAGGTCAGAATAAGCAGTTCAACCTCTGTCTAATGCAGGCTTATGCGGCAGAGAGCCGTTGATACTTAAATCCTTGCTGACGTGGCCAGAACCGGCCCTAACCAATATGATATCCTAGGCAAGATTTTGGCTGGTGCCCCCTAGCACCGCCTCTAATTCTGCCTCTGACTCTGCACCCCTTTCCCAGCACCATTACCCCTCACCCATAGCAGTCCTCATTTTGGTGCTCCTACCTCCTATATTTTAAAAAGGAACAGTGCGCACATTTGGCGCACAGACCGAAAAGGGGCGTGTTCTTGCTGGGAAGGGGCATTGCCACACAATAGTACCCCCAGTTCAAATTACACCACACAGTAGTGCAACTTTATTCACATTTTGTCATGCAACAGTGTCCCTTATTCACGTTGCATCACACAGTAGTACCACTTTACCGTATATACGCTACTCCTCACAGTAGTGCCCCTTATATACACTTTACATCACACTGAATTGCTCCTTATTTACATTACACAACACTAAATTGCTCTTCATTCACATTAGACCACACAGTAGTGCCCTTTCTATACGTTATGCCACACAGTAGAGCACCTTATACACATAATGGCACACATTAGTAATGCATTTATACACATAATACCACACAGTAATGCCCCTTACACATATGACACACATTATTAATCTCATTATAAACAATGCACCTTACCACATAATGCCAAACTTGGTAATGCCCGTATATACATAATGCCACACATTAGTAATGCATTTATACACATAATACCACACAGTAATGCCCCTTACACATGACACACATTACTAATGTACTTATAAACATAAAGCGCCTTACAGATTGTGCCAACCTTTAGTAATGCCCGTATACACATTAATAATGGATTTATACACTTAACACTACACAGTAATGCCCCTCACACATATGACACATATTATTAATGTTCTTGTAAACATAATGCACCTTACACATTATTCCAAGCTTATTAATGCACATAATACACATAATGTCCCTTACACATATGCTGCATATTATTAATGCCCTTATACACATAATGGCACACATAATGTCCCTTTCACATATGCAGCACATTATCAATGCCCTTATACACAAAATGACACACATAATGTCACTTTCACAATGCCGCACATTATTAATGCATTTATACACATGACACACATAATGCCCCTTACACATATGACAAACACTACTGCACAACCCATCCACACAGAGCACTCACATGGCTACTAACACTGTGACCTCTACCTCTGCTTGGATACAGATGTGTCCTCATACATCTGTTCGCCTTTTTTTACGAAAATGCATCTTATTTTGTGTACTATATGGCTAGGATGCACACGCAGCTTCTACTGATTAAAATGATATGCGGCATGCCTATATTCTGTGTGCGACTGTGGCTGTATTTGCATACGAAATACTACATTACAGTGATTTCCAGGAATACACCGTAACGTTGCATTTAGTATGCAGATACAGCCACAGTTACACACAGAATATAGGCATGCCACATATCATTTTAATCAGCAGAAGCTGCTTGTGCCCCTAGGCATACCAAATGCCCTAGGCATTTCCCTAGTTTGCCTATACCTAAGGCCGGCTCTGGACGTGGCGCCCCCCTAACAGATCAAAGGCAGTAGCGCTGATAACCGTAAAGAGTCAGACTGAAGGCCACTTGCCTTGCTGCTCATATTGTGATTGGTCTGCTTCATTTCTAACTTTTCTAGAGTAGTACATGGGTAGCATGCATCCCTTTATAAAGTAAATAATGTATGTTAAGTAATCACAATTTAAGTATGACATTTAAACTTCTGTGATTATACTAAAAAAGATCCCTGTCACAAGAACTTATTTATTATGTTTTTTAATGGTGAGATCATTTTAATTTTAACAGCCTTCGCCACACTTCCAGATTCAACCAGAAGATGCGGCCCATGATATGCGGCACATAATCGCGTTAATTCTGCTGACGCATTTCCGGTTAGGCAATATCCGCGGAAAACACTAGAGGGTGAGGTAGATGTTTCTCTTTTCCCAGATTAATGTCTACAGGACCCTTAGCAGCTATTTTTGGTGAGGACCAAAGGCACAAATGGAAGTAGCAGCCATTTCCTTGAAGTTAATATAATGGATTCCTGATAATCATAAAAATAAAAAACACACATTAAAAATCAATAAAAATTGCACATAATGCAAGTAAACAAATAAAACACAAACGAAATACAGGATTAATGAACCTCTTAAATTAGAAGTTCTTGTTTAAGACTGATGGGGAAGTGTATTATAATTTAAAATCATACTCATCTCCCTATTGGCTAACTTTTGTGGAATATTGCATCCTCTTACATTAGTGGTAACTTTTTTTATACTAAAGAAGTTCCTAATATGAAGAAAAACAAATATTTCCAGCGCCTCCTGGCCACCTGACTAATAGAATTGGTCGTTTATATCAAAAAAGCAGCTCTCAACTGGACAGTACTGACCTGTCCACCAACAAAAATGCACAAAGAGGATAATATATTATCAGAGAGCGCATATAGTTTTATATCCAATTTATTACATATAAATAAGAATAATTACAATTATAAACACATGTACACATTAAAAATAAAAATAAAAATAATAATAAATTTAAAAACTCCCCCTACTGCAGCAGGTAAAACCTTAATAATGGGACACTTCCACCACATCCAGATTAATGATTTGCAGTAAGGAATACTCCTGTAATAAAGTCCAGATCAAGGTGTCAGTCCTGGAATAAAGGAACAACTAATAGATTTAAACGTTTTGGTGCAGCTGTGAGCATTTGCACATGCTCTCTGAGATCTCTGTATACAAGGGCCGGGCGGCCGGCTTTCAACTCCCGCTAATTAAAGCCGCAAAGCGGCCAGGTGTATTTGCTGTTTGAACTTTAGTGTCCGTGCATACACACAAGGCTTGTATGTCTACTCCCGCTGTGCTTAGGGCCAAATGGCAAAATGTCCACTTTACTCACGGCCAGCAGTGTGTTTGCTTGTCATCTGTGGACGGCCCCCGTTATCGATAGCTGTCACAGTCGGGAGGCGGCACTGTTCCTTTCCATAGTGCGGGATACACCGGAGGATCTCATAAGATGTTCAGCTTCCAGAAAGCAGTTGTTGTAAGGATGTTGGTAAATAGGTACCGCTGAAATGTAGGAGGGCATCAGTGAAGAATAAGCCCCAGTCCTTACGCGTTTCTCCGCTATTGTAAGTGTGCGGTTTCGTCAGAGGATGAAGAGGGGCTGTCCTGCATGATATTTAAACTCCAGGGAACCTATCGCATTGTAAATTACTTGCATAGTCACACCTGAGTAATTACTAATTACATCTCACATGTGTTTAGATAGCTTTTATAGCGACCAACATAATAAAAAATCATAATCTTACATTATAAATATAAATAGACATGGTGGACTTATTGTGTAACAGAGATATAATCAAAAATTGGTTACAATAATTTCTAAATCTTCTAAAAGTCGGAAGACAAAGGTGATGGCACACACATACTAATTGTAATCAAGGATAGCAAATCCACAAAAACCTCCTAACCCTTGCATAGCTTCCACTATAGTCTAGTGGTATAGTGCTCTGCCCCACTGCACATACGGTCCCAGGTTCAATTCCCATCACAACCATACTAGACCACAACCTCTCATAAGACTCTTTGTTATTATCATTATTTTCGTTATTATTAGTATTATTAATAATCTTATTCATTAGTATATATAAGTTACTTTATGTATACATATAATAAATGCAATATAGTCGATTGGTATATATCCAATATGTCTATGATGAAAGATAATGGAGATAATTCTCACTTCACCTTACACTTCTAAATATTAGATTGAATTCTCAGATTTCATTTAGTGGCAACGGACCACCCTACAGTATAACAATCACACCATCCTATTGGGATCCCTGTAAATCTCCAAAACATTTCTCACTGATAGGTGAGTATACAAAGAGAAGGAGGTTATAGGAAAAAGAGGACAGAAAATGTGGGGTGAAAGGAGGCAACCAATTATGTAGCTCACACTTGAAGGTTATCTAATGTTATTGATCTCCATATTTTCATGTAAACCATCAGGCATCAGAGTGCCTAGGTTAAAAATCCAGAATGCTTCTCTAGTACATAATTTATTGAATCTGTCGCCACCTCTAGGGGTAGGGGCCACAGATTCAATACCCTGTATTTTCAACAGATCTACATTGCCGTCATGCTGATGGGTTACATGTCTAGATACGCTGTGATGAACATTCTTCTTTAGAACATTTCTTCTGTGTTTGAGAAACCTAATATTTAGGCTCCTAGTCGTCCTCCCCACATACTGTTTACCACAAACGCAACTTATCAAGTAAATGACGTATGTCTGCTGACAATTAATAAAGGTCTCAATGCCAAATTCGAGTCCAACTGCTGTTGATTTGAAGCAAATGCTTCTATGTATTATAAACTTACAGGTAATGCAATTAATCTTACCGCATCTAAAACAGCCTACCATTTGATTTAACCAAGTTTTCTTGACCAATGATTGTGCATTGGCCTGAAAAAAGCTGGGAGATAGGTGATTCTTTAAGTTCCTAGCCTTTTGGAATACTACTCTCGCCGAATCTCCTAGGCAAGGATTAAGAACTTTGTCTAGTTTAAGAAGTCCAAAATTTTTCTTAATAATTTTCCTAACATCCTCTGCATGTGTATTATATTTTGTGACAAAGGGCATAATCTGGTTGTTGTCATATTTTTCTCTTGATGCTCCCAAATGGGTAGTCGTGGAGAGGAGAGAACTCCTCTCTCTCATGGTCACCTTTTCAAGGGAATCCTCTAAAAGTTGTCTAGGGTATCCCTGGTCAAGAAATGCATGTGTAAGAACCTTAGATTGCTCCCGAAACGCCTCTTCATCCGTGCAATTGCGCTTCATTCTAAAATACTGTCCCATGGGTATGTTATCTTTCCATTTGTGGTGATGACAACTGCCATAGTTTAAAAAAACTGCTGCAGTCGACCTCCTTTTTATAGGTCTTAGTGACCAACTTGTTACCCCTGACCGAGAGAGCAATATCGAGTTAATCTGAGTAGGGTGACAAGAGTGACTAAACTTAAGCCCAAAAGTGTTAGAATTAAGATAGGAAAGAAATGAAGACACACTAGAGACCCCATCCCAAATAATAAAAAGATCATCAATGTACCGACCATAGAGCACCAAATTCGTGCCGAAGGGGCCCCCCCAGATATACTGGTCCTCATGTGTACATGTGTTTATAATTGTAATTATTCTTATTTATATGTAATAAATTGGATATAAAACTATATGCGCTCTCTTATAATATATTATCCTCTTTGTGCAAGTTCCTAATATGTCCAACATCACACCTATGTTCTTATTTAAAGTGCATTGAAAGTGCTTGAGATTCTAGGCCTTTATGCATATTATGTAGATGTTCCCCTATTCAAACCTTGAGGGGCCTACTTGTCCGGCCAATATAGTATCTATTATATGAACATTCTACACCATAGATTAGACAAATGACATGTGATCATTTGTATTTTACCATTAATGTTTATTTCTGTTTTTCTAATGCCAAATCTATTAGTCACATTTTTATAATCCATGCAGGATCCACATCTAAAAATCCCTCCAATGTAACTACGGATATTTTAGGAGATGTGGGACACAGACTTCTAACTAACTTTGATTTAAAATCCAGGCTGTACAAATGACGTGTGATCAATTGTTTCTTACCATTAATGTTTACTTCTGTTTTTCTAGTGCCAAAAGTATTAGTCACATATTTACACTCCATACAGAATCCACATCTAAAAAATCCCTCCGATGTTGCTATAGATTTTTTAGGAAATGTGGGACACAGACTTCGCACTAACTTTGATTTAAGATGTGGGGCTGTACAAAAAATGCAGACTAGGTTCTTTTCCTATAACAGGGTCCCTTTGCAATAAACCCCAATTTTTATATATATATATATATATATATATATACTTTTAACTTGTCGATGTTGGAATGTATAGTTTGTGGTGAATAGCCATTTAAATCAATCTTGGGTAGTCACTTATTTCTTTTTATCTCTCTGATTTCCAATGTGAATACCTTTTGTTCATAATGCCTACAGGCCTTAAAACATTCTGGGGGTCATTCCGAGTTGTTCGCTCGCAAGCTGCTTTTAGAAGCATTGCACACGCTAAGCCGCCGCCTACTGGGAGTGAATCTTAGCTTCTTAAAATTGCGAACGAAAGATTCGCATTATTGCGAAAATACATCTCTGTGCAGTTTCTGAGTAGCTCGAGACTTACTCGGCATCTGCGATCAGTTCAGTGCTTGTCGTTCCTGGTTTGACGTCACAAACACACCCAGCGTTCGCCCAGACACTCCTCCGTTTCTCTAGCCACTCCCGCGTTTTTCCCAGAAACTGTAGCGTTTTTTCCCACACACCCATAAAACGGCCTGTTTCCGCCCAGAAACACCCACTTCCTGTCAATCACATTACGATCACCAGAATGAAGAAAAATCCGTGAGTAAAATTCCTAACTGCATAGCAAATTTACTTGGCGCAGTCGCAGTGCGGACATTGCGCATGCGCACTAAGCGGAAAATCGCTGCGATGCGAAAAAATTTACAGAGCGAACAACTCGGAATGACCACCTCTGTCTTCTCCTGTACTTGGGAAAATGAAACTTCCTTATCTGAACCATTTTTCCTAAGCCATTTGTATTGGTCCATAGGTACTGAGTCTAACCATTTGTCATGATGACAACTATTCCAATTAATGTAGGCCCTAGAATCAGTAGGTTTGATTACATTCTTCGTTTTAATTTACCTGTCCTCAATATATATATTTAAATCAAAGAAGTGTATACTTTTTGACTAATATCAAACGTTAATGTGATATTTCTATCACTTTCACTTAGATAAGTACAGAATTGGCCCAGTTCTCCCATCAGCCAAATAAATAAAATATCATCATTGTATCGGATTGGGTTCCACCATACTGATGCCGGGATCCTGCCTTTCAGATGCCAGGGTAAGGGGGGCGAGTGCAACAAAGCTGCGCTCGCCACAGGTTCTATTCTTACTCTATGGGTGTCGTGGGAATAGTCCCTGTTAGTTGGAATGCTGAATGCCGGGATTGAGAGGGGGCGGGATCCCAGCATTGGTGTTGTGATCGCCGGTCACATAACTAAATCCCAGTGTACCTATGCCAGGACACTAGGTTCACCATAAACTGATTATTAGCCCATATAAAATCTGCTTCTCACAAGCCCAGAAAAATATTTACATAGCTTGGGGTGAACTTAGTGTCCATGGCAGTACCTCTTTTTTTGTATATAAAACTAATCCTTAAAAACAAAGTAATTATTAAACAGTATAAAACTAAACCCCTCAGTTAAAACTTCCTGCAAACTTTGATCAATAGATTATAGATTAAATGCCTTCTTAACAGGATTAATTCTCTGTTGGTGATCTATGATAGTGTAAAGGGAATTGACAGCTGCAGTAATAAGAAAAATAGTCATCCTACCATTCCACATTTTCTAAAAAAAAGTATAAAACATATCTTGTGTCCTTAACATGAGAGGCATTAGTTAAAACTAGTGGCTGAAGATAAAAATCAATGTACTGAGATACAGTAACCATTAAATAATCCACCCTGGACACAATTGACCTTCCTGTTGGTTGTAGGAAGTTTTTGTGTACTTTTGGCAGATACATAGGGAAAGCATTCCTCCATGTTAGAAAGTATGTGTTCATATTAGAATATGCTATTTTTTTTAGATTTAATATAATTGAACTATACGATCAATTCATTTGATCGTTATAATAGTTTCCTCAGATATTTAGAAAAGTCATGATCTTGATTATAAAAACAATATTCAAATGAATCATGTCATATTGTAATTGGTCCAAATACACCAGCAAGAATGAATAAAAAATATAAGAAGGGAATTATAAAGGATAAAAAGCAGCTTTTATAGGAAAGGTAAGTGATTTTTGCTTTCATTCAGTCTATTTGGTATCAAGCTCTCCAAAAGGAAGATCTATCATTTTTCTCTCCTTAATAATTCAGTATCTAGCTCACCTCCTCTAATGACCAGATTTATTTTTACCATGGAAATTATTTCAAGGTCTCTGAGACAACTATTATGATATTCCAAAGTGTCTCACAATTAGTGTAAGGGTCATAAAATTTGCTAGATTCTTGTGTGCATTTTTGATAGCTCCTATTTTTCATAGGTCTTATTGTGTTACCGTTACCGATATAGATTTTTCCACATGGGAGTTCAATGTGATAGATTATTCCTGAAGAGGTACAGTTAATATAATTCTTACAGTTAATATAATTCTGAATCATCCAGGATTTACCAAATTTATCCTGAAAAGATGTAGTAGTCATATATTCACATGCATTTTTTTATACAAATTTGTAGTGAGTGAATGAGTGTGACTGCTGACTAATTTGTCCTTAATATTTTTGGATCTATACCAGCTGATTTGCACAGGATCTGGAAAACTTTTGGCAAGATTGGTATGTTTTTAATATGTGCAAGTGTTTCTGATTGTTTTCCATTCTATGCAGAAGTACCTATTGTATCTTTTCTTTTTTGTGTCTATATTTGTGTTGGGAACAAGGAACTCATCTCTAGTATATCGCTTTGTATCTTTAAATGCTTTACGTATAATGTTTTTTCTGTATCCCCTAGATTTCAATCTCTCTATTAGTTGTTTACTTCTTTTTTAAGAGGCTGATACTGTATATCAGAACAATTTATTTTCCATTCTCAATAATCCTTCTTTGCAGACTCCTCTTATAGTGTATCGTAGATGGGAACATGTAGTATGCTATTAGTAGCTGTCTTCTTCCAATATGCGTCTGTTGACAAATTACCTTTGTCCTCAGCTTTGATGGTCAGGTCCAAGAAGATTATTTGGTTTCGACTAATCTCTGTGTCAACATGAGATTTAGTTAGTTTAAAATTATTTTTGTAATGAACTCTTCAAATAAGTTCTCACTTCCCTCCCACATCACCATGATGTCATCTATGTACTGGAGCTATAAAATGAATTGCTCCATGTATATTTCATATTTTTCACCACATACAGTACTGTCTACTTCTCCCACCAGCCCAGGCAGAGGTTAGCATATGTGGTTGCTAAGATGTCCCCATTGCAGTACCTCTAACCTGGAGATCAAAGTGCTAATTACAGACAAAATTATTCTTTGTAAATACAAATCTTAAAAGAGTGAGATTAAACTCATTGAAATCTTGTGAAGCATCCACGTTAATGAAATATCTCACTGCTGCTACAGCATACCAATGTCTTGGTTAATACAGGTATATAACTTTCAACATCACAGCTAGTGAGCAACATATCCAGGTTCAGGGTTAGATCCTGTAATTTTGTAAGCATACCTAGTGTGTCTCTTGCTAAAGATGGAAAAGATGTTACATATTTCCTTAGGATATAATCAATAACTACAGTATACTGACCTTTTCAGTAAGCCTGCCTATTCTTGATATGATAGGCCAGCCAGGGGGGTACTTTTTCATTTTTGTATAAATCTGGTAGTAAATATAATGTAGGAATTTTAGGATTAGTAATTTATAAGAATTCCAAGTCCTGTTTTGTGATAATTCGATTTTAGAAACCCCTTGTATGATATTTTATACATTTCCAGATAATTTTTAGTAGGATTAAAAATCAAACATTTATAGCATTGCTGATCTTTCTTGTCTATTCAGTTCTGCGATATACATGTCTCTTGGCGAGATAACTACATTTCCCCATTATCAGACTCTTTTATTATTACATCTTGCCATTGCTGTATTTCAAAGATTGTATTTCTTTCTCCTTTAATTAAATTATCTTGCTGTATATCCTTTTGGAGCTCTGCAACTAATCCAAATCCTTGTACAATAAGTCACATTTGTTATACTTGGGGACATATCAAAATATCTGGACAGAATGCAGACTTTTTCTTGAGTCTCATTTGGTTGGAATCAGACAACAAGGGTCTACTCCATTTTATGTGAAGCTTACCTCCTGTAGCTCCGTTGTTGTCGGAGTTCCTTCCCCCACCCTCTCTCTATTTATTTTTTCCTGTTCCCCTGTCCCTTCCTAATCCTCTTAGAAAAAAAGAAAAAAGAACAGAAAGCGCTAATAGATTCCTTATTAAAAAACTTTTATTTTTATTTGTATTTTGCTTTTTTAGTTAATAATATATTGCTCCTTATATTACCTATATATCAGAATACACATTACAGAATTTCACTTTATACAATATTCTAAAAAATCTGGCCATCTTAAAAACAATAACACATTCACAATTAGATACTCTGCTCAGTGCAATAACATAAACAATTAGATACAAATAAATCCCACTGTTTCCTTTCGATGTTACAAGGCAACCATACTCCTGGTTGATATATATTTCCTTATTCACCTTTGAGGGGTGATCTTGAAAAAAGTAAGGACGAGGTGGAGAAAGTAGATAGAACGAATCTCCTTCCATATAAAGATAAAAATATGAAGAAGGAACAGGAGGTGATGTTCCTAACAGGTTACTCTAGTCAACGAAAGCTTCTAGAAGAAAGTATTTATAAACATTGGCACATCCTCACTGCGGATGATGACCTTAAAGAAATTCTGCCAACGAAACCAAGAATCATCTACAAAAGAGCACCAAATTTAAAAACAAGCTTGGTCAGGAGTTATTATAAGAAGACAACAAAAAAGGAGAAACCTGGCTGAAAGAAATGAAGTCTGGATTCTATAGATGCAACAATTGTATCGTATGCAAGAAAACCAAAAAGATCACGACAAAATGTGTAGATAAATATACGTCCAAGAGTACAGGTAAAGAATACAGCATAAGAGATAAAATCACATGCAATTCAAAAGGTGTGATTTACCTGGTGACATGCCCATGCGGGCTACAATATATAGGAAAAACTTTCCGCAGTCTGTATATTAGGATTAATGAGCATCTAAATAACATCAGGACCAACAAGGAAAACCATAGCATTCCTGAACATTTTATGAAGATGCATAACAGTGACCCTACAGGATTAGAGTTTATTGGAATCAAATAAATACAAAAATCATGGAGAGGAGGGAATTGGGATAATGCACTCCTGAGAGAAGAAGCCAGAACCATCTTTCAATTGGAAACTTTAATACCCAAGGGTCTGAATATAGAATGGGATCTCCTACCCTTCTTAAAAGAATAAATTAGGACCAAAGGGATGAGTTTTATGGGATATAGGAACGGAAGTGATATTAATTGTATATAGATATTTTTTATTATTTTTTATTTTATCTAAAATTCCAGGGGTTTAAATCACTGTCTGTGTATGTGTGTCCTGTGTTTTGTGTTTTTAAAAACTAGTGTATAATAATACACCATACGCTTGGAGTTTATTGTATGAAATTGCTCCTTTAGTTAAATAGGAGCAACAAAAATCAAGGCAGATTAATATGGAATATATATATATATATATATAAAAAAACAAACCCCACTCAGGGCCATCTTAACAGCAGTGTGGGCCTCTGGGCACAACAATGCACTGGGGCCCTTACCCATCCTCCAGTGGTGGGAGGTGCTATCAGCGGCAGCTTTGATTTCCTGTGGGCGGTAGGGGGTGTTCTATCTTCAGCTCAGCATGTAGGACCTGGAGCAGTAATTTCTGCTAATTACTCCTTTACTGCACAGATGGTGGAAGATGGGGCGGAAGGGAGAACACTAAATTGTAGAAGGGGCATTGGGCTGAATGAAGGGGCCCTGGTACATGACTTCCAGGGTGGTAGGGGTGTTTAATACGCAGGAGAGGGGTGGATAGTGGAGTGGACTTAATATTCATCATTTTCTGGTGGGAGGGCAGCTTACTTGACTGCAGATATCTCCAGTTCCTGGAAAGAGATTTCTTAGCTTTGAATGGGATAAAACACTAGAGAGTCCCTCCTGTTAGGAGATGCTTGGGACTTGGGTATCAGAGTTCAGGAGCCAGAGCAATCCATTAAAGAAAATTAAAAAATGCATACCAGGCGTGTGGTGCTGGAGCAGGGACCAGCTGCTGGAAGGCTGATATCTCTATTTCTGGGCATAGTAGAGACAAGCTGCCAGTGTTCACCAAAAGGGGAGAATACCAGCTTTTGGTATATACCCTCAGAAAAACTATAAATTAAACAGAACCCGAGATATCTGGCTGGGAAGAGCAATTAACAGGGTTGGATTGGGACCACTACTTTGAAGTAGAATATCTCCGGTTCCCCAAGTCCGATTTTAAAAAATCTGGTACCCCTGGAAAGAGGGGACCCTCAGCTATCAGTCTAGGGCCCTTATACTCCTGGTGCCCTTGGGCAAGTGCCCATTGAGCCCATACGAAAAGACGGCCCTGATCCCCACTATGCAATATACATACATGAATATGTATATAAAGGAGAGGACTAAAAACTCAGTATAGTGTCGATTTTCATGACAAAAGAGCCGCTGTATGAGGAGCAGATCAGGGGAGAAGTGAAGCAACACACATCAAAACGTCCGGTTTCCATGACGATAAATAAACAAAAGACGTGGACGGAGACGTAGTTGCCCTGACAACGGACGCGCACCATGGAAAGGAAGGAGACGGAGACGGAGCGATATACGTCAGCACGCCCGGTCTCCATAACAACGAATAACTAATGGACGGAGGACGCAGACGGAGCCTCGGCAACAGACGAATGCGTGAAAGTAAGGAATTAGCTACCATGACAACCAACACGTTGGATAGGGTATAAGAACGGGTTTTTTGGTATAGCTCGGCCATCCTGAGGAAGCCTGCGGTGCCAGGCGAAACTAGTAGATTGTGGAGCTATTGGATATGTCTGCTGGCAGACACCCGTTCCAGTAACCATCCTGTGATTCTGAAGTAAGTGTCTTGTATATCTTTGGACATTTCTCATTAAGGAGTTTAGGATTTTGGCCCAATGTGCTGATTTCCACCCTGGAAGGACTTTACAGCGATCAGCTGGTATCAATCAAGACATTTGGACTTATTCCATATATGATAAGGGACTGTGATATAGCTACCACATATACATGCCTGCATTTACCTTAGGAATATAAACTCCTATCTAGTGAATAAACCGCTATTTTAGCGTATCACTGGTATGCTTATATGTTAATCGTTGTGTGTGATTGTTTTGTGTATACCGGTATTAGGATCACTTTTAGGAAATAAGATATTCTTGGAAAAGTGTTTTTCATGTGTCAATACAACATTATATTTTAACTAACATTGATTTTATGAATGTTTTTAATCTCTTGAGCTTACACTGCCATTAAATAACCATTATATACCTAACAACATTAGCGCTGGGAGAAATCCTTTTCTTTCGATCGCACTTAGCAACCTTTTGCTGCTCATGCGATCAACTTGACGCAACCTATGGGGGAGTGTATTTTAGCATAGCACGGCGGCAAACGCTTGTGCAGCCCTGCTATGCTAAAAAAAATTCCTGCAAAACAAGACCAGCCCTGGACATACTTACCCTGTGCGACGAATCCAGTGATGATGAGCACGGCTTTGACGTCAGACATCCACCCTCCGTTCGCCTGGACACGCCTGCGTTTTCCTTACCACTCCCTGAAATCGTCTCCAAACGGTGAGTAGCCGCCCCGGCATGCCTTCCTGCAGTCAATCTTCTTGCGGTCGCCGCTGCGACTGCTTTCTTCGTAGTCAGCGTCGTTCCGGGCAATGAAGTGCGTGCGCATTATGGCCCCCGCACGTGCGCAGTAGTGACCCAGTCGCAGCTGTGCGAATGAAAGCTTGCTGCAATCGGGTCGGAATGACCCCCTTAATGCGTTACACTACTAGATACACAGTATCACTGACCTGGTTTGGGGGGGGTTGTGGACTCGGGGTTTCTTCCGATGACCGGGAAGTGGAACCGCAACTGGGCCGCAGCAGAGATGGCCGGATGTAAGTCTTCCTCATGCAGGATCAGATCGGCGGACAGGAGGCACGTGCGGACGCTGAAGGTCTCCTGAAAGAGAGAACTTGACAGGTGCTGGTGAATCACAGAAAATACTAAGTGCAGGAGGCACGGAGGTGCTTGGAGGCACGGAAGTACTGGAGGCACGGAAGTGCTGGAGGCACATAGGTGCTTGGAGGCACGGAGGTGCTGGAGGCACGGAGGTGCTTGGAGGCACGGAGGTGCTGGAGGCACGGAGGTGCTTGGAGGCACGGAGGTGCGTGAAGGCACTGAGGTGCATGGAGGCACAGAGGTGCTTGGAGGCACGGAGGTGCTGGAGGCACGGAGGTGCTGGAGGCACGGAGGTGCTGGAGGCACGGAGGTGCTTGGAAACACGGAAGTAGCAGGAACGAGGGAGCTCTGAAGATCACAGTTTCTGACAGGCAGAATTGATGATACACAGGCGCCAGATCTCTGCCCGGCGTCTGGCTTTGAACCTCCCGCCTTTGCCTGATTGGCGGAGCGGGCAGGTGACGTCAGCCCCGCTCCGCCTACCTGACCTCACTCAATATGGCGGCGCCCTAGCTCCGGGAAGCCGCCGGGGAGACCCACTGACCCGACGCCGGAACCCCGAGACCGCCGGAGGAGAGAGGCGCCAAGCCATCCAGGACACCCGCAGAGGCAAGCGCGCCCGCCGCTGCCCGCAAGGTGTGACACACAGACGTGACACCATTGTGCAATATGTCAACAAATACAATTGCTGGGGAGCTAGTACTGTACATGTCTTTAGCTGAGTGGGAATACCTGTGGAAACCCTAACTGACCAAACATCGTGAAAGAATTGTGTCACTTGCTTACGGTTACTTAACTAAGAACCTCAATGTATCACCCTCAGACTGATGGTTTAGTGGAAAAGTTTATCAAAACTGTCACGATCCTGACTGTATTTCTCATGTTCTGTGACTTACCTCTGCTTATTCTGCAAACAGGCATCTGCTTCACACATAAACTGCAGTCTTGATTACTTGCTGGTTAGTACTGCTGTGACAAGTCCCGATTACCTGACTGCAGCACAGCCAATTATGTGACTGTCTGAGCTTCCCTGCACCACCTGATCGTCCTAGCCAATCCCTGCACATTGGCTCCTATAAGAATGCTGGATAAGGACTGCCTAATCGCCAGTGCTATGATTGTCATACCCAGTTGCTTACAGGTTACCTGGCTCCAGGAGATTCCATTCTGACCTGAGTTCCATCCTGCTCGCAGCTCTGCCTGTCTCATCGGTGTTCCGCCATCGATCTCAAGCTCCATCGGTGTTCCGTCTTCGATACTCATCACCATAGGTGTTCCGCCATCAATCTCAAGCTCCATCAGTGTGCCACCATCGATACTCATCACCATCGATGTTCTGCCATCGATATCCAGCTCCATCTGTGTTCTGCCATCGATCTCCAGCTCCATCTATGTTCCGACATTGATACTCATCACCCTCGGTGTTCCGCCATCGATTTCTAGCTCCATCGGTGTTCTGCCATCGATCTCTAGCTACATTGGTGCTCTGCCATCAATATCCAGTACCATCGGAATCCTTTCTCCAGTGGTCAACAACATTGTGTATTCCTTTTATATTGGGACTTCGTCAGTGGTTTACACTGCAATTGCGTCTGCTATTGTGTGCTCATTATATTGGGACTTTATCAGTGGTTCACACTGCATCTCATATTACATCTTGCCATTGATGTTATATCTACTACAGCATTACCCTTGTTCCTGTGCAAATGTTACTGCATTATCTGTGATACCGTTTATTGAGTCTAATACCATCTGCCGCTATCTGTACCATCTTGCGTGCTCAATAAAAGACTTGTTTTATTTTATATTCTCCTCCATTCTGGTCATGCCTTTGGGCCTAGTCTCAAGTTTACCATATCCTGGTTAATGTATAAGAACTTTATCAAAGTTCCCAGATTCACATTTGGCCCCTACGCCTGAGATCTACACTAGTCAGAGTCAGGCCTCAGGCGTGACAAAAACGTTAAAGAATATGCTAAAGAAAATGGATAAACAGAGGAAAGATTGGAATTATTTGTTACCCTATATAGTGGTGGCCATCAGAAAAGGTCTGAAGTCCTCCACTGGGTTTACAAATTGTAATTTACTGCATGGGAGACACCCAAGGGAACTGCTGAATATTACAAAAGAGACCGGGGGAGGATAAAACCCAGTCTTCATAAAACTGTTATTAAACATGTTTCTCAAATGCAGAAAAGAATAGCTGCCAATAGTGAGAGACACCTTGGAACAGGCCCAACATGCACAACAGAAGGTGTACAATCATAATGCCCAAATGCATACCTTTGCCACTGGGGACAGAATGCTTGTTTTGGTTCCCATGGGTGACCAGTACATTTTTTGCCAAGTAGCAAGCACTATTTGAAAAATAATAGAAAAAGTAGTTGAGTTTACCTGCCCAGGAAAGAAAGCTAGAACAGATCTACCATGTAAATTTTATAAAACTTTGGAAGGATAGAGTAGCTCTGTCAGCCACCCTGGTCCCTCCAGTGACCGCAGTACCTTTGGTTTCTATAGTAACAATAGCCAAAACCCTCTCAACTATTCAACACATGAGGTTAAAGAAATTCTCATTACAAATAGATAATTGACACTCCCACCACCGGTGACCTTCCCTACCCAAAAAATGGCCCGTGCTTCTGCATCACCGGCAGGGAGTCATAATCAAACGAGCTGATTCGGGTCTACAATGGATGGAGTAGGTCACTTTTTATCGATCCCTGGAGTGGACCCTAACTCCTTGGATCCTCTCACTGTCAAGACATTGTGCCAGGTCCGAGCGGCCTTTAAATCAGAGCTCACTCAGGACCTTTCTGCATCTGTCTGTGAAGTTAAATAGGAGCTGACAGCCATAGGCGACCGCACGGATCATCTTGAACGTAAAATGGAGGAGCTAGAGACCTCCCACAATGATCTTATCTCTGCACATGATATTCAGCAAAACGAGATGGAGGCGTTTAGAGACAAAATGGCTGACATGGAGGATAGAGCTAATAGAAATAATATTAAAATTCATGAGATTCCAGACTCGGTGGCCAATTCAGAACTGCTGGACTATGTACTGACCCTATTCCGCAAACTACTACCTCAAGTAGAAGACAGATATCTACTTATTGACCGAATTCACCGGCTTCCCCGACCCCGGTCAGTATCTGCTTCATTTTCGAGGGATACACTCCTCCAAGTTCACTTCTTTACCACTAAGGAGTGGATTCTGCAAGCTGCGAGATCTGCATCTGACTCAGATTCTCTTAGTAGTCTCCAGATATTTTCGGACTTTTCCGCGTTGACCATCTCCAACGATGATCTCTAGCCCCCATTACGGCGGCATTACGCTCTCAGGACATTAGATACAGATGGGGATTCCCGGTGAAACTGATAATTACTCATGAGAATTCTTGCTATGTGGTGTTCAGTCTGGACGCTGGAGTCAAGCTGCTAGCCGATTGGGATGTCTCCGTTAAATTGCCATCTTCCTATGCAAAGCCTCCACCCCCTCTAAATGAGTTGTCAGCTTCTTGACTGATTGTTCTATTTTCTGCTAAATGTGGTTTATGTTTGCTCCTTTTATTCAGCTGCGGTCTTAGAATTTCCAGAGTTACGCTTTTGATATGTGAGTTATTGTTACGTTTATGTATGCATATGGGTGCTGTATATGTTATTTGTATGCTTGTATGTTTTCTACGCTAGGAATTATTTTGGTGTCTTATTTATACGAGCTATTTTGTTTATCTGTGCCCTGGGTGGTGTCGCTATTGCCACTGCCCCACACTTCTTCTACTGCATTTCTTTCGCCTGCAGAGTCATGCGGACCCGATATAATGGGCCCTTTTGGGTTTTTTTCCTGTCCCCTCCCTTCTTTCCCTGAGTTTTGCCCCCCCCCCCCCTCTTTTTTGTGGGATGCTTGTTAGTTTCAGACTTTTATATTTTGAATGGTACGAGTATATTCACTAAATGTTAAAGGGTTAAAATTCTCCCAACAAACGTAGGTCGGCCCTGTCTACTTTCCACAAACACAAGGCTGATGTCGTAGCCTTGCAAGAAACTAATTTTTCTTCATTATGCCCCCCTGCTCTGAAAAATCAGAGATACCCAGTAGGTTTTTTGCGAATGGCCCCTTCAAACGAAACGGAGTGGCCATACTTTTTAGGAGCTCCGTTTCTTTTGAATTACTGACCCAATCAGCTGACAAAAATGGCCGATATCTTATTCTAACTGGTAAATTGGAATATAAGCCAGTCATGATTGTCTCTCTCTACGCCCCAAATTCTAACCAGGTTCCTTTTTTGAGAAAAGTTTGCTCTGCTATATTGAAGGTCCGTCATGGTGCCTTGATTGTTTTGGGTGATTTTCAGTTAGTGATGGACCCCAAATTAGATAGATCTACTCGGCCTAACTCGCAACCTTCTACATCACAGGGTGGTCCATCTTCAGCTTTTTGGAATTTATTGGCAGAGTACGACTTGTATGATCTATGGAGAATTCAGAATCCGTCCGGGAGAGATTATACATATTTCTCGCCGGTTCATAACTTTTATTCTCACATAGATATTATTCTCTGTGATAAATGAACTCTACAACATTTGGATCTAGTAGATATCTTGCCTATAACTTCGTCAGACCATGCTCTGCTCCTGTAGTCATGGCGTATATCCCATCAATATGCCCCTCCAAGGCCATGGCACCTCTCCCCTCATCTCCTTTCGGACCCTGTTTTTAGACAGGCCATTACTGATTGTATTTCTGCTTATATGGTTACTAACTCTCCCTCAGATACTTTTGTCACCACCTTCTGGTGTGCCCTCAAGGCTGTAGTGTGGGGCTCTGCGATACAGACAGACGCCAGATTTAAATGGCAAGCAATTCAACAGCAACAGGGTCTAGAGACTAAGCTTAAGGAAGTAGAGGACAAAAATAAAAACCACCCCTCTAGATCCCTCCATAGGGAATTGGCCCACATTATAATTTTTCTGAGATGGACCCAATTCACTCTAATTAGACTGAGGCAAAAATTCTATTTGACCGTAACAGACCGAGTAGGATGTTGGTTCGCAAGCTCTGTACTCTTCAGGCCAGGAATAGGATCAAACATTTACTATCCCCCAAAGGACATAAAGTAGCTAACCCGTCAGACATAGCAAACCAGTTCGCCCCTACTATACCAGTCTCTATAATTTAGCATCTGGCCCCCTCACCTTTCAACCTAATTCTGATTCTATTCAATCGTTTCTATCTGACCTTAACCTTCCTTCACTCAATGCGGATCAAATAGATTTGTTAAATGCTCCATGGATCTCTCAAGAAGTTGAAACAGTTTTGAAATCACTCTTCCATGGTAAGGCCCCGGGACCTGATTGTTTTATTAATGAGTTTTATATTTCTTTTAGTGAACACCTTTCTCACACCTTAACATCAGTATATAATGCAGTGTCCACCTGTAGCACTTTTCCAAAGGAAATGCTAGAAGACCAAGCAATTACTTTGCCTAAACCGTGTAAAAACCCAGTGTATTGCCAAAATTATAGGCCTATTGCACTCCTGAATGGAGACGTTTAAATATTTGCTAAACTAATTGCTACGCGCTTAAATGTTTTTCTGCCATCTCTGATCCATCCTGATAAGGTGGGGTTTGTGCCCGGTAGACAGGCTTCTGATAATACCCGCAGGGTGTTTGATTCAATTGACACTATTCCTCCTAGCAATGGCCTTCTTCTGCTTTCTTTAGATGCGGAAAAGGCGTTTGATAGGCTGAATTGGATGTATATGCGCTCGGTTTTCAAGAAATTTGGATTTAATGGGCTAATTCTATCTTCAGTTTTGGCTCTATATAGTTCCCCCTCCGCCTGTGGGGTAAATTTACTAAGATTCGTGTTTTCCCGTTTGAGGTCAAAGTTCAATCACGAATGACATCGAAAGTGTAAATATGCAACTTTTTGAATTGATTACGATTAATTTACTAAGCTGCCGTATTCTGCATTTTCGGGTTTTCCGATGTCGATGTCATTCGTTTTTTTAGGCAGTGTTTTACGTGAGTGACTTGTAAAACACTGCCGACTTTAATACAATGAATCTCGGCCGGATCTGAGAGATCCGTGCTGGGCTTCATTGTGCACTTTGTTAAACAAAAAAATAAAGTTTAAATGTAAAAAAAAAAAATTGCGTGGGGTCCCCCCTCCTAAGGCAAACCAGCCTCGGGCTCTTTGAGCCGATCCTGGTTGCAGAAATATGGGAAAAAAAATGGACAGGGGTTCCCCCATATTTAAGCAACCAGCATCGGGCTCTGCGCCTGGTCCTGGTTCCAAAAATACGGGGGACAAAAAGAGTAGGGGTCCCCCGTATTTTTGAAACCAGCACCGGGCTCCACTAGCTGGACAGATAATGCCACAGCCGGGGGTCACTTTTATACAGTGCCTTGCGGCCGTGGCATCAAATATCCAACTAGTCACCCCTGGCCGGGGTACCCTGGGGGAGTGGGGACCCCTTCAATCAAGGGGTCCCCCCCCCAGCCACTCAAGGGCCAGGGGTGAAGCCCCAGGCTGTCCCCCCCATCCAATAGGCTGCGGATGGGGGGCTGATAGCCTTTGTGAAAAGTGATTGATATTGTTTTTAGTAGCAGTACTACAAGGCCCAGCAAGCCTCCCCCGCAAGCTGGTACTTGGAGAACCACAAGTACCAGCATGCAGCGGAAAAATGGGCCCGCTGGTACCTGTAGTACTACTACTAAAAAAATACCCCAAAAAAGACATTACACACACACACCTTGAAAGTATAACTTTAATACATCCATCCACACAAACATACATACATACATACATCAGCCCCCCATCCGCAGCCCATTGGATGGGGGGGACAGCCTCGGGCTTCACCCCTGGCCCTTGGGTGGCTGGGGGAGGGAACCCTTGATTGAAGGGGTCCCCACTCCCCCAGGGTACCCCGGCCATTATCTGTCCAGCTAGTGGAGCCCGGTGCTGGTTTTAAAAATACGGGGGACCCCTACGCTTTTTGTCCCCCGTATTTTTGGAACCAGGACCAGGCGCAGAGCCCGATGCTGGTTGCTTAAATATGGGGGAACCCCTGTCATTTTCTTTCCCATATTTCTGCAACCAGGATCGGCTCAAAGAGCCCGAGGCTGGTTATGCTTAGGAGGGAGGACCCCACGCAATTTTTTTCCAAAAAAATAACACTTTCCCACCCCTTCCCACTGATATACATGCACGGATCTCATGGATCCGTGCATGCCTATCCAATCACGGCTCAAAAAAGCAGGTCTGGTTTTTTTTAGCACTTTTTTACGAGTTGTATTTTTTCACGGCAGTGTTTTTTTTTTTTTTTGCTTTGTACTTCTTAGTAAATGACCGAGATTCATACTTAAACAGCCGCGTTTTGACCGATGGTGTATTCATTCGTATTTTTTTTGTTGGACTTCAAAAAAAATACGAATGCCCTCATCACTGCCGAGATTTGAGTTAAGTAAATAACAGAGATGACACTTTGAAGAAAAAACGGCATCTCGGTCAAAATCGGGACCTTAGTAAATATACCCCTGTGTGTTTAGTAATGGATTTTTGTCAGAAGCTTTTCCTATTACGAACGGTACGCGTCAGGGCTGCCCTCTATCTCCCTTGATATTTACCTTAGGTATAGAACCTCTGGCCGCAAGGATTCGGATGGCTGGGGAGTTTCTAGGGATATCGGTTGGCAATAGCATGCATAAGCTCTGTCTGTTTGCTGCTGATGTTCTATTATTTGTCACAAACCCGATATCCTCTCTCCCTTGTTTGCACGATATATTGCAAAGATACAGTGAGGCTTCCTACTACAAGATGAACACAACAAAAACAGATGCTCTTCCAGTTAATATTCCGGCTCAGATTCTATCCACTTTCAAATCACAATACCCATATAACTGGCGTTCATCTTCCCCTCAGTATTTTGGTATCCATATCCCACCCTCCACCTTTTCTATATTTGAAGTTAATTTACCCCCTTTACTTGATAGTTTATTAGCCCTTACTAACTCGTGGATATTTTATGATATTTCACGGTTAGGCCATTTAGCGGCTTTCAAAATGACCCTACTACCCAAACTCATGTATCTTTATCGCACTATCCCTTTATTATTTCCTAAACAATATGTAGATAAGTGTTGCACTATATTGTTACGTTCTCTGTGGAAGTCTCACCCACCTAGATTAGCTCGGACTAGACTGATTCTTCCTTGACAGAATGAAGGACTGGCTATGCCTGACCTTGTTTTATATCCGGAGGCTTGTGTGTTAGTCCAGCTTAAGTATTGGTTGGGAGGGCCCTCTGTCACTACTTGGGTGTCCATTGAAAGAGCAGCGTCCTCCGATTTCCCGTTGGAAGACCTCCTTAGACTGCCACCGAGCATTTAACCATCGCCATTGACTCTTCTTCCATCTGCAAAATTGTCTCTGCAGGTTTGGGACAAACTAATCAGCAGTTTACCTGGTCATTTATTTCCCTATTCTGATGTATCTTTGCGAGCCATAGCACAATTAATCCCTAATCACAACTGTTCTGCTTGGTATGCCTGCAGTTTGTTTAGATTAGGCGATCTTTTAGATGGTCATGTTATGATTCCGTTTGCCCTACTTCAGTCACGTTATACTTTTCTCAGTACATAATTTTTCCATTATCTTCAGGTCCAACACTGGTACAAAAGTTTACCCAGGCCTTCTGGGCCCCCGGGCCCTGTGTCCCAATCCGTTTTAGCAAATATGTCCTTGTATGAGTCGAGGAAAGATATATCTTTTTGATACAGAACCGTTTTAAGCCTCGTCCCTATTACAAAAAACAATGCACAGTTGAAATGAGATACGGATTTAGGACTCCCATTGTCTGAGGCTCAATGGGAACTGATAGTAACCTCATCTTATCGCATGTAGAGATGTCTAAATCATATGGAGATGCATATTAAGCTTCTGCATAGATTGTATCTTGCGCCCGATAGGTTGCATGTATACTGCTGATCCTGTTCCAAGCATTGCTGGCAAAATTGTGGGGAAGTGGGTAACATCTTCCATATTTTCTGGACGTGTCCATTTCTTCAAAATTTCTGGTTCGAGATATTTCAGCTAATAAATAAGGTGCTAAACTTATCACTGTCCCTGTCACCGGCCTTGGCTTTGCTACGTGTTTATCCTGCTGAGGGGTGTAGTATAGCAGACCGGTGGTCAGGAGACCGCAGGTCAGTTTACCGACGCCGGGATCACGGCAGCATACCGACGCCGGGATCCCGGTGGGGATTGGCGAGTGCAGCAAGCCCCTTGCGGGCTCTCTGCAGGCTCGGTGGCGACCTACGGTCGCCACGGGTTCTATTCCCACTTTGTGGGTGTCGTGGACACCCACGAGTGGAAATAGCCCCTGTTGGTCGGCATGCCGACGATCGGGATAGTGAGGGGTCGGGATGCTGGAGGAAGTCATGTGACTGTCGGTCTCCCGGCTCGCCGGTCACATGAATACCACCCCTGCTGAGGTGTTGCCTCACCAAAGGTACCTGTTGGGAGACATATTTGTATTGCAGCCAGGCTGCTATAGCCCAATGTTGGAAACAATCTACCCCATCCCCCTTAACTCTGGTAGTTAATAAGATCCAATTTCATTTTACTATGGAGAGTAAATTTATGCCCTATTCCCCTTCTGCTTCATCCCCAATGGTGAAATGGATGCCTTGGCACGAGTACGTTTCTGATGGTGGGGGTGTCTTCCCTCCTTCCTGATAAACCTTTCAATCTATTTACTGACCATCATAGTCTGGTTGTTATACAGGGTCTTCAGCATGTTGTCATGTTTTGTTGTGTAGCCTACGTACGTCTGCTGGACTGATTGAGTACTTTGTCCCTGGTGTACTTCATTTCTTTGTTTATTGCATATGTTGCATATGCATTTATGAAATGTTTGATTATTATTTGTCTGCATCCCATCCCCCTGGTTCTGTACCTCCTCCCCCTTTTTCTTTTCTGTATCTCAACCCTTTATAAAAAAGAGAAACTTTTATTCTCAATAAAAACTATTGATGTAAAAAAAATATAAAAAAAAAATAGAGAATTGTTTTCTGACATACAGTACCTGGTAAAACAAAAATAATTAGACATGACATAATCACTGAACCAGAAGTTAAGGGTAAGCTAAATCCCATAGAATACAAGAAGCCCAAAGGGAATCTGTGTCTAAAATAATTAAAATAATGTTTGAGTTAGGTATAATTGAAGAGTCACTTAATGCTGCTTTCACATCGCAAACCCTGCTTTTGAAACGGTTCTTTAAACGGTTCTTAAAACGGGTCTGAGCAGTTAAACCCCCTTCACATCGCATTTTGTTACTGGTATATTACCATTTCATTACCGTTTTGGTACCTTTCACACTGAACCCGTTTCTCCCATAGAAAACAGTGGTTGTCATTTTAAATGGACTTTTCTGGCCCACACATTATTAATAATTATTAATTAATTATTAATAATTTGGCTAGTCGTACGATGAAACCCAGCAGCTTCAAGCATCTTTACCATGTTTTTGTAGATTATTGCATCCTTCACTGTCCCAGTGATTTGTCTACATATTTCTTCATCCTCTCTCATCCTAAGCAGCTCCTTAACCTCCTCATCACTCCAGGTTGCTATTTTAAACTGTATTCTGTATAAAAAAACGCTTCTTCACTCTCATGTGTTTCCTCCAGTTTATTTCCTGCTTCTGCCTGGTGACATCACGCATGGAGACAGCCTATCACCTTCTGTGGTTTGGAAATACCGTTTCTGAGCCTTTCACATTGCACAATGAAACGGGTCTGAACCGTGTAGGACCCTGCTTTTTAACCGTTTTAAAATACCAGTAATCTGTAACCAGTAAATTCAAAGTGGCCCTTTCACACCACAGCTAGAACCATTTTGGAAGGCTTAAAAAACATCAATTTACCGGGTTATAGCTGAACAGTTCTTTAAATGGTTCTTAAAACGGGTCTGAGCAGTTATACCCCTGTTAAAGTCGAAAAATATTGTAATGCATATGCCTTGTACTAACCCCATGCACATGCCCGCTGCTCGTGCACTCAGTCCTCCGTGCATGCACATATCCGCAATTTGCGTAGGATCGCTCCGGCGATCATGCGCGTGATATGGGTATTTACGGCGGAGTTTGTGAGCGCGTAGAGGGTCTTTAGAACATTACATATTTAACCCAAATAGTGTACATTTTAGATATAACTCCCCTACACCACATCAGCGAGTATTAATAGTTTAAACAGTTCCTGGACTAAGAGATTCGCCTTTGCATGATAGGAAGGGTCAGATAAAGGTTGGAAGGTGATGTCTAGTATCCAGCTGTAGGGTATTTTGAGGGTAACATTCCGGTGTTGGTTAGAGAAAGATCGCATGTTCCTGCGTATAGTTATGTGCAAAAGTAGAATATGAACATTAACTGTATTTACTGTATATTATGTATGCGGCGGGAATCCAGAGGATACCACCCACAAGAGCAGTTGGGGAAAGACATCGCCCATCTATTCAAATCAACCTATGACCTCTTCTGTAATGAAAAGACACATCTCTGTGTCCAATGGACAATGAGATTACAGTGACCATTGTATTGTGCATGCATGTTGTGTATAAAAAGCCCATTGTTGCCTGGCCGGTCACAGACTCTTAACGCTTTCAACCTGATTAGCGGAGGACCGGATCCGGGAAGCGCTTGCGAATATTCACACGTATGTACATTGTGTTAGGTTCCTGGTGCTCAGAACAAGGGAGATGTTATGAAGCGAGTCCAGAGCACCAGGACGTAATACTGGGAAAGGGGAATGGAAAGGGAATAGCCCCTGGCGCCCTATCTCCGTTGTCTCACCCGTGCTGTCAGTACACTCTTGCGAGACTATGGTTGCTTGAGCCCATGGCAGCCGCGTTTGAAGGGCGGATTACGTCTGCCCAACTTCGATGCCCCCTCAGGTCTTAATGAGAGACAAAGAGTGAACCGAGACAGGGTGATAACAAGGGGCCCTCTGACTAAACAACAAGGCCAGGGGCTACTAACAAACCTAAAACCAAAGTATGTGCGGCTTGCCGCCAAAGGAAAAGAACAACAAAGGAAATGCTGACCACACGCCGACACAATACTTTTGTGTACCGGCGGTGACAGCATAAGCAGAACCCTCTGCAAAACACCAGTGACAGAAATAATAAGGGAATACAGCGGCCTAAGCCGACGGACGCGGCCGTGCCGCTACTCACGGAACCGGTACGAATACTGGCAAACGGACAGGAACTCCCAATGCTGCTGACACAGACTCTCAGAACTGGAGGACAGGCAGAATCCCAAACGACAGACCGGTGGACACCAAGAAGCCAGAAACTTGCACAGGCAAAGGTACTGGACCTCAGGACAGGAACGCCTCACGGCAGGACACGGGATCAGACATAGGAATCGACACAGGGACTGACACAGGAATCGACACAGGAAGCTCAGGAACCAAGCTCAGAACTCAAGCAGACTGAAAACCCAGAAATATCACCAGCATCTGTGAATTGCAAACAGCCAGCATATAACAGAGAGGCCTAATTAATAATCCCATGCAGCTGCCTTGTTGCATGATTCCAAACTGACCAGATGCAATTAGCAGCCAGGTGAGGCTGAACACAAGGGAACAAGCTGCAATTACACAGACTCACCAGCGGCAGCAGACAAGAGTATTCTAAAACAGAGCAACAGGAAATCCTGGCATGCAAGACAACTTTATAAACATAAAATAGAAATGAACCACTACCTGTGGTTCATAACAGTATCCCCTCCTTAGGGGTGAGCTCCGAGCACCCCATGACACCCACGGGGAACATAAACAGAAGTATAACATGAAATACAGAACAAAACTGCAAAACAGGAATGAGCCACAGCCGTGGCTCATAACATTACCCCCCCCTTGAGGAGGGGTCAAAAGACCCCAAAATTCAGACTATCCAGAACAAGGGATACAAAAAAAAAAAAAACCTGACACACTGGTCTAACAGACAAGAAAACAAAAAACAAGTTGTAGCAACAACTTGTAACAGTGCCCTCCCCTTGATGGTGGCCACTGGACACAAGACAAGGAAAAAAAAAAAATCCTTTTTTTTTTTTATCAAGGCAAGAGTCAAAAATTATTTCTTTTTCTTCTTCTTCTTTTTACAAAGCTCTTTAGGTCTGACCAAGGTAATTCCCCAAACATTGTCTGAACTGATGGTACCACCCAGCAAGGCTGCGTTCAAATCAGAGACAGGTCTCTTACCCTTGGGAGCTGAACTTTCTGGTAAAGTACTATTATTAGAAGAAGAAGTCAAAAAAGCACATCCTGCAGTCAAAACATCGGGCTGGGACTCTTGTGCAGAGTTTACAGTATTTGGTGGACTCTCAGCAGACAAGACGGGTGACTTAGAGGAACCTGAACCAATTTCTTTGGAACCGTATCTTTTAACAATTGCATCACAGAATGCTAGGGGATCCTGAAGAATGGGATCTTCAGCTTTCATTAGGCTGGTTGCCCACTCAGAAGGCTCTCCTCTAAAAGAATAAATCAGATAGAGCCCAAGGTTTTCTGAAGTGATGCCCAGAAATGGTCTAGACAACATAATAGTGTAATAATGTTTGAAAAGCGCCAGAAATTGGGCGAAGTCCCCATCAAAGGTTATGGATGTTGAGATATCAGAGTCAGGATCTGTTTCCTTCTCATCTGACTGACTGGAGTGCTTTGCTAGGACCTGTTCACTATTGACCTTACTCGAGGCTGAGACTCTCTGAACCCCACCCGGGGCTGAGACTTTCTGAACCCCACCCGGGGCAGTGACTTTCTGAACCCCACCCGGGGCAGTGACTTTCTGAACCCCACCCGGGGCAGTGACTTTCTGAACCCCACCCGGGGCAGTGACTTTCTGAACCCCACCCGGGGCAGTGGCCTCCGGGGACCCCGCTGGGGCAGTGGCCTCCGAGAACCCCGCTGGGGCAGTGGCCTCCGAGAACCCCGCTGGGACAGTGGCCTCCGAGAACCCCGCTGGGACAGTGGCCTCCGAGAACCCCGCTGGGACAGTGGCCTCCGAGAACCCCGCTGGGGCCAGCACCTCGGATTCTTTTACTGGGATCGGGCCGTTGGCCTCCCTGACTGGGATCGGGCCATCGGCCTCCCTCTCTGAGTCGATAATTATCGAAAGTTCTCCCGAGACTATGACTTCCGGGACTTTTGCTGAAGCAATAACGTTCAGATCCTCCACTAATGCTATGCTTCTTAAGTTCTTTCCTGGGGAAGCGACTTCTAGACCCTTCTTTGGGGCTGCGTCTCTCGAGACCCCACTTGGGGATATTACTTCAAAGATCCCTTCTGGGGTTTTGCTTCTCGAGTTCCCCTCAAGAACTATGGTTTTAGAGACCCTTTCTAGGGTTGCGCTTTTCAAGTCCCTACCTGGGGTAACAGCTTCTGAGACCCCTTCCGGTATGGACACCTGAACTATAATATTTTATGTCCCTCTATAAGCTTGGGCATCGGGTACCGCTCCAGCACTCTGGGCATCGGGTACCGCTCCAGCACTCTGGGCATCGGGTACCGCTCCAGCACTCTGGGCATCGGGTACCGCTCCAGCACTCTGGGCATCGGGTACCGCTCCAGCACTCTGGGCATCGGGTACCGCTCCAGCACTCTGGGCATCGGGTACCGCTCCAGCACTCTGGGCATCGGGTACCGCTCCAGGACCCTGGGCTACGGGCACCACTCCAGGACCCTGGGCATCGGGCACCACTCCAGGACCCTGGGCATCGGGCACCACTCCAGGACCCTGGGCATCGGGCACCACTCCAGGACCCTGGGCATCGGGCACCACTCCAGGAACCTGGGCATCGGGCACCACTCCAGGAACCTGGGCATCGGGCACCACTCCAGGAACCTGGGCATCAGGCACCACTCCAGGAACCTGGGCATCAGGCACCACTCCAGGGACTTGCAACTCCGCTTCCACAGGAACCTCAAGAGAGGAGAGAAACATTCTCTTTTGATTCCTGAATCTATAATGGGGCTCCCTTGCCCAAGGACCCCAATTATAGGACAGAGAGCTTTTTTGTGTGGGTTGTGTGACAAGTACCTCTGCCACAGTAGAGACAGGAGTAGGTCTTGTATCATGACTCAACTTGGCCAGAGGGCAAGACTCGTCACCACACTTTGGCTTGCGCAACTCACAGGTCTGCAGATAATGGCCTAAACCCCCACAATATAGGCATAAGTTTAAGTTTCTGCGACGCAGACGCTCCTCTTCTGAGAGCCTGGGCCGCAGAAAACTTTTAAACCTTTTCTCTTCAATTAAACCAGAGGATTCTCTTGTCACCATACTGTGAGCAAGAGTCTCTTTAGAGATAGATGTACTCTCAACGACTTCTGGCAAAATTAGCAAGATTTTAGTCAGAAGGTTTTGCAGTTGCTTTAGGGATTGCTGCAAAACTTCTAGTCGCTCTGGTCTCAAAGCACTGAATACAGAGTTCAGGGCTGCGAGAGATGCCTGCAGGGCTTGCATAGTAGACATAGGAGGATTTAAAACTAGACAAGACAAGACAAGGCAAGACAAGGCAAGACTAGGCAAGGCAAGGCAAGGCAAGACTAAATTTTGCTAAACAAAACAAGACTTTTTTTTTTTTTTTTTTTAAACACCGGACTGGATTCTAAACACCGGACTGGATTCTAAACACCGGACTGGATTCTAGACTAGACACTGGACTGGGCCAAAAAAGAAAAAAAGTTTTATTTCTTTTTTGTGGTATGGCTGGTGATAATGTTAGGTTCCTGGTGCTCAGAACAAGGGAGATGTTATGAAGCGAGTCCAGAGCACCAGGACGTAATACTGGGAAAGGGGAATGGAAAGGGAATAGCCCCTGGCGCCCTATCTCCGTTGTCTCACCCGTGCTGTCAGTACACTCTTGCGAGACTATGGTTGCTTGAGCCCATGGCAGCCGCGTTTGAAGGGCGGATTACGTCTGCCCAACTTCGATGCCCCCTCAGGTCTTAATGAGAGACAAAGAGTGAACCGAGACAGGGTGATAACAAGGGGCCCTCTGACTAAACAACAAGGCCAGGGGCTACTAACAAACCTAAAACCAAAGTATGTGCGGCTTGCCGCCAAAGGAAAAGAACAACAAAGGAAATGCTGACCACACGCCGACACAATACTTTTGTGTACCGGCGGTGACAGCATAAGCAGAACCCTCTGCAAAACACCAGTGACAGAAATAATAAGGGAATACAGCAGCCTAAGCCGACGGACGCGGCCGTGCCGCTACTCACGGAACCGGTACGAATACTGGCAAACGGACAGGAACTCCCAATGCTGCTGACACAGACTCTCAGAACTGGAGGACAGGCAGAATCCCAAACGACAGACCGGTGGACACCAAGAAGCCAGAAACTTGCACAGGCAAAGGTACTGGACCTCAGGACAGGAACGCCTCACGGCAGGACACGGGATCAGACATAGGAATCGACACAGGGACTGACACAGGAATCGACACAGGAAGCTCAGGAACTAGCAGGAACCAAGCTCAGAACTCAAGCAGACTGAAAACCCAGAAATATCACCACCATCTGTGAATTGCAAACAGCCAGCATATAACAGAGAGGCCTAATTAATAATCCCATGCAGCTGCCTTGTTGCAT
This sequence comes from Pseudophryne corroboree, assembly GCF_028390025.1. Lineage (NCBI taxonomy): Eukaryota > Metazoa > Chordata > Amphibia > Anura > Myobatrachidae > Pseudophryne > Pseudophryne corroboree. The sequence continues at coordinate 509,381,593 of NC_086448.1, read as the reverse complement.
GATTCCAAACTGACCAGATGCAATTAGCAGCCAGGTGAGGCTGAACACAAGGGAACAAGCTGCAATTACACAGACTCACCAGCGGCAGCAGACAAGAGTATTCTAAAACAGAGCAACAGGAAATCCTGGCATGCAAGACAACTTTATAAACATAAAATAGAAATGAACCACTACCTGTGGTTCATAACACATTGACTGTAGCCATTATTCTGTTTAGATTTATCTTGTTAGCCTGTAGTGTATAATTTGTACTGTTTTACCTTTTGGAATAATCCACTGTGGCCTTAGAAACCCTGTGGTTCAACTACAAACCGGTGTTGTGTCCTCACTTTCCTGCAAGGGTTTTAGAGTGTATTTAACTGTATAAGGTTTATAAGTATTGATAAGGTGTACGCACTGCGGGTACTTTATACCGTCAGCGCTACTTAAGGTTTAAGGTGTAACATCATTGCAGTGCTTTGCTGCATAAGGTTTAAGGTGTAACATCATTGCAGAGCTTTGCTGCATAAGGTTTAAAGTGTAATCATATCATTGCATTGTATAACTGTATAAGGTTTTAAGGTGTATTAATTGGGTGCGAACGCACTGCGTGTACTTTGTACCCGCAGTGCGGCGTTTGTACGCTGAGTGCGTACACGGTACGGGACTCTGTGCGCAAATAGCGTACGAAGTACGTAGCGTGAACTAGCGACCGCAGCAGCTCCATGGTAAAGGTGTGTTTAAAGGTATAGCTTTGTGTTGAAAGGTAATATTGACATTATCACCCCCTTCACATCGCATGTTGTAACCAGTATATTACCATTTCATTACCGTTTTGGTACCTTTCACACTGAACCCGTTTCACCCATAGAAAACAGTGGTTGTCATTATAAATGGACTTTTCTGGCCCACACATTATTAATAATTATTAATTAATTATTAATCATTTGAATAGTCGTACGATGGAACCCATCAGCTTGAAGCATTTTAACCATGTTTTTATATATGAGTGCATCCTTGACTGTCCCAGTTATTTGTCTGCAGATTTCCTCATCCCCTCTGATTCTTAGCAGCTCCCTCACCTCTTTATCACTCCAAGTTGTCATTGTATAATATATTTGCAGTAAGAAAACGCTTTTAAACCAACTCTCATGTGTCTCATGTGTTTTTCCTCCAGCTTCCTGCTTCTGCCTGGTGACATCACGCATGGAGACAGTGGCGGTTCTTGCCACGGGCAAGCAGGACTTTTGCCCGGGGCGCCGCCTTCCGGAGGGCGCTGGCGCCATCCGGAGGGCGCCGCACCGTGGCAAGATCCGCCACTGCTGCCCGCTGTGTCCCCCGTCCGCCTCCGCTGCCCGCTGCCGTCCCCGTCCTCGGCGCCTCCTGTGAAGGGAACTAGACGCTATGCGTCTAGTTTCCCTTCGTGGAGAGTAACTGCTGAGCGGTGCGCGATGACGTCATCGCGCACCGCACAGCAAAGGTCCTCTCCACGAAGGGAACTAGACGCATAGCGTCTAGTTTCTCTTCGTGGAGAGGACCTTTTGCTGTGCGGTGCGCGATGACGTCATCGCGCACCGCTCAGCATTCAAGCGGCGCTTTCAATGTACAGGGGGCGTGACTCACCACGCCCCCTGTATTAGGCCACACCCCTTTCCTGCCCGGGGCGCTCTGCGCCCTTGAACCGGCCCTGCATGGAGACAGCCTATCACCTTCTGTGGCTTGGAAATACCGTTTCTGAGCCTTTCACACTGCACAATGAAACGGTTCTGAACCGGGTAGGACCCTGCTTTTTAACCGTTTCAAAATACCAGTATTTTGAAAACGGTAAATTCAAGGTGGCCCTTTCACACCGCAGCTAGAACCGTTTAGGAATGCTGAAAAATCGGCAATTTACCGGGTTAAAGCTGCGGTGTGAAAGGGGTATTAGTGAGTGGGCAAGTCCCATTTTACTCATTCCAAAAACTGATGGAAGCTTGCACTTCTGCAATCTTTGCAGCAAATTGAAGAGTGCATCTATGTTTGATGCCTACTGAACGGAACGTGTGGATGAATTTATTGAAAGGCTTTGAACAGCACTGTACTTAACCACTGTAGACTTTACCAAAGGGTACTGGCAAGTGCCATTGACAGTGTACAGAGGGAAAAGGTAGCAGGTGCACTATCTCACACTAGCTCAACCTGTAGTAACCAGAGGCACTTAGCATATTCCTGGCCAGGGCTATGAGCTTACCCACCGCATCAAGGTAGCCTCTCATTGGGTAAGTCCCTAACACTAACTATAGGGGTTCAGGTCCGGCGGGCAGGACACCCCAGAGCCACCCAGCCAGACAACCCCAGGGCATCGCAGGAGTGATAAAAATATAGGGTTAAAGAGGTAGGAGCAGCTGTTGCTGCATGTGTGAATAATGTGAGGAGTAAAAGAAAATTATGTGAAGGTGTTACATATATATAAAACAAACTATAAGTGCCATGTAGTGATGAAATAGTGTTAAATTGCGATGCCCCAGGGACACCCAGCCACGGCAGGCACAGGGAGCCCCGCACCCCAGAGAATTCCCCCCATTATGGACTGCCATAATAAACAACATGTAGGAGTCTTACCTCAGTGTGCTCATTCCAAATGTAAAGGCTAGAGTGTTGGACTATTTAAAATCAGAGGGGTGGGTGGGGCAGGGTGCTAAATTAGGGTGAAGGTGTCTCCTACCTTCAAAAATGTATGAATACATCAGTTACAGAGGGAAAAGGGCCCTAATTTGCACACCTTAATTAGGTAGTGAGGTGCTACTCTGCTTGAGACTTAGGCCCTCATTCCGAGTTGTTCGCTCGGTAATTTTCTTTGCATCGCAGCGATTTTCCGCTAATTGCGCATGCGCAATGTTCGCACTGCGACTGCGCCAAGTAAATTTG